>NC_092628.1:49019187-49336062 GCF_039555335.1 Amphiura filiformis | reverse complement strand
ACATATTTCGTCTCCCAATGGTCACTGCAGACGCCAGCAAGTTCCGTGCTTCAGTAAATTCAAGGTTTTGCACCAAAAGTCAAGAAATAGTACACAATGTTTGATGTAGCTCTTTCAGAAGCCGGTGCCCAGGTGGTGCTAACGACGTCAAGTGATCAAAATTATCCTCCAGAAAATATGCTTGATGGGTAAGTAATTGAAGTAAGCTTACCATTCATGCCATTTAAGGTTCGTTCATACTACCACCGGCACCGCATTTGCGATGCGTTGCTTTGCGATGCCGATATATCGATTACTTTTGCCGCAACTCAACGCAACTCGTCGCATTTCCAGGTTAAAATGTATTTAACATTATTGCGATATCGCAATGCAGTAGATGCGGTGTGACAACGCACCGCATCGCAAAAGGCAACGCATCGGCCATCGCAAATGCGGTGGTAGTATGAACGAACCTTTAGAGTTCAATTTAATAATTCATGCAAATTGCAATGCATGTATTGTATAATTTACTACATAGAGTTAATTTTATTACTTCCGTGGTCTGGGTACATTGTACGCCCTGGTGAATTGCGATCGCGTAGAAGTGACAAGGTCTGGTCGCCTACTACGCGCCGCGCCAAATTCGCGCGCGATTTTATTTTAAAACGCGCGGCAGCTTTAAAGACACATATTATAACATTTGCTGAGGAGCCGCCCTCACTGATTTTGTTAATTTAATTTTTTTCACGATTATATTGTACTATATTAAACGAATATACCCTGAAAAAATCTAGACTCTAGGTGCTGTAGTTTTGTCAAAATCCGAGATTTTGAATAAAACGCCGGAATCAGCGTTTTATTATTACGATGGAATTATTAGTCGAACGCATACACAATGTTCATAACACACAGTACGTACACGGCGTGCGCGACGGTGATCTACACAACAAAGGGCCGTACCATAACATGACCGAAGGAGTAGTACGTATTGGCGACATATGCGCTGGTAGTAAATTCCAATTTTCTTTGCTCTGCCGTAGTTGTTCGGCTCAAAAATAAAAGAGGATATATCTGACAGTAAAAACTAACATTTTATGGCAAAGAAATGCTAATTTGTTGAACCAATCTTTGTTTTACTTATTGAAAATATTATTGTGAAACAATACCGTACTCATTTTTAATACAGTATTGTATGTTTTAGTCATTAAAATTATACTTTTCATGTTTTTGTGTTGATTTTTTCCCAGCAACACAGAGACTTTCTGGACATCAACAGGGATGTTTCCTCAAGAGTTCATCATTAGTTTCAAAGCTCTCATGAATATGAATAGCATCAAAATGCACTGTTATCAAGGTAAATTAAGAGGCTTTCTTAGCTTCCTCATAATATTTAATGACATGGCCAAGTAAAATAAATAACATAACGTCCCCACCACCCTCACCACTTTTTTGAGATTTTCAAATATTTTTATTATTTTTCCTATTACATTGTAGCTCCTTTAAGGCCTCTGATATGAATGTTTGCACAGTAATTTTTGAAGGACATGAGAACACATCAGACATATTAAATTACATTCTGAATGTGAAGAATGTCCTTCTGATATCAAATAATTTAAATTTTTTGAAATTGGCAATATAATACTAAGTACTCGCACTCCAGCTCCGTTCTGAATCTCACAGAAAATATTCTAAACAGCGGTTCACGTTCCCAGAAAAATAATTATTTTCTGCTACCCTGTATCTCAATTTACTCTTTTCTAAATAAGGCTTCTCAATCTGAAGATAATCACACCAAGACATTCTTTAAATGTTGTGAAGCTTAAAATGATGTTTTGATACATGTTCCTCCCTTTGATTCTTTCCAGTTAAAGGCTTGTGTATAGAGCGTAGTGTGCAACAGGACCCTGTGGACTTTGAGTTATTAGATGAAAAGCAACTAACACCATCAGATGCTTCATTACAACTAGAGGAATTTTCGGTAAGTTCTTCCCTGTTAAGTGTTATCGAGTAATGCTGGTTTCATACTTTCTTGCCGCTTTGCCACTCTGACAACGATTTTGCTTCTCGTATCAGAAATGACCAGTGGCAAGCCGATATTATCGATCATTCCGCCGCTTTGGAGATCGATAGGAGTTGAATTCAAGTCAACTTGTGAGTGGCACCGCTCTGATGTAACTACATGGTATTCATCAAATAGAATTTGATAACTGATTATTAACCTAACTATATTCAAGTGTTGCAATTCCGACTGGCACACAACCCAACTTGAAACAAAAAAGCAAGGGAATGTGCAGGCGCAGTATGCAAACTCACAAAATGATTGTTTGCTGCAAGAGGTAACCTGTAGCGAGCAATCGTTCCCCGTTGTGTTTTTTATGTTCATGTACAGGATGCGCAGCCCCATTTATCTACTTATTTATGATTGCTATTACCTTCAGCTTTGTAATTTTGGTGGATGCAGTTTAAAGTATTCAGTTTCTCTACACTTCCTTCACAGCTATATGTTTGTGGAAATTTAACAATGTGTTATTTGATTGACTTCGACTTACAAATTTGAAAAGTTCAGTATACTAGGTAACGCTTTTTATTAATTTGTTTTGTTTTTCCTTTCAGTTTGATTCCACAACAGCTCATCATCTGCGATTCACCATCAAGTCTGGATTTGACCACTTTGTGTCTGTACACAGAATACATGTTGATGGAAGGGCTGTCAATGAATGACAAGGACTCACTGTATTTTTTAGAGACTGATGCAATAGATTTGTACTACTTGTATATAAATTTTATTTTATGTATTGTAATGACAAGGGCGTGTACCATTTCAGGTATATTGCTGATTGATAGTGATCGATCATTGATGGTGAATAGTGATGCATGCTGGGAAGGAAAAGGGCTCAAATTTGTGACCTCAGGTGATAAATTCTATAGCTTTTGAGCCCTTTTCATTCTCAGCATGCATCATGTTTGCCCATCAATCACTATACCATTTAGCAAATTACTTCAGCGGTGTTTGTCTGCTCTGTCTGATTATCGCGTAAAAAGAACTTGGGTCATGCGTTGCTAATTCAATTAGCCAACCTGAAGCACACTTGCGTATGCGCCATAAACTGCGCCAAATTGGCAGACCGCTAAAGTTCTCTGCTGAATACTATAGCAGTGATCATCAATGTACATTATGCCTTGTTCAATGTCAGCAGTGGTGGATGTATTACATGTGATGTAGGTAGTACAAGCTCCCAGGAAGACAGCTGAATGTACAGAATTGGAGAATATACAGTACATTGGTATTATATATTCATGTACAGTCAGATGATTTCTATAATACGTATGTCAGACATTGGTCAGGTGAGATCCAGGTGCACCACAAGGATGTTGACCAATTCGATGGATAATAATAACTAATCAATTTAAACTTGAGTTTCATCATAGACCATCGAATACATGTCGGCCTGTGGTTTAATGTTCAACTAATTCAATATACATGTATTGTCTTTTCCAAGCTGTACTGCATCTAACAGAAAGTCCAACACAATTTGAGCTAATCTTTGTTTTAAACGCTTTCTGTTCATACGATCTGAAACCCACCAGCCTCAGTCACATAGGGGTCTTTCTGTTATTATTCCTTAGTTTTTAGTGAAACTTGCATTTCTGCATCTGGGACTCCCAAGATTATGTGACAACCTTAGTTGGACCCCGTAAGTTTTTTTAACTTAGTCTTAGTGTTAACGCTAGCTGTCAGTAAAGTGGAATCTTAAACACAAAATTGTTGGGGCCTCAGATTTTAACTTGTGTTAACAGGAATGTGTGCTATTACTGTTGGGTCATCAAAAATTCAAAATACAGTGGAAACTCTTTAAATACGAAATTTGTGGGGCCACAAAAGTTAGCTTGTCTTATCAGGATTTTGTCTTATCCATCACATATTACATATGGATTCAGTGCCAGGGACCTGAAAATCAAGCTTGTCTTATCAGGTTTTTTGTATTATCAGAGCTTGTATTAACGAGTTTCCACTGTATATCTTGTTTTTGGTGTATCCAAAAACATTTTGCATTCGCGTTAAAACAGGTTCTGTGTTTAACCATGGAAGTACTACATGCAGTACATGGTTTAACCAGTTTCCTAGTACTTCAATGGTATAAATGATGAAAATAATTGTGCAGCACATATTTTCAACCTTTTTATGGGGCAGACATGCCACACAATTATTGAAATTGATTCAAAATTGAGGGCTAAGTAGCAGATTGTCATTTTGAAATGCTTTTCAGTTTGGGAAATGAGATTGAGAAATGGAATACCTTTGCTTCAGTAAAGGTCAAGATGTAACTTTATGAGCTTTTGTATTTTGTCAAAGTACATTGTAATAAATGTCTGCACTGTTTTAGAAACCCAATGCAAGTTGACTAACACGTAAAATTTGCACCAAATAAGTAGAATGTTTTAGGTACTTACTCGTCAACACCTCAAGGCCCCCCAGAATAGTATGCTTCAGAGGTGCACACACATTAGTATTTATAATAGCACATTTTGCCTCAGAGAAATTGGCCAAATTAACTCAAACGATAACTATAATGCAAGCTTCAGTTTGGCTTCATAAATGTGTAAATCATGAAAACCACATATCTTCATACATATTTTACATATAAGTACAGTGTGACAACTACTCCTGATTCCAGAAAATTACAGCACTGAATATTTTGGTTTAAGACTGCCAAATGAAACATAGCTGAATCAAATCCTTTATTTAGTTCTAACTGGCAATGAAATCAATTATTAAAACTAATGCTAATTTTTAACAATTACTCAAAGATTTTGAGTTGTGCCAAGTCTTAGGCTTTTGAGCTTTGTGGCCACATAAGAAAACATGCAAAATTGCATTTTTTGGGTCCATTTCCCCTCCAATTGCAAGAATAATACAAGTTGACTTTTAATGCTACTTTAGAAGCAATTAAAGGATTAGGATTTAGCTATGTTTGATAAGACAAAACAAACAAGATAATATTTTTTAAATTCCAAAATATTATTAGCACTGTATTTTTCTAGAATCAGTAGTAAAGTGCTGCAATTACAGGTTTACAAAGTGCAAACCACAATGTATAAGACTTAATTTAATGATTTGTTTTGTATCCATGTCAAGTTGTTATGTGGATATAGTTAGGAGTATGCTTGTCTTCACATCCATTCATTCAGAGAAATGAAACAATAAATCAGATGATTGTGTTACGGTACTTGTTTTATTCAAGGAGTAATCATTTTGGGGGCAATTTTGGACATGTATGCGCCATTAACAACTACTTAAAGGGCATTTGTGACCCGTACAGCGCGAATAGACGTAAATGTCCTCAATTGTATTCTGAGTTACAGTGTAAAATGGGCATGAAGGTCATATTCATAGGTATTTCAATTTGGTGCTACGTGTATCTCATTAAATGAGGTACACGTAGCACCAAATTGAAATACCTATGAATAATAACCTTCATGCCCATTTTACACTGTAACTCAGAATACAATTGAGGACATTTACGCTCATTCGCGGCTGTACGGTCACATTTCGTGATCCGCACAGCATCATCCCCAAAAAAAGTTGATGATATTTATACCACTGGAAACCTCTGGCTACAAAATGTTTATGTACAAAAGAATTCTTGCAGATTAATTTAGCAAAAATATCGTGAAATTTTACGTTCTGGTACACCAGAACGTAATTATAACACACTGTCTATGAGATGGAGAAGAGTAATTACACATAATCATGCATAACTCACAAAATCGGAATCAACTGAAATTTTGGGGATAAGATTTTCTGTGGATATCTGCTGGAAAATGTCATAAAAAGAGGATGCTAGGATCACAAAATACTCCTTTAATGTAATATAAACTGCTATTATCTAAGTGATCGGATATGGCTCTCTGGGCCCCATCAGATTTCAATAGCACTAAAATCATTTTGATTGAAACAGTTTACAAACAAAGTGCTAAATGATTGATATTCTGAAGAAATCATCAGATTGCATTACTACAGCATCAGTTTGTAACATGCTTAATTAAAGCCATATTGTAACATTTGCTAAAGTTTATTAGGCTTATGTATGGCGGAAAATATTTTGTTAACTGCATGTGTCAATAAAGTCCCTACTCTCGCCACGTAAATTCACAATATCGATAATGCGCCAGTCACGCTTTTACATAACGCACAACTAAGCGTAAGCATTTGCGGCTTGCGCCCAACTGCGTGCATGCCATTCTATATCAATACATGCTGAGTCTTATTTTCTCCGCCTGCTCTTACATGTATAAGCCTAACAAACTAGAATGCCCTTAATGGGTTTTTTCTTCAGATTTTTACATATAAACATGTATTACTTTAGTAAGCTACATGTAACATACTCTGCAAAAATCAAGGCTTTTAGTGCTGTGGTTGTGACAAAATCCCAGATTTTGAATGAAACGACAGAGTACATTGTTTAATTATTGATCAAAATAGTTGAACACATACACAATGTTCACAACAATTTCTGTACATGGTGTGCGGGAAGTTCATATAACACTTGAGTCATGATTGACCGAGTGACATGCAACGGTGATATATAAGCACTGGTATTAAATAGCGATTCACTTTGTTTTGCCTCATCTGTTTGGGTCAAAACTTGGGGCATATCTGACAGTGAAAATTAACATTTTATGGAAAAGAAATACAATTCCATTTCTTATGGAAATGTTACAATATGGCTTCAATGTTTGATTTATTAAAACACATAAAACCCTACTGAATGATTAATTGCAAGTCTATGTGAAACCTGTGATATGTGCCATAAACCACTCTATACCATAGTGCCAAGAGTGGAAAATTTAACAGAAGACATTCATACTTCAAGCCATCATTGTCATTAGATAAAACACCAAGTTTAGATTCTGCAATTATTGAAAAAGTCACTTCATTGGTTCAGCTTCTCTTCCTTCCCATTCTTTGTAATTGATATCATAGTCCTCCATTGCTTTGTTCAAATACCACCATCTACCATGAAATCCAACGTCCAGTATTCTCTCTTGAAAATTCCTCCATTTCACTTTCAGATGATCACACTGTGCATCATACATGGCAACATCCTTGTCATAATTGTCCCACCACATAACTGAGCCGACTAGAAGGTTCATACGCCGTAACACTCCCTCATTTCTTAATACTGTAACCCTTCGTATAAAAGCCTCAGAGTCTGGATTTCTTACTGCATCACTTAGTAAAACCAAATCATTTGATGCATCCAGGAGTGATTTGTCAAAGTTGTTCTCATCAGGGTTTTTACTCCATGCATATGTTGCACATGTAAGTGTGGTGATATAGACTGTTGCACGTAATGGATAGTTCTTGGCATCAATGAAAATATCTTTTACAGCATTTTTGTAGTCTACACCGAGTCCATGCACGTAATTGCCTGCAAAGTGCAAACATGAAAAAAAAGGAAAACGTATGTAGTGCATATTAAAGGTATAGAGATGCATTATATATGTTGCCCAAGTTCATTTAAAACTCTCGTCAAGAGTATTTTGTAGGAAAAACAACAAAGGGTCATATATACCCCGGGGTATAGCATTTTGTAAAATGCATGGCCACAGTGCAGAGTCTTAGCCAGAAATCAGAAACCACCCGTCCAAACAGACACCAAAATTTGACCCTCAAATATAAAACAACTTGTCTATACCCATGGAAGGGTCATTGGGGTCAATTATGTCCTGATTTGGCCATTACATGTCACTCTGAATTAGTCTCAAGTTCATATAACCTTAAAATCATCTGTTTTAGAGCTATCACATCTGTAAAATCCATTAAATCCACCCGTCTAAAATTAGATTAGCCCGTCTTAAAGACGGGTAGACGCATGGCTGGCTAAGACCTTGCCACAGTGGTTCCCAGCCCAGGGGCAGTGGCATGGCTTAGCTTGGGGCTATGGTGCAGGACTGGCAGCCAGGGCAAGGAATCCAAGGATACAAAATGGTGCTCCAAACTTGTAAAAAAATATTTTTTGCCAAATTTCGGCAACATATTTTAAAATATCAGTACACACAAATAATATCTTGAATTGTTGCCCTTAAATTTTTAACCAGATGTGATTAGGCGCCCCTAAGGCGGCAATTTGGGCGCCCCAGACATTGCCCAGGTCATGGGTCCCGATTTAAGATAAATAAGCGATTCACAATTACTACTGTGCATGCACTAAAATCCTTGCTTGGCACATTGAGGACTTGCTACAGTATTTCAATACGGGTGAACTTTGCATGTTTTAAAAACATTTTCTACCCCCGAGGTGTTTTTCATATTTTTGGGTCTTGATGTCTTCTGTACACTTGCATTAGACAAGGAAAGTATTGATGAGCTAGCTAGACACTGCTAGAGTGAAACAGGAATGTAAAATCATGGGGAATCCCTTTCAGGCACGGTTCATCACACGCATCGTCAATGGAGGAGGTTCAGTTGTCATCTCTCAAACAGACCCGGATGTTAATGCGCAGTTCATGCAGTCTGACTTAGTACAGGAAACCTATACCGTACATGTAGTAATAGTTGCTCTGCACAAAGGTACAGGAGGATCTGTATACAAAAATCTGGTGCAATGCAATTTCGTGATTTCAATTCCAGTTTGCTAGTGTGTTTACCTCGGAAAATTCTGATGAACTACCTGATCTTGGACTGAGAAAGTCCTTATGAAGAGATCTTGCCTCTGGTCATCGACAACAATGGGGTGGTAAAGCGACTCAAAAATCTGAATGCATCTAAGACCCAAGGGCAAGGCCCCGATGAAATACCGCCATGGTTTTTGAAAATGACTGCTGACAGCATCTCACCGTTTCTCACAGACATTTATCAGACTTCTATTAACACCGGGCAATTCCCAACTATGTGGAAAGAAGCAAATGTCACGCCAGTTTTTAAAAAAGGGAAGAAAACTGATGTTTTCAACTACAGAACAGCGTCTTTGACGGTTGTGATCTGCACAGTTTTGGAGCACATAGTTGCCAGTCATGTGATGAAGCATGCTGAGATCAACTCCATCTTGAATAATAATCAGCATGGTTTCAGACAGAGACGATCCACTGAGATGCAGCTTGTCTTTTAACCGTGAATGGTATCGCAAAGGAGCTGGACCAGGGTAACGTCGTCGATGCAGCAGTGCTTGACTTCACCAAAGCGTTTGACAGGGTACCACACCGAAGACTTGTCCATAAACTCCGCTTCTATGGGATGTCAGGACAGATAGCTGACTGGGTGAAAGACTTCTTGACAGGAAGAACACAGCGGGTCATCATTGATGGAGTGGCATCTGATCCAGCCAAAGTGATGTCTGGAGTACCCCAGGGACAGGGTATATCCAGGCTGGACACATCACACTACCGTGTGATGTGTCCAGTTCGTCGCCGAACTTGCATATAACATGGAGAGCTTAGCATAACGGCCTGCCTATTTACGCTTCCTGAAAACACTCTTGCACATAACATACAAAACCACAAATTCACTAACTTCAACTTGCACTACCGACACCATGAAAAATATTTTAATTATTACCGATCCTTCAGAATACTTGCAAATATTGGCAGTTTCATAAAATCCTGCTGCTGAAAATCGTAAATTCCACAATCTTCTGTCAGATCCAGGTCAGTAATCACAGGTGGGCGAATCTACCAGCGTGACAAGACCAGAGATAGAAAAAGGATGAGAGGCCACGCCGTACAAATAGCTAGCCTGATTGGCAAGCGTCGCCGCTGGCCAGATCTTCTACGGTGCGTGTATGATGAGTAGAGACCATAGAGCCCTATATAGGGCTCTGTGGAAGAAACAGTTCCTAATTTTGAAGCCATGGATAATATATTCATTTATACGAGAACCATATTTTTGTACCAATCACAGAACAGAATTTCACTTACTCACAGCTGTCAATCATTCTTGTGAAACGTAAGCTCCGCCTAGTATCAAGGTCTTCTTCTGCGCATTGGTTGTGCGCATTAACTAGCCTCCAGCACAAATCCTGTGCAACACGATCAGGTTGGATGGGCGGTTTACGCCTGGTTTACACAACAGGAACTGCGATGCATCCTAAACTGGATCGTTTCCGTGTATTCGCATTGCATGGTGGGTAATCGCCTGCCAATTTGCGTAGCTCTACGTTCACAACAGTTTAAAATCAACACAGGTAAATCCATATAAAAATTAACATGGACACAAAATTGACATAGCTTATGTAATTCAAATAATAAAATAATAAAATGTAATATTATCATGATAGATGCACGTTTTATTAAAACTTGAAAAGATTATTAAGTCCAATAATTTGTTTGTGTTAGTTTGCACGAGTCACAAAATGGCGACCCATCACGCATTTTCTGCATGTGCCGACATTAGTAACTCATAGTGACTGTCCTCAAACTAAGCGCCAGTGTGTCTCAGGCCTGATAACGACCCCAGGTAATTTTATGCAGAAAGTTTTCTTGCGAACAGCTGCAGGTGACAATTAAACAATGAACACGGCTTGTTTATGTACATGCGTGGGGAGGCTTGTACGTCAGTTGGCGTGTTTTGGACATGTTCCGCGTAAAAAGTGTCGTTTTCTTCATGAATGATACCAGCGATGACCAGTTTTTGTGGGCTATTTGATTTACAGGTATGTCGGTTCGTCATAGGGTAGAAATGATAGCTGTACAATTTGTATAACATACAGTTTAACATAGGCCTAAACATTTATGGGCACAAATCGACCTTCCGTATTATGCACAAGTATGTGGAAGTGGCAGGCATAGGGACAGGGTACAGTGTTTGGGCCAATAGGTTTCTTATTCTACATTAACGATCTGCCAGCGAAGCTGTCTGCGGAAGTTTGATTGTTTGCAGATGATTGTCTGCTGTATGCTCCGGTTAATAATGGTAAATAAATCCTCCATCCTTCCAGAAGATCTTCATACACTGGAAGAGTAGCAGAACGCCTGGTTAATGTCTTTCAATCCAAAGAAATGTGTTACCATGACCATTGGGATGAGAAACCCCCCACAACACAGCTACAACTTCTGTGGATAGACACTTGAGAGTGACAACTACACATCCATACCCCCGGGTCCATACCTCGGTGTTGCCTTCAACAACACTTTGACCTGGGGAGATCACATCTTGGAAACCTGTAAGAAAGTGCAACGTGTCTTGAGTGGCCCTTGTTAGAATACACCACCTCTGCATGGGACACAAAGATTCAAACAAACTCCAACAGACTAGAAAGAGTGCAAAAGCAAGCTGCCATATTTTGCAAGAGGGAGTACAGCAGGAAAGAGGGTGCAATGACCAGGATTCTCACAGAACTGGAATGGAAGTCTTTGCAGACTAGGCGTCAAATCCAACGTTAACGTAACATCATGTTCTACTTGATCAACCATGGCCTGGTATATAGATTCATCATACCACATCAAGCACCAGACTAGGGCAACGAGAGGGCACAAACAAAAATTCACTCAGCTCAGATTAGGTACAAAACCAGACGATACGGGGACACCTTCTTTCCAGCAACCATACCTAAATGGAATAGTTTACCAGAAAAAGTTGTTGAGGCACCAACACTTGCCAGTTTTAAGAAAGCGATTCAGCTCCAGATAAATTAATTTTGTAGCCGTGTCCATCCACTTAGCAGCAAGAAGTTACAGATCCCCAGTTTTTCAATCTAGCGCTATTGCAGACATACATGTACTTTGTACTTACTACAGTATTTATCATATGCTGCATTTGTACAACTCAGACTCACCAAACTACTACTCCGGACCCCCTACTGTTTAATTTTCTGCAAGTTCGGGGGTCCACTGGAGTGTTAAGTTCTAGCGCTGGCCCTGTCCGTACGATTTTTTTTTGTACATCATAAATAAATAAATTTTTAACTAAGTATACCGGTGGCGCTGGCGCATTACCGGTACCCGCGTATAATACCGTATATAGTTATAATTTTGAAATTTGATTTGTAAAAAAAAATTCCATATTTCATATTAAAATCTAATGCTCATAATAAAGCAAAACTCACTGACTCACTGAAAAAATAGAAAGATTTTCTGAGAAATCCACTGGTTATATCATATGATGTACAAAAAAAATCGCCCGACCTAGCTAATATTATGAAAAAGGTGCAGAATTTTGATGGAAACAATATCGGACTAGTACTAGCCCTAGAACTCTGGCCATAGTATCCGTTTTTACTTCCACTAGGGCCAGAGGCACTTACATTGAAAAAATTGTTGGAGATGGTTGAATGCAACAGAACAAATAAATGATGAAAATTGACCTTTTCATTGTGTTCGTGGGTCACCGCAAGAGCTGTAAAATTCCATTTGAAAAAACATATTTTTCATATTTATGCACACTTTTCCTACCTATTTAAATGAACCTCAATATTGACCATCATATTGTACCCATTTGTGTTACCTTCAATTCGACGATCCCTGTTGATTTGCCGTGAAAACGCTTGCATTTACTTGGAGGGAATTGTTCGGTTCTTGCGTTATTTACATCATTGGCATCATTTGACCTCTTGACCTGATGCGAAATCTTCCCTATAATTGAAGACCGAATTGAAAAGACTAGTTTGCGTGTATGACGTCCTGTCAACCAGACCAAAAATGCCGTACTCGCGCAGGTCAGTAACCAATCACGTCGGCGCCTTTGCCCTGACGTCAGACGCAAACTAGTCTTTTTAATTCGGTTTTCAATTATACCGCATCTGACCTCGCCACATCTCGGGTCGTCATGTCCATTTTACTTGTGGGGTGGATAAATGACGGAGTAGTGGACTAGGAATAGTAAATTAACATGAAACGTAAAACACCTGTACAAAACGAGAATAACTCACGCATGTCCGACCGGCCGGCCGCCCGTTGGAATAAAAAATACATGCTGGATTGTCTTGGAACTCCAAATGCTTTAGTTACAAACAGAGATTGCGCTAGTAAAAAATGCATTTCAGCCCCTGCCAAAGTTCATTTTCGGACTCCCCCGTAAAGTAAAATAGTCCAGATTATCGTAACCTTTGACATTGCCAATATCACACAAATGTCGTCTATTTCATACCGTAAAGAAGTATGAGCAAGTTTCTGAAGAATATTGGTAAGTTTAAAGGCCAGATATCAGGCTAACGAATATGATCTGCATATATAGAAAGATCCGATCGTTGTCCGAACGTCAAAATTTGATAAATGTCAATGGTACAATTCCAAGCACGTGAAAGTCGTGAGGTCATTTCTCAACACAATACCTGTCAGAGGATAATTTACATAGGCACAAAAGACCGTGTTCAACGTAGCGTTACTCAGCCAAACATGGCAGAGTAGGTCCCGGATGGTCGTACATGTTCCTATCTCCACAACGTTATACCTTTCCAACAAGGAAAGAGATACAAAAGGCGAACGTCTAACTAGTACCAGTCTGAATTAATTAAAATTCCATAAAACAATATAAATGGGCTATCAATGAAACAACTGAAAAACAGGAAAACTTGACTTTTTTGTTTTTCTACTTACCGGCTTTTGCGAATGCTCCAGTTTTCAACCGATCTGGGAGCTTTTGAGTGATTTTTGCTAGACTTACTGCCTCGCGAATTCTTCTAATGGAGGCTGCCATCTTGAAGTACGCCCTCAGTCAATTTAGGCTCTTCAACAGTCTCGATATCCACACGTGAAATTAGTATTGTGTAGAGATGGACGCTTTGACATGGTGGGTAGAGTTGGTTAAAGAGCTGTCAAAATACCGCGGGAAATCTTTCACACGGTAAACACATGTAAACATTGTATATTCTCAGATTACATATGACACGTTTTCTACGACACATTCTTCCCATTCGTGATTGCAGGAGAAACTAAAACTCATCAGACCTCAGACTGTCAGTCCACTGAATCCCGAACCTGGATCTGCGGATCTGCATGCATGTTGCAACTAAAAACTGTGTGAAGCTTGAATGATCTAAGATTCTAGACTAATTCTCAGTGAAAACTGTTTTTAAATAAGCTTACCCCGGGAAAGCTTATTAATTTTCCTGGCTTTTGGAATCGAAATATGAAAAGGAAAAGATCATTATCAAGTAGTAATAACAAAAAGACTGCCAAGTCAACTGAGGAAAAAGGTAAGTTATTAAAGCCATAAAGGTCCGTTCATACTACATTGTACCACCGCATTTATAAATCCTAAATCCTAAATTTATTTGCGATGTGTTGCTTTGGCTTGCGGTGCGGTGCCGCACTGCATCGTACTGCAAACTACTGCATTGCGATATTGCAATGAAGTTAAATACATTTTAACTTGGAAATGCGACGAGTTGCGTTGAGTTGCAGCAAAAAGTAATCGATATATCGGCATCGCAAAGAAACGCATCGCAAATGCGGTGCAGTGGTAGTATGAACGGACCTTAAGCCTAGGGTCTGTGCAATAATTATGAGGGGGGTAAAATTTCCTAACGGCCCGCCAAAAATTGCTTGCCCCCCCCCTCTCGGCCAGCCAAAATCGCTTGCCCCCCCGCCCCCCCCCCCTTTACACATGCCACATTTTGGGATCCCTATTTTCAAACCTTAAAATCATGGTCTATATATGTTGCGATCGCAGCGAGCAGGAAAATTTGCATATTACAGTGTTTCCGTACTGTTTTCCAAAGCCTTTTTAGAGCGTTTTATAAGGTGCCCATGAAGTGTGCCCCCCCCTCTCATTGCAGCGCCTACAATTTCCACCCCCCCCCCACACTGAAGTAAATATCGAACACTCCCTAACGTGATCAGGAAAGACAGAACTGAAGGTAGAGGCCGGGGAGGGGGGCACTCAGCACAAATGACCATACGGGTATGCTCCTCCAGAAAGACACTCTTTTTGGATTTCGCACCCCCGAAAGACAAAAATCCAAAATAGAGCTCCGAAAGACCCTTGATTTTGATAATTTCAGCTCTGAAAGGTTTTTCAACCAGAAAGCCAAGAAAGACCCTTGATTTGGACTGTTCGCAGCTCCAAAAGTCCCCATTTTACTTGTTCGCAGCTCTAAAAGACCCCTTTCATCGGTACGCCGTCAGCTCCCAAAGACCCACCACCTCAAAATTCCGGGGGAGCATACCCACCAAAATTTTTTGATGTGCCCCCCCCCTCCCCGGGGTAGAGGTGGAGCTTTTATTGCATGCAAAAATAACCCGATTTGTTATTGACAAACCAGACCTTGACACTCCCTGCGAAACGGTAATCTTCAGGAGTTTTTATCATACTCCAAATGCAGGAATTGAACCATTGCACTTTGCAGCATCCAGGATGTGATAACGTTTGGATGATATACATTTCATTTATTTTACTTGTCCTTAATATTTATATTAAACATGAATAGTATCTTTGGAAATAAAAGTATATATTTTTTGTTTATCTACTTGCAGCTACTTCCAATAGTCATAATGGGACCAACAGTTATCATGCCTTCACAATGTCTGAAATACCTGAGCTAAGAAAGCTGCTACTGAGTTGGTATGATGACAACAAAAGGGATCTACCATGGAGACAGATGGTGAGACTTGAGTGGTGATTGATAATAAAATAAATGATGATGATGATGATAATGATGATGATGATAATGATGATGGTGATAATAATGATGATGGTGATAATAATGATGATGATAATGATGATGATAATGGAGATGGAAGATGAAAAGTGAGTATCAAGGTAACACCCTGGATTGTCACTGAGCGCATACTCTTAATTTATAAACTGGCCATAAGGGACCGTTCACAAAACTTGTAAGGGGGGGGGGGGGCCTGATGCAAAAAAGATTTGAACGGTCCCTAGGTGCTAAACACACTCAAAATTTTGTTTGCACCAAAACTGATAAAATAAATATCATTCCTCTATTAAACAACAACAACTGTGATGGCCACAACACTGAAAAGGGAAACTGTAAATTGATTAGAATCTAAAAAATATAAACATTTTTAATACTTTCATGGACATGCAATGGTGACGATGATTGAAGAAGCAAAGTATCCACCCTTCTATGTGCTGATGACCAATAGGTCAACCGTCCTGTCAAGACTCAAGACTGTTGATCAGCCAACCAGTGTGATTGTTGAAGCACTTCTGTGTTTACGCCCCGGGGGGGTCACTCCCATTGTGGCCTGTACATGTATACCATCCGCGATAATCAACTTTTGAAAAGCACCCTAAACGAGGATTTAACCCTTGGCTAAAACGACACCCTAAACAGGGATTTCATTCCTAACATCAAATTTCATACCCTAAATTTCATTTCCACATATTTAGAAATTGCAATTTTGCTACCCTTTTTCCAATATTTCATGTTTTTGACACCCTAAACGTTACTGCGCGTGATCGATGCCTACCCACGAAAAACGACCCTTTTTACGCGTTTTCATTATCGCGGATGGTGTACAGGCCACAATGGGAGTTTACGCTGTGTACCCTAACTACCCTTGTAGCACAAACAGATGAAGGAAATACTAAAAACATTACTTTATACATTGTGTTATATACAAAGGCAAAAGAAGAGGATGCCAGCAAGAGAGGTTATGCCATCTGGGTGTCTGAAATAATGCTACAACAGACTCAAGTTGCTACTGTTATAGATTACTACAACAAATGGATGAAGGTAATATGCTTGTTTTTGATAAGAATCAATTTTAAAACCACATTGAACTATATTAATATGAACATTGGCGGCACCAGGAATTTTTTCGGGGGCATGGCACCCCAAAGTGAATTGGAGGGGCAAAATTTTGCACAAAAGTGGAAATTTACGTAATTTGGGGGTTTGGGGCTCAAAAGTAGGAGGCAAACTGGAGGGGGGGAAAGAAAAATATTGGGGGGGGGGGCAAATGCCAGAGAGGTGTTGCCACAAATATAAAATGGGTATTGGACATTGCCCTCTGATATTAACCATGTCGACCCTGGGTCCCCAATTGATTTGCTACCCTTAACCAAACCTCTTTTGTTTTTTTCAGAAATGGCCTACTCTTGAAGCCCTTGCATCTGCCACTTTAGAGGTAAAATACTGCATAATTGTTTCAGGAAACAATTTCAATTTATTGAAAATGGAAAAACACAATTTATTTCAATGCTTGCATTAGCTTGCATTCAATATTTTAGTAAAACCAGAGAAAAAACTGAGAGGCTTTGCTAATGCTTAGGTCCAAAAATATTTCCAGGGAAATAAAATGAACATTTAAGAATAAAGGGTATTTCATCCAATACGAAGAGTAGTATACAAATATTGACTGCTATGAGGGGCATGGTTAAAATTATAGGCCCAAGGTGATCTCAAAACTATGACTATGCCCCGAAGCGTAGCCAAGGGGCATAGTCATGGTTTTGTGATTACCGTGGGCCTATAATTTTGACCATGCCCCTAATGAAAAGCAGTCAATATTTGTTGTTATCTGTTTGGTTAACAGCATCGATTTTGGGAAGAGAAATTAATAGTTTCAATGCGAACGGCACAGATTACAATCGGCAATTTCCGCGTAATTATAGCGTGCGAAAACATTAACGCTTGCGTAATATCATTTTACGCTGGGAACAAAGCACACGCAGAACTGTGCCCAGGAATAGTTACTTTTGCGGGAATAGTCAAAACTATGCCCACGCTTTTAACCAATCAGATGGCAGGAATCTATAGATGAGGTATATAATAGCTGTTATGACTTGTAAATTCTTTACTCTAAACATAGGGCCTGCACTTTGGCTCGACATTTGAAAGGGGCGTGAATTCATTTTTGGATACGCCCCTATTATAATTAGGTAATACTCGACTCACACACATTCCCTATATTAATATGTATATACATGTACCACATGTAGTCAATCTGTCTGCTTTATCTGTATTGTGCCGTTCTTAAGCAAATACGGTAGTTAAACACGATTTCATCAAACATTATAACAATAGCTCTTTTACAGTGTGCAATCATCCCGGGCAATAATAAAGGATGTGCGTGAAATTATTGATTGGCTCCATACAAAGGAATTGAACCGGTGTCCTTCACCGTAATCATGGCACAATGCAGTGCATTCAATCAAACGTTGTCGTCAACCTATTTGATCGTATTTGTGCATTTGTTATGTGTGTGAGACGAGCTGTCGCGGTAGATTGCAATAGCTTGTAATCATGCTTTTGTTGAATGAATTTGAGTACTCCGCCATATTTGCGGTATGATACGTCATAATCTAGGTGATTATTTGCATTGGATGTCTTGAATACGCTGGCGAGGTTGTGTAATAATCGGATTAATGCTATAACAGTAGGTGAATACAAGTTTTGAATATATCGCATTGCAAAGCCCCATTCAGTGATCCCAAAAAAAAAAAAAAAAAATCAAATTGTTACTTTTATAAAAAAATTTAATGGAAAAAATTGGCACAAAACCCAAGAAACGGCCGTATTGACGAAGTTGAAGCCCCATTCAAATACATGTAGCTAATTTATATATACTGTCAAATTACAGATTCACGTAAATGCATTATTTTTTGTCTTAAATAGGCCTACACGGCTTAGGGCTGAACCACTAGCAGAAGACCCCAAGTTGATGTTCTATGACCTTTGACATTCTTTTGTGGCGAGTGACATGGTCAGTTCAATTCACGCCGAGTGTCCTTGACAGGTTTAACTCTGCTTCGGTGGTCATGAAAGAATTCAAAAGATAACCTCTGCCCCAACAATCCCAAGCAATTGTCTGAAACTGCTCTTCGGATGATGCATCATAAGAACCCAGTCGTCAAATGATGATAGTCATATAATGACCAAAAGATTATTACTGACTATATCATTGAAGACTGAGTTCCGCAGTCTTGTACAAAATCTGAATTTTGATGATTTTTACGATCGTCCGGATGAAAAAAATCACTGAATGGGCCGTTAGTTCCCTCCTCTCCTTAGACTGGCAATATGGATCAAAGAAAAATAAAGAAAAAAATAAAGAAAACAAGAAAAAAAAGACAAAGAAAAGAAACAATAAAAGAAAAACAAATATGAAAAGTTCGAACAATATTTGGTTGATAAAATTAATGTGACCGTGATGAGGCTCGAACTCACCACCTTCCGATTTAAAGTTCAAGCGCTAGTGTACCAAATTCTGATGCCTTACCAAGTGAGCTGTGCTCCTGAGATCTGAAATAAAAATAAAATAATACACTGTATACCTGCTTGTGTCGGTAATTGATTTGCTCAAATTCCATAATGGTACAGTGCAACAGAGCAAAAATGCCCAAAATTTAAAAGCTATATAATTTATGACCACTATACACTACACATAAAAATACTAATACAAGGGAATTTCAACGTAAGAATCCAAACAATTAAGTACCAACATGCACAGCTTTGTCCTTATATCACATTTGGGTTTTTAACAAAATGTTATCAAACCTCTACTGTGATTGGCAGCTGCACAAGGCATCTCTTTGATAGCTGATCATGGCCATCCATTCAGCAAGTGGCTACTAACTGACCTTGACAGGCTTGAATGAGCACTGTCATCTGCTACAAAACCATCACACTCTAGGACCTGGTCACTCCATAATGCTACAGCTACCGTGAGGGAGCACAGTACTTTGACAATGGAGTGAAAGACTATTATTATTGATTAGGCGCGGATTTTAAACGTACAGCTCCTATGCGTGTATAGCAAAAAATTGGAATAGAATGTTTGGAATCATGTAACTAAAGTACTAAATGCATTCTGCAAAATGCGCTCTGACCAATTTATAAAGCATTTAATTAGCTTTTATTTGACATATTGTTTGACATATTTGGAATTATGGTAAATCATTAAATAAAATATTTATTAATTAATCAATTATGTCAATTAATTAAAAATTTAATGCAAATATGCATATTTTCTCTGACAGAATTGTAGGATTTGACAAGAGCCATCTTTCTTGTAAGTTTGATTCTTATAACATACCGGTATCGTATTGCGTCCCGTTATAGTTGCAGAAAAAAAATACGCGTGCAGGACACACACACACGCACACACACACCCAGAGCATCGCACCGTTTTACAATCGTATAACATTCATTGGCGCTAGTAGTAGTAAATTTCAATTTTCTTTGCTTTACCTCACTTGTTCTGCTCAAAATTAAAAGGGGACATATCTAGCTGACAGTAAAAGCTTACATTTTATGGAAATTATGTTTATAACTATTTGCTTAAACAGCACAAAACAGATAAAGCAGACAAATTTACTATACATAGGCCTATATACATGTATGGTATCATGCCAGGGACTGTTTAAGAATATAACATTAGATTTATGATATTTACTTGAGGACTGTTATTTATCAAAAATGTGAAAAATATCAAATTTTAATAATTTGTCATAAAATTTGTATTATATCGTGAATTTCAAACAATGAAATTTATTTGATATCAGAAAGACATTCTTCGTATTCAGAATGCAATTCGATATGTCTGATGTGCTCTCATGTCCCACAAAAAAATACTATCGAAATGCTCAAAACGCTCATTCCAGATCCCTTAATTTGGTTAATTTTCTTTTCTTGTTTTCTTTCTTTATTTTTCTTTGATTTATATTGCCAGGGTAAGGAGAGGGAACTAAAGGCCCATTCAGTGATTTTTTGATTTTTTTTCATCCCGACGATCGTAAAAATCATCAAAATTTTGGACATTATTATGACTATCATTTGAGGACTGAGTTCTTATGATCCGAGGAGCAGTTTCAGCTTGGGATTATTGGGGCAGAGGTTATCTTTTGAATTCTTTCATGACCACTGAAGCATAGTCAAACCTGTCAAGGACACTCGGCGTGAACTGAAAGACCATGTCACTCGCCACAAAAGAATGTCAAAGGTCATAAAACACCACTGCTATCTAAAGGCCTATGGCTGATTTTGTACCTTTCGTCATTGTCATAGATGTGCTAACATAGCTTGCTAGTGCAGTGGTTCAGCCGAAAACCGTGTGTCTAAGACAAAAAATAATGCATTTACGTGAGTCTGTAATTTATATACCGGTACTGACAGTATATAAATTAGCTACATGTATTTGAATGGGGCTTCAACCTCGTCAATACTGTCGTTTTCCTGTTTTGTTTTTTTGCCATTTGTTTTTCATCAAAAAAATTTATAAACGTAACAATTTGATTTTTTTTTCACTTTCGCTGGGATCACTGAATGGGACTTTATAGCGGATTATTCAAAACTTGTTTTTACCTACTGCTATATAGTATTAATCCGATTATTACATAACTTTGCCAGCGTATTCAAGACATAGGTTATGTAGGGATAAACTGTACATGGGTATAGAAGCCCTGCATGCTTTTATCGATTGGCTCCAAACAAAGGATTTGAACCGGTGTCCTTCACCGTAATCACAGCGCAGTAGCCTACAGTCCATTCAATCAAATGTTGTCAGTGTGCGAGACGAACGATGTATAAATCTGGAGGTCACATCATCACTTATCATGCTTATTGTAAAAAGTTTGTCCAATGCATATACTGTGTGTATTGTTCCCGGTATTGTCAATACAGTCAAGCAAACAGGTATTATATTTTGAAAAGGCCGCTATAGTATATTCACAGGGGTGTCTTGAATGGCCAATCATATGGGACATAATCAAATTGCAGTGACTGCTTCCTTTGTTACCACATGTCAGTCATCTTGTGATTATTGGACCATGTAAACCTGCAAAAAACGAGCCAAAGTGCAGGCCCTATGCAACTGAACATGAATTAGGAGGAAGAATTGGTCACAGCACTCGGCAGCTCAGGTTCGATTCCCAGCAGTGCCATATAAGTGGGCATGTTTGCCGATCCATGACTGTCCTCGCTACTATTTTCCCAGGTACTCTTTCGCATTCTAAAATTGGTCCTCTTCAGATATTCCTGTTCCATCATATCTGGTTCACCTTGCAGTGTTATTTGCATTTCATACACTCCTACATCATGTAGATAGTGCGGACCAATCAGAGCAAAGGTTAGTAAATTACTATCCATGCATAAACATTGTATAATTGCACGGGCGCGCACTCCGCGTAGTACGCACAGTGTTTTGGACGCGTTCATTTTTTTTGCGGGTAGATGCATTTATATTTGCTTGCATTTTCCAAAATTTTTAGTGACAATTTTGTTATACAAAAAGCAAACATCCCGTGATTTTGTGTGTGTATGAAATAGGTTAATAAATGCGTATCAGTTGTTGCTCGAGAAATTGTTTTTGGGGCTCGTGCATTAGACGCATCAACCTCTTAGTACGCGTGCATTATTTTGTACATTATTTCACTATCAACAAGTGATACGCATTTATTAACCTATCATTGATTTGACTGCTAACAGCTCTGAAAGACCCCTTTTGCCTGTATGCCATCAGCTCCCATAGACCCACCATCTTCGAATTCCAGGGGAGCATAATAGATGATGTTCTTCCCCACCCCCTCCCAGGTCTTGAGATCCACTTGGTGGATAAAAGTCACCCATTCTAAATCGCTATATTAATTTATTTACTACTATTTAATTTTCAGGAAGTCAATGAGATGTGGGCTGGGCTAGGCTACTACTCTAGGGGTCGTCGTCTTCATGAAGGGGCACAAAAGGTTGTCAAGGATTTACAAGGTCAAATGCCAGTGACCTCAGTTGACCTTAGCAAAGAGCTACCTGGAGTTGGAAGGTACACTGCAGCTGCCATAGCATCTATTGCTTTTGGAGAGGTAAGGTCATCATTTGACTTAAAGCCATATTATAAACATTTGCTGAGGAAGACGCCCTCAATATTTTTCAAAATTCTGTTTTTTAAATAATTATAATGTACTTTATTAAACTAACATACCCTGCAAAAATCAAGACTAGTTTAGTCACAATCCGAGATTTTGAATAAAACGCAGGAAATGTTGTTTTATTATTACGATGGAAATATTAGTCGAACACATACTCGATGTTCATAACACAGTACATACATGTACATGGCGACACACAAGGATCGTGTTGTAGCACAACCGAATGGAGTGACACGCATTGACGACATCGGCGCTGATAGTAAATTCCAGTTTTCTTTGCTTTACCTCAGTTGTTCAGCTTAAAATTAAAAGGGGACATATCCGATAGTAAGAGCTAACATTTTATGGAAAAGAAATTCTAATCTATTTTTTAAGGAAATGTTATAATATGGCTTTAAACTCAATTTTAAATGTGTTTTATTTTTATTATTGTTGTTTTTTCCATGGAGGACATTGGCATTTTTGCGTGAAGTGTTTCAATGATGTTTTTGTTCTGACATTGGCAAAGCCCAAGTTTGGGGTAACATATCAGGGGCTTAGCTAGGATTTGACAAGTAACCATCATTTTCAACAAAACACCCTGTCCAAAATGTGACCCTGAAAACATAAACCAGGCCGCTGCCCCTTTTGGAGTTCAGTCAGTTCGAATAGCTATTGCTATTGCCTTGATTTATTAGGCTGGTGTTGTTTTGAGTTCACAGAACTTATTCAAGCATCTTATTTGTAGAATTTGGCATATGTCACAGGCAATCATTTTGCAAACTGCCCATCCAAAATAACAGGCGGACAGGTGGTTAGGTAACACCCTAAAACAGATGCCCCCTGTGGCACTACCACTATGAATTGGTCTGCAATGGATAAGGCACATAATGACAATATTATAAATGATTTCATTTGAACAAAACCAAAATGTAACTCACTATTGACGGTTTCGCCTATCATGGTCGGTAGGCATCATCAGAATGATGGTAGTTGATCCTTACTTCCGGTTGGACAATATTCCAAAGTTATGTCGCACCTATTTAATGGAAAGCGCTTTCTCTTGGAGAAAAAGAAGGGGAAAACCTTTCGAGAACACAAGTCAAAATCAGCCCCACAGAAGCCTAGATTATTTAATTGTTAGATCTAAATTGCTGTAAATGACTTATGAGGGCACGGTGGCTCACATGCTCAGTGGTTACAGCCTTGGACTCATAATCTGAGAGCTTGCTCGACGTGCATGGATTCGATTCCCCGTCCCTCCACCGTGTTGCGCCCTTGGGCAAGGCGCTTTGCCTCGCTTGCCTCACCCCACACAGGTGCAATGGGAAGCTGTTAGGGGTAGTCACAGTCGTTGTACTGATGGACCCTGCACCACTTGTAGGCTGCAAATGTGGTTCCGACATATTCTAATGACAGCGGAATAAATGTAAAGCACTTTGAGGCTGTTTGCGGCATAAAGCGCTATATAAATATCTACATTTATTTTTTATTTTATGTGCTAACACACACACAAGTAATAATGCAGTACTGAATAGAACTTGTCATTCAAGTGGAAAAAATTGGGAGTGCCCATGCCACCCACCCCCACCCCCGAGTGCCCATGCCACCCCACCCCTCTGTGGGTTATGGCAGACTAATCACAAACCAAGTTTACTTTGCATTGTACAAATATAAGTTTTAAGAATAAACCTTGTCTAGTGCCACCACTGTTTTGTGATAGGATTAATATTCAAACCTTTTTAATTTTGCATTGTTTCAGGCATCTGGAGTTGTTGATGGTAACGTCATCAGAGTTTTCACTCGCATGCGATGTATAGGAGCTAATAGTACAACCCCATCTGTGTTAGAATCTATATGGTAAGTGTTTTATTTTGTTCATTTCATTGTTGTTTTGTTTGTTTCTCTGACCCTTTGTTGTTTGTTTTAATAGATTCCAAACATTTGTATATTAACCTTAGGCAAAAAAATATTTGACATCCTAAAAAGTTTTTAAACAATTTCTTCCCACTTCTAAACTGTTTTAAAAACATGAATGAAGTGGTATACAGTAGAGAAATATCCCAATTTACACCTATTTGGACTATTTGTTAAACTAATTAAGGCTAACATGTTGTGGCTGGCTATGACCTTAAAAAAAATTTATAAAAATTTCCTGGCCCAAATGTTGAACATTTCAAGATCTCTTTCTATCGACACAATTGAACTACTGGAAAATGTGGGTGATGAGTCCTTGTATTCAGTGGCGGCACCAGAAAAAAATTTTCGGGGGCATTAGGGGGCAAAGTTAATTTCAGGGGGGCAAAATCAACAAATTTTATGCGCACAATTACTGCAAAAAGTAGAATTTTTCGTAATTTTGGGTTTTTTTCTGGGGGGCAAGAGTTCTGCCGGGGGGGGGGGCATTTGCCACATTCGCCGCCACTGCCTGTATTAGAAATATCACCTGTAGATTGTAAAATATATTTCTGTTTTCCAGAAACAGAATACAGTACGACAGCAACTTCGTGACCTCTTTTGTCCGACAGAAAATTTATACGGGTTGGTGAACACGGGTTACGTAACACAATGTTGAAATTTTAGCCGGCAAACGCTTTTTATCAAAATAGCTCCAGAAATGGAAGACACGGGTCGTATATTGCTCCATTCATGTACCCTGACCACAGATAAGACATCAAACATTTGTGTAAAGCAACAAATAACGTGTAAAAGTTGAATTAAATGGGAAAAAAGAAGCTTGAACATGTCCAAAGTAGCTCGGAAAATGAGAAAAATTGCATGTCACGAACACAAAAATGTTCATATCATCAAGCAAGAAAAAGCGCCGGAATCAAAAATGGGTGTCATGTTATAGAATAACTTAAGTTAGCTTGCCTGAAAATTTCGTGAATTTTGGTTGGGGTATATTGTCAGTCGTATATTGAACATGTTGAAATGTTTATCTTTGTGCGTGACTACTGTCACGCCATATATTGTACTGCCGATGTTTTTCCTGCAAAGAAACTTTCATTGTCAATTGTCCATTGTTGGTTATTTAACTTGAAAATAATACTCCCAACGTTCAAACAATTTTAAAAGTCAGCATAAAGGTTTGTGTTACATTATTTGGACGGTGTTAATTCATTCCAGAAATAGAATGCACGAGTGAGCCACTGATTGGGAATAACATTGCTATTATTGTCACCGAATTAATCATATCTCTGGTATGGCTTAGTGGTAAATACATGTATTTGGAAGTTCGATCTTGGTTCGAACCCCATAAGCACCTCTCTTTGATTTTTGATTTGATTTTAACTCATATTTTTAAATCCTAGTTTTCATATTTTTATTAAAGCCATAATATACGATTTCGGGCAAATTTGAAGTTTTGTTATTCCAAAAATTATAACAATATTTATAATATTAGTAAATAACTGTCAGGAAGGTTTTCACGTTACATTTAAAGCAGAAGTAGCGAGATAAAAATGAAAGAAAACACTTAATATCTTGACCGCTTAACTGTGGTGTTCTATGGGGGATTAGTCTTAATAAGACATCAAAGTTATAGTTATATCTAGACAACGAACTTGGCTGATTCCAGTTAGGTGTAATCCGAGGTGTAAGTTGGACATTGTGTAAAAATTACAAATATGCCAAAATATTAGGTTTGAAATTCGTGCATCTCATGATTTGATATTTATGCGTAAAAGCTCATAAAATATGTTGCCGATAGGGGAGGGGTCTAGTCCAATTAAAACATCGTGAAAATCTGTGTTGACGTTCCTTTATTTGATAGGCCTATGTATATTCTTGAACTTTTAAAAATTACTTAAGTTTGATATGCTTTATTTGATTATTTCATATTGAAAGCTACTGAACTTAAATGCATATTTTTAAAAAGATATGAACTCGAATGTAGGATTAGGCTTAAACATGAACAAGAAATAAATCATGAAAAAAGTGGGCCTTCAAGCTGACATTCATTAAGCCTATATTATTAAAGACAAAAGGGAGAGGAAAAAAGAAAAGAAAAACGAACTGAAAAATTCCACATAATCGATAAGATAACATGGGAATCAAACTCTCAACCTTCCGCACTGCACACCTTCGCTCTGTCCACTAAGCCATCGAAACTTGTTCGGGCGAAGGGTATTCTTTTGCTATGTTATTTCTTGTTCAACATGTTCAAGCATCGCACTCAACAACAATCTTTTCAAAACTGCTTGTACTTCAGTTAAATGAGATGATACTACCTTCTTTGACGACTACAATATTTTGTTACACAATAGAGTATTTTGCATTTATAAATATATAACAATAGACGTTTTTAATTGCTATATTAATCAACATAACATGTATAATAGACAGCGCCGGCTGGCATCCATTTAAATGAAGCATCGTGACACTTGCAACGTGCGCTCACGACACGAGGAATCAAAGAACGCAACTTTTCAACCTACGACTAGGTTGTTCCACCGCTCATTTTCGCTGAAAGTTTAATACAAGCTGTGATTAATTAATGTTTATCACAACAGAAAAGCATTAGACCGGCGTTTCCTCAAAGCTGTAGATATAACCATTTTAGTGATCGTGACATGCATTTTCTCTCATTTTTTTTTTTTTTCGCGCACCAAAAGCATTCATTTTTTCCACAATAATTCAACTTTTACACGTTATTCTTTGCCTTATATTCATGTTTCAGATCTTATCTATGGGCTCAATATGGAAATGAAGGAGAAAGCGACTCGTGTATTCCATTTTTTTGATGTTTTCTGAAAAACCGTATTTGCCACCTGATTTTCAATATTGCGTTACGTAACAGCAGAGGTCACGCCGGTAAAAATTACCGGAAGTGAGCTAAGTTGCTGTCGTACTGAATAGTGGTACATACTACATACTGAGTGAACCCATTATGCTATTCCAGTTGACATCCATAAACCCCTATGGAAGACATGATCTTCCAAACAGGCAGTGTGGATTTCAAGTGGGGTTATCTGAATGGGTGACTCCATTTGAAATCTACACTCCCTGTGTGGGAGAATATTCCTGTTGACTGACCTGTGATACTGCCTATTTGTTCTTGCATTGTTTCATGTGTTTCACGCAGGCCTGGTGGAGTTATTTTATTCAATGTTTAAACCACGTTTTCTTTCTCATGTTTCTTTCAATCAGGTCATTAGCCAATCAATCAGTTGACCCCTCTCGGCCAGGAGATTTCAACCAATCTATGATGGAGTTAGGTGCTACAGTGTGCACTCCTAAGACGCCAGCATGTAGCACATGTCCTGTACAAACACTATGCAAAGCTAAGATGCAGGTAAGAGTTAGCATGACCAATGTGGCCCAAGACACATTGCAGACTGTCAAGGCACACCATATAAACCATCCCAGGGTGCCACTGGTCATTGACCAGGGGGTATCATGTGTGGCCAAAGATTCAAGTAAAAAGGGTCTTTTTTCATGATCAGGCACTGTACTTATGGATCGTGAATAGGGTATCTAAAACAAGGAAATTTAAGAAAAAGGGTGTAACTTACACAATAAATCACAGTGTTTTGGGTCCTTTGAGACAAATGTAGTATGGAATAAAGGTTAAAAGACTAATAAAAGTTATGAACTTTTGAATTTGTGTTTTCCCAGTTATCATGAAGGGTTTTAGAGTCAAAATATGACTAATTTACTTACTTCTAATGGGGACAAAAATAATGTCAATACTTATTTAGGGTATAAAATTGCTCTTGTCATACTTGTTTAGGGTGCATTTTCAGACCTCGTAAATAAACTGCTCAAATAAAGAAAGTCCGCAGTCATGTAACCCGTCCTACACCAAAATCTGATCGTGTTATGAACATTTAATTGATAAAGTCGTGTGCAGAATCTTGCTAGCTCCAACTTGATACCAAATTTGCCACCAAAAACTCTAAATTCAGAGAGATTGAGACCAGTATATGAAATTTGGTGCATTTTCAAAAGTTGCAAATTAAAAATGGACCACGCTGGAGCTGTAGAAGTGAATGGCACAGCGCGACCATTGACATAGCCCGAAACAACCGCTAGGTCATATCGATCGCATCGTGCCCTAGTATTCATCAGTAAAGCACTGTAGCAATCCATGCGTTTTAAATTAACAATTGAATAAAGCGGCGTACTTGGGATAGTCGACATGGGTTCGTCGTGGGCAAGCAAGCTTGACCACATTGCCACGCTTAAGCAATTTCGACGGCGTTATCGTTTTGATTTGCAACTTTTGAAAATGCACCAAATGCCATAAACTGGTATCAGTCTTTGTCACCTTTAAGTGTTTGGTATCAAATTTGGTATCAAATTAGAGCTAACAAGATTCTGCAGACAACCGTATCAAACAAATTTTCATAACAAGATCAGGATTTGGTGTAGGACGGGTTAATTGACTGCGGACTTTCTTTATTTGAGCAGTTTACTTGTGTAGGGTGCTATTTGAGACTTTGTGGCCACGGCCACGCATGATACCCCCTTGTCAATGACCAGTGGCCCCCGGTAAACCATACAGCAACAATCAGGGATTTTGCAGCTAATAAGAAGCCCACACCCTACAGGTATCACATCCAGGATCAGATATGAGTTCTCGGACCTATAACCAAGTAGTTCAAGTTAGCTCAAAGAAGTATGCACAAGAACAAACTGAGACTGTTCCGGGGCTCGAACCTGCATCATCAAACACCATTTACACCCAATGCATCAAAGTCTAATGCCTTACCAATTGAGCTAACTTGACTGCTATATTTCACACCAGTGTCTATGCTAAACACCCATTAGCCCTTCATTTTGCTCCTAGGATGGGAAAGTTAATGCTTTTGACAGTTAACGAAATCTGTTGACTTTTTAAGTAGAAGTATGCTGTAGAAGTCTGGTAAATATTTAACAGTCAAATACCCACTATAGACAACATGACCTTAATCTCCCACACAGGGCATGTGAATTTCAAATGGAGTTACATAAATGGGCGATTCCATTTGGGATCTACACCACTTGTGTGGAGATTAATGTCATGTCTTCCATAGGGGTGTATGGATTTCAACTGGAATAGCCCATTATCTACAAGATGGGTAAA
The DNA here is from genome assembly GCF_039555335.1 of Amphiura filiformis. Lineage (NCBI taxonomy): Eukaryota > Metazoa > Echinodermata > Ophiuroidea > Amphilepidida > Amphiuridae > Amphiura > Amphiura filiformis. Next base: position 49,306,267 of record NC_092628.1, on the reverse strand, counting down.
CCGACCTCTGCCCCGACCTCAATTTGCCAAAAGGATGTACACTGTGCAAGACATGGCTTTTAATAATTGAAAATCAGTTGAAAGAAATAAGGTTTACTCTGCTCCTGAAAATAAAGACGACTAGTTTCGGTGAAGTTTTTTCTTGCTAATCAGTTCAAAATTCAAATTGCTTTTTTTTTTATTGCAGGTGGACAATGTCAAAATGCTGTCTGCAAAGAAACTCATGGGTAACAGTTGCAAAGAAGAAGACAGGTCACCCTCATCTATACCAGATATAGAGTGTAGTAAGTAATACCAAAGACATAGTTAAACAGGCTGTATCAAAATGATTGGTAACCATCAGTTTTTGGTGTTTATTGACAAGCCTACTTCTTCCATATGCAACATTTGACCCTCTCGAAATGCCCAGGATATAGGTTTATGACCTTTAAAGTTAGGTCCTATGTTGTATGTTGATGATGCAGTCTTGTCCATAATCACTGGAAGCTGATGGGTACCAATCATTTTGATATTTTGTAAGTGACAATTTGATTGCAAAATCACAACTTAGGCTAGAGCTCAAGGTGTTGCAGTTCATCACTGATTGGCCGTAAAATCTTTCCAAATGCGCAGCAGTTTCTGACTCAGTTCTCTGGTAGTGGCTCAGCACACCACCTGTCCATCAGTGAATGATGTTGTCGCATTCTTATCGGAATTAGGCATGAGAACTGCATATTTATAATAAATACACAAAAGTCACATAGGTATGAAAGTTGTTATACTTAGTTCTCTGGGTTGATAGGATGAACAAATTTTAATCTTTCCCCAGAGCAGCCAGTGCACACAAACATTGAAAAAAAAAACCCAGTGCATCTGGCCAGATTCAAACCGGCGACCTTTGTAATACCAGATGACGCTCTAACCAACTGAGCCATAGAGGCTCACTGGAGAGCGGAAGATATAAATCTATAGGTATTGGGTTCCATTGAGATGTTTAGTTAAATGTGGAGGCACTGGACAGATCACATCATCTTGGTATTGAACCCTCACATTTTAACTTCCGTTTAGTACATAAATTAAAACAAACACAAGGTGATTTGTTTAGGAACAGCAATTCACCATACACCTGAGAAAGCTACAGAAACTTTTAAAGACTGCATATCTAGTGAAGCTTTACAAGGAATATAGTAGGCCTGGGTGGCAGTGTTACACTGAACCTACATTGCACAACACTTTCATTGTGTAATCCTTGCTTTTATAGTTGCTGAGAATTGTCATTTATGTTTGCCTGCATCGGAGTCATGGGACAGCAGTATAGGGGTTATGAACTACCCTAGAAAACCAAAGAAAAAACCTCAAAGAGAAGAAAAGGTGAGTGGAACATACTGATGGCCGGCCTACCCACACCATACCATATTGGTTGACATTATATAAACCTCTGTTTTCCTTCATTGAGGCCTACATACACCCTAACACTCAAAAATGAAGCTACTGTGCATACATACATCCCACGTGATGGGATGAAACAATCGCCCTAAATCATGTACATGTATGTGCACGGTTTCATTGGCCAGGCCAGAAAAACGCCTGCGGCTACCAATGTTCCATAGTGATTGGCACCCGAGGTGTCTGGGGTTCGAATCCTCAGGGAAACAAACAACTTGTTTGTTCAACAACTGAAAATGTGTTTTACCATTTCTGAGTTTAAACCATGATAAAGAGAGATGTCTGTAATTGTAATTTATTTGTTTATTTATTCAGATTACTTTAAAATTCTTAACATTAAATTTCCCTGAAATCATTATACATAAGGATCAGTCAGCGAATATTACTACTATTACTATTAATATCAAGCCTGGTATTATTTATCAATGTACCTTCTTTTACAGACTGCTGTTTGTATTATTCAAAGAAACAAAACCCCAGTGGAGTATCTTATCACACAGAGACCTCAAAATGGACTCTTAGCAGGCCTATGGGAGTTTCCTAGCGTCACTGCAACAGATGACACGTCAGAGAAGCGACGCCATTCTGCAATGGACCAGTATCTGCTTGAAGATTTACAGATGGAATTCAATGATAAAACCAAAAGGCGGTATGTCGGGGAAGTTGTGCATATTTTCTCACATATACATCAGACTTACTTAGTGGAGACGTTTCAGATTGGTGATGATAATAACAACTCTGAATGTCCAGCGGAGTCCGAGAGACAATGGCGTTGGGTCACCAAGGAACAGTTCCTGGATTCAGCTGTTTCAACGGCAATGAAGAAAGTGTTCAAGGCTTATGAAACGGACAAGAAGGTTAGTTACAATTGTGGTTTCATTATAAATTGTTTTTCCCTCGTACTCACAACTTGCAGTTCTATAGTCTTCCTTTGAAGTCATTCTTTGTACAGCCTGCTGAAACCAGTTGAAATCCATACACCTCCTATGGAATACATGACCTTAACCCCCCACACATAGATTGTGTATTTCAAAAGGTGTTACCTAAATGGGTGACTCTATCTAAATTCTACACCCCCTATGTATGAGATTAAGGTCATGTCTTCAATAGGGGGTGTATGGATTTCAATTCGAAATGCCCAATGTTTTAATGACCAACATGATCCCCTTTCACACTTGCACATAATACCACTTGCATTAATGGGTTAAGTCCTATGATTGCAGCTTCCAGTTCAGGTTAATACACCTACTAATCCACATTATTTAAAGGCAGAAGGCTGGGAGACGACCACCTTTTACCTGATGTTCAGTTACAAAGCAGCACCTAGGGGCATAGCTCGAGTTATTCGAGGAGGGGACAGTAAGCCTGATCGAGATATTGTTAAGATTTGTAGGTTATTTTCAAAAATATTTGGCAACATTTTCTATTCTAACTCAGGCTTCCCCAGAAGTCCAATAGAGTTATACATTTGCCCTCATATTTTGTGTGCTGCATTTATCATAAACTTGGAAGTACCTCCCCCCCCCCTCCCATGACCCTATTACATTGACTATGCCACTGACAGGACTCATTCTAAGGAAGATATAATACCTCATTGTGCATATCACACTTCAGCACAGTTAATAACATTCAAGTCGTAAGTATTTAGGCCCATTTACAGTGACTTAAAAAGGTCTTGAGTTAACCACAAATAGAAGACAAGTTTGATATGCAAGCAAGTTAATGAATTCTCTACCCACCCATCCAAAATACACCTTAACATGTCAGGGTTGTTCATTGTGTTACCCAGTGGCGGCACTAGGGGCCAAATGCCCCCCCCCATCAGAACTCCCAGAACGCGCCCCCCCTGTTGGCCCACAGTAAACCCAATATTTAGTTCAAAATTTACAATTTTGTGCAAAATTTGTTGATTTTCCCGCCTGAAATTCACTTCCCCCCATGAAAAAAATGAATGACACCGCCACTCAGCGTTCGAAATAGGGCCGGCCATTGGCCTGTAACTTTTTGGCCTGGCCAGTAACATTTTAAGGTCAAGCCTGGCTGGCCTGTACATGTAACTTTTTGAGGCATATTTCGAACACTGCAGCCACTGGTGTTATTCCAATTAATTTTGTGAATCATTGTGTCAGTCATTTGGATGGTATATCTCTCTCCCTATTTCATACATCTGAATGATATATACACATTCACCCTGTTTATTATGATTGAAGTTGACAAAATGATGCAAGCTTATTTTCATTACTAACGTTTTAAATAACATTCTAAAACCATTTTGCATGTTTGATTGTTTGTCTTTCTTTTTAGAAACCTTCATCAAAACACAAATCAACCAAGCAGGTCTCCAGCAAGAAACAACTGGGATTGACAGCTTTTTTCAAACCTGTTACTAAAGAAGGAAAGTAAATCGGTTTTACTATTAAAAATTAAAAAAGGTAATCAGATATTATACTTTGTTTCACTTGATAGTGGAATATTCTTTACCAGAGGTGATACTCAAAATAAATGACCATGGGTCTCATTTTGGGGCTTCTGATACATCAATGGCTCCCTTTTCTAGGTCAATTTTGGTATAAGAATGGGTCATTTTTTCAAATTTTTCAGAAACTTTCACCTGACAAGTAACAAAAACTTCTGTAAAAATTTTTTAATTGTGTTAAATTTGGTCTTGGTTTCAGGTATATAAATGAGTCAATGGGTATAGTATGTGAGTGGACACTACGAATGAGCCGTAAACTCAGCAAATTGTATTCTGAGATACAGTGCAAAATGTGCGTGAAGGTCGTATTCATAGGTGTCTCAATTAGGTGCGACATGTTTCTCATTTGATAGCGTTTAAACCAATCAATAATCCTATTGCTGAAGAGGATAATAATCTTCTACATATAGAATCATTAAATAGCTCTAGTCTTTATTTGCTTTGGCTAAATCCTGTTCAAGTGGTGGGTTACAATTGCATTGTATTTTGACTAGGTATGTATATAACCAACGATGAGAGGAAAATCCTGAACCTCGTTGACTTGGGGAGGATTCGAAATGACCGCCAATTATGACTTTATTACCAGCAATGTGGACAAAGAGACACATGTAGAACCGAAAAAATGTACCATTTTGTTGAAGGAGCAGAGTTCAACAAACCATAACCCCGCTTCTGGATATCGTTTGAAGTCAAATGATATACTATTTTAAAGCTTATGATATATATTTTCTAAACATGAAATAAAACAAAATTGACCGGGCTGACTTTACGGCTGATTCGTAGTGTCCAGTCACATGTGGTTCCACTTATATTCTCTGAAGCATCTACTAATCTTGCTAATTTAAAGTTAACCATGTCCAAGTTACATTTTTATCCCACTTACATAGTACATAGAAAGAAATTCATATCTATTAATGATCAGGGTCAAGTAGTAGACTAAAGGGGTATGAGATGATTGAGAACACAGTACAGATCCTGTGTCATATACTGGGGTACCCAAAAGGTGGTTTTGTTACATTTTGATGTGCAGTTTGGACTTCAAAACAGTGTCGCTTCACTTAGAAGATTCAATTAGGTCTTAAATTGAGGCTAATTTATTCTATATTACTCATGATTTTATCCTGTTTTAAAATAATTTTTGATTATTTTCTTATGACGTTTGGCATGAAAAGTGCCAAGGGTGGTTGAGGATTAGGAGGAGGAGGATTAGGAGGAGGGATTCGTATCGTAAATTTGATCTAAAACCCACATTAAAAATTCGAATCTAGTAAAAAAATGTCTAAATGAACTCCCAGACATCTAAACCAAGTAAATAAATACAGAAGATCATTTAAAAGGTCATTGTAAATGTGGAAAAAAGAGGTGGGGTTATATCCCACCTACTTTGTGACCGCACTCTCTCATTTTTTAACCGATTTCCATAAAAAAAGGTGTCAAAATGCTCAGGAGGATGTACCACTTCAAATGAGACGTGTAGGTAAGATGTTTGAAACATTTCATTTTTTTACTATGTAACACAAAGGTACCCCAGGTTGTGACACAGGACCAACAATGAGGTGATTGAGATCACAATAAAATGATGTACTATTATAAGAGTTTAAAAGTGGTTAATATTTCCATATTTAAAAGAAAATATTTTGTTATGATAGCTAAGGTATTTTCGAAACAGGGTGATGGTGCTCATATGATACATTCTTGCTTTAAAAAGCATTTTGTAGACTAGAATACAAAGATGAATCAATAAATTGACTATATATTTCATCTCAATTTTACTTGATACTTTACCATTAGCTTTACCATTCATATTCCACATATATATCAGTATTATTGTATTAACATTATATGTTTTATAATTGATTTGATAGCTTAATTTTACTAATAAAGCATTGAAAACAAGTGATTTTGCAGTTTGTTATTGCTTTGTTTTTAAGAAACTCGTTGTTGATCAGTGGAGACCAGGGTGCTGCTAACCAATATAGGTGTAGCAGGCTTGGAAATAAGTATGCAGCATGGGCTATTTTAATAGTTCCAGGAGAGTATGAAAACGCCCCTGGTTCCCATGTAAATCTATAGCCACCAAGGGCTAAGTAATTTACAGGAAACAGCCCCTAGCTACATAATTCAAATGTCTTTTAAGAATTAAAATTCTCAACATTGATTAATTTATGCAGCACATTTTATACATTTGGATTGTTGATTGCAATACTTTGTGAACTTATCATGAGAATGGTGCAGATTTGTGTTAATTTCTTTTGACGTTATGGATTTTAAAAATAGCCACAGCCCAGCAAACACAAAACGTTTCACAGAAAACGTTTACATGCTGGTTATATAAAGGGTATGAAACATTTTAATAACATTCAGAAAACATTTTTGAAAACTTGTGCATTTTGGGAGGCTCAGTGAAAACAGCCCCTGGTTGCAAGGTTTTATAAAGCTAACAAACCAGGGGCTTTCTTTGTAAATAAATAGCCCCTGATCCTAAAATCCTACAGGGTAGAAATATATTTACTTAAGGGGTGGGGTATGAACGTTTCGACAGTATTTATTGTGGGACATTAGAGCACATCAGACATATCGAATTGCATTCTGAATACGAAGAATGTCCTTCTGATATCAAATAATTTTTATTTTTTGAAATTCGCAATGTATTACACATTTTATGGCAAATAATTAAAAATTGATATTTTTAATATTTAACAGTACTCGAAGTAAACTTTATAAATCTGATGATTTATACTTAAAGTGTATGTAGGTGGGATGAAAAGCCGACGATTAATTGAAAATTTTGACCTTTCGTATTGAAGATATGGATTTTTTTCCCAAAACACCAAACAAAAATTAGGTCTTTTTGGGGGAAAAATCCATATCTTCAATATGAAAGGTCAAAATTTTCAATTGATGTCGGCTTTTTCTCCCAGCTATAAAATTTAGAATAAAATAAGATTTATAAAATTTACCTCAAGGACTGTTATATCAAAAATGTGAAAAATATCAAATTTTAATAATTTGTCATAAAATTTGTATTACATCGTGAATTTCAAAAATGAAAAATTATTTGATATCAGAAAGACATTCTTCGTATTCAGAATGCAATTCGATATGTCTGATGTGCTCTCATGTCCCACAAAAAATACTGTTGAAACGCTCAAAACGCTCATTCCAGATCCCTTAAGCACGTAGAAAATCTATTGAATTCACTAAGCGGAATTTATGAAACTTTCTTATGGGTACTATGTCTACTATTGTCTAGACAAATACATTAAGGTTCGCAATTATTTTGAACTGTTGCGATTTGTTCACAGCAAAAAAGAAAAAAAAAGTGCCCCTCAGACAAAAAATAAAAAAGAGAAAATCAGGAAGGAAAAGAAAAGTGGCAAGGAGCCCCATTTCTATAAAATTCAGCCCGATCATGGGCCAAAATAGTGTAAAATACAATTTTTTTGTGCGCTATGCGCGCACATAGTAAAGAAAAACCCTTTACATCCTGATAATGAGCTATAATGGGTGAAAATAGTGTAAAATAACAATTTTTGCGCGCGCGCACATAAACCCATTTTTGGAAGCTCAAAGACATAGTCTATGTATTGTTCCTTTGGCAAAATTGAATCAAATTGAGAAAAGTTGCATTGTTTTGGATGTTTTGTTGCAAGTGGAGTAATCTGAGACTATTTTTATCAAAATCAGATAATTCAATTTACCTGTGGAATCCAATTTTTGACATTTGACCGTTTCCTCAAGAACTCACATCGGAGATAGGTCAAACTATACTTTTTTTCTGAATCCTTATGACGAGAGGAATACATTGGTTTGGTTTTTTATTGAGATTCGACCAACTTTGAAAAAAAAGCGGCCATTTTCGATTTATGCAAATTAGGTACTGTTTCACTACGGGGATTTTCTGGGAATTTTGATGTGTGCTTTTTTGATGTATGCTTTTCTGAAATGAATGTTGTTTAAATGGATTCTGATGCAATTAGTGGGTGATTCCATACTTTGACTGGCCTATAGATCGGTACTGGGTGCGGGTCAATTCACTTTGCTCTTTTTGTCAAGGCCAAAAAATACGCATCAACGCTTAAAACTAAATCGGTACTGACGCAGAAACTTGCTTGGGTTCATTGATTACATAAGTGAAACGAAATAATTTCTGAATGTTAAAGCCGAAGAAAACAATTGTATTGAAGGCCGTGTCGGCATAAGATGACATCAATTATTGATCCTCTTCCGAGTTTTGTCAAGGCCCAAAACAATGATAACAAATCGGTAAAATGTTTGAGAAACTTGTTTATTTAATTCGGAAGTAAAATAACAAACTAATGAGTTGTTTACCAAAAATCATAAATGTATTAAAGGTCTTCCTGGTATAAAGTTGACATCACTGATGTTGAATGATTATTGATCCTTGACTAAACTGGTACAGCCAACGCCCATCGATTATCGGCAAATAATTTGAAATAAACAAAACATTGGTATACCTCGTCTACAAGGGATGGCCTGGGGGAAATATCAACTTTGTTGTGTGTTTGCCAAGTATGTTGCATTTTTCAATTGCAATTATTATGACGAGGTACTAGGTCTTTCAAATTCCGATTTATTTAGTCATTAAAATTACAAATTCATATTGAATTGATCATTGGTATAAAATTAATGATAAATGCCTTTGCAACATCCTGCTACAGAATCATGTTAAACATCAAGCGTTTGGATCGGATTTCCAAATATCTGATCACAGATCCATGGAAACCAGGATCTGTGGTCTGACCAACACCACCCCGCTGGTTGTCAAGACTCAGTAACTCAAATTTCTTAGCCATATACTGCGTTGTACAGATGACGAGCCTATGAAAGAATATGCCCTTTATATTTCATAACCTTTTATATTCCCATCTTGATGATGCTGTCTGTATCAAAATGATTGGTAGAGAATGGTAGGCATTGCATTGGTTTTGTTGTTTCTTGAAAAGTCCGCTTCCCGGTCCGCTTCTTCCACAAATGATCCTTTAGGAATGGCCAGAATTTATATTTAAAAAAAAGTTGGGTGGATCTTATGTTACATTTTGACGATGCCGTCTTATCCATAACCAAATCACTGAAAACTGATGGGTACCAATCATTTTGATACAGCCTGTATCAACATGCTCTCCGACCATATTGCTCAATTGAATTCTGATGGTAAAGAATTCGGGTGCCTTTTTCTTTTTCTTCCTTCTTTTCAGGGCCATAGGAGTTCTACTTGGGGCCTGAGGTCTGGACCACTCATATCAAATGTCTGTAGGCCTATGTGTCATTTCAAACCAATATTTACATTCCTTGACAGATTTCGTCAAAGGTGTACAAAACATTAAAAATAATCTTTACTATTCTTTTGTAAAAGATGTTAACTTCATTTACTAGATGTTATGTCGTTGTGCAAACATGACCAAAGTAACGGTGACATATTTGACACATTTTGTTCATATGCCATGGATCAATATAATGCCATCCAAACATTTGGCCTCAGTATGCTCATTTGTTGTTATGAATCGATGTTATATCATGACTTGCGACCATCATGTCAAAGTTGTGCCACTGTAACAGTTTAGTTGTCATGAATCAATAATCATGTCATAGGTTTTCAACAAAACATTATTTGAGTTGGAGTCCGGGGGGGTCACTCCCATTGTGGCCTGTAAGGGTCTTTTTTCGTGGGTAGGCACGATACGCGCGTATCGCGTTTAGGGTGTCAAAAACATAAAAATTAAAAAAAAGGGTAGCAAAATTGCAATTTCTAAATACGCGGAAATGAAATTTAGGGTATGAAATTTGATGTTAGGAATGAAATCCCTGTTTAGGGTGTCGTTTTAGCCAAGGGTTAAATCCTTGTTTAGGGTGCTTTTCAAAAGTTGATTATCGCGGATGGTGTACAGGCCACAATGGGAGTGACCCCCGGGGTTGGAGTCCATGATGGATATCATATCATCAAACGTACGGATCTCCTTAAAGGGAATTTCGTGATCCACAGCCTCCCCCCCCCCCCCTCCCCACATTTCTCAACAAAAAAAATTGAGATTTTTATACCAATGGAAACCTCTGGCTATAATGTTAATAGCGAACCAGAACAAATCGTCGGCAATCAATTATATTCTGCCAAAGAATTAGAATGATGTGTTAAGGGGGGGTACTTCACCCCTGGCCAATTTTGTGCCTATTTTTGCATTTTTTCTCAAAAATTATAGCGTATTGGTGACAAGTAAGATATGTATATTATAGGGGCAAGGACTACACTATACTGTACTGAAAATTTAGCAACTCAAGGCAAGTAGTTATTGATTTATTGATCAAATATTGGTTTTCCCTCATTTTTGACTGTAACTCCAAACTGTTGTCTGTGCTGAAATAAAATTTCCAGTGCAGTAGTTGTAGTCCTTGCCCCTATAATATACATATCTTACTTGTCATCAATGCTCTATAGTTTTTGAGAAAAATGCAAAAATAGGCACAACATTGGGCAGGGGTGTAGTCTACCCCCTTAAAAATATCATTAACAATACAACTTTAGCCTATATTGATGGATGACATTAAAATGTCAATATGAATCGTAGCTGTAAGCTAAAGAGAAAATAGACAATGATATTCTGCTGATGATATCTTTTTATTTCATTTTCCCGTCACGTAATGCAGGCCTACATTTATTAATTATTTAATATGTATTTTGTGTAATAACCAACCTTATCGTGCATCGCCATCATCAGCAAGACAGCAAAACATTGAGATCAATAATGGTAAAATTTGGATGGTGGAAAGTATAGATGAATTGTGGCGCCAAAATGTGAATCTACGTTCATGTACGAGGGGGTATCAAAAAGTTTTAGAAATCGCACAGAAGTAAAAGAGCTATATCAATGAAATTTTGTCAGTGCAATCACTGATCCTTATGTACACTATGGTGCAAAAATGGTCTCATAGGTATGTTTACTTTTTTTTACAGGAGCTAGATGTCACTACCTGCCTATGTTACCGCATAACCAGCAAAATGGAGAAAACTGAGGAATGTAGTATGATTAAGTTCCATTTTAAGGGTTACAGTGCCCAGAAAATCTGTGATGAAATAAAAATTCCTTTTCCAAAGAGTGACAGAGACATATCACAATCACCACCGAAGATAACTTTCATTTCATCATCAATTTTCTAGGCACTGCAACCCTTTAAAAGCAGGATCTTAATAATGCTGCTTGCCTCAATTTTCCCAATCTTGCAGTTTATGCGCAGTAACAGGGGCAGCGGGTTATTGGCATCTAGTGCCACCTGTAAAAAAAGTAAACATAGCTATGAGACCATTTTTGGACCATAATGTACATAAGGACCAGTGATTGCACTGACAAAATTTCATTAGCTCTTTCACTTCTGGGCGATTTCTAAAACTTTTTGATACCCCCTCGTACATATAAGGTTATTAAAAATGTCAATCTTCATGCCAGCAAACAAAACATACAAAAATCAAATGTCGGATTATGTAGAACAACGTTTTTAAAATAATATTGCAAAACATTTTTGAAAATTGGCTGCAAAACATTTCAATAAATGCTGTTAAAATTTTAATATAATATTATTAAAATGTCCGCAAAACAATATTTTACAATAACAAAAACATTTAGTCAAACAAAACGTATTTCGAACGTTTTAATGGTCATTGTTACGCCAAAACCTTCCAATCTTGTATACGGTAGGCCTATATGAAAGTCACTGTCGAAAACTTGATATTGCCAATACTAAGAGTTGGCATTTTAGACACAGCTAGCTGCATTAACATTTCACGTAAGATTTCTTGCACTAGCTGCATACTGCGCACAAAAAGTATCTGTAGGGGCCTACGTCTAAAACAAAAGCAATATCTGCGGACATTTACATAAAGTAATCTGTTCTGCGTATTTTGATACGTCATTCGGCACGATGCAACATTATTTCCCCAGCTTAAGGTATTACTACACCCTACCCAATTTTGTGCCCATTTTGCATTTTCTCAAAAATTATAGCGCATTGGGGACAAGTAAGATATGTATATTATAGGGGCAATGACTATAACTACTGCACTGGAAATTTTATTTCAGCACAGACAACAGTTGTGGAGTTACAGTCAAAAATGAGGGAAAACCAATATTTGATCAATAAATCAATAACTACTTGCTTTGAGTTGCTGAATTTTCAGTACAGTAGTTGTAGTCCTTGCCCCTATAATATACATATCTTACTTGTTACCAATGTGCTATAATTCACTTTTGAGAAAAATGCAAAAATAGGCACAAAATTGGACAGGGGTGTAGTACCCCCTTAAACCAATTTGAATGAAAAAAAGGAGAGCATTTCAAAGTGACAAAATTTATATACACTCTAAGAAATAAAGGTTCTAAAGTTGTCCTCTAAGGAGAAACCTTCAAGGTTCTGAAGACCGTTGAAAATGGCCCCAAAAATGTGATAGACATAACCGTTTTCGGTTATTTAGAGAACCTTTAAGGGTTCTCCAAAATCAAAGAACTTATAGAGGTTCAAGAGGGGGGGTTCTCCTGAGAGGGCAAAAAAGGTTCTATTTAGAACCTTTATTTCTTAGAGTGTAGACTTTTCTCTCAAAATACACCAATAAGCACAGCGAGTCACGGTGCAATGAATCCGTTACAAAAGCCGACGGGAATCCTGAACATGCTGAAGGAGGAAATGTCTAAATTTGTTACTTTTGAAAAGCTCTCTTTTCTCATTCAAATTGGTATAACCATGATAACTTGAGGGAACAAAATTGCATCGTGCCGAATGAGGTATCAAAATACGCAGCACTAAATTCTCCATCTATTGATTAGGCCTAGGCCTTAACTTTATTTGGTAAGTTATAGATTTAGTGTCTGTAAAATATTGCTTTTGTATACGGATACTGTTAATGCGTCGTTTGTCAAAAGTGTTAAAATGCTTGCAAAGTAAGCATTTATTTTTGGCATCACACCAGTTAACGCACTATCATTAATAGCCATACTATAAAATTATTATGCAGGATTGATCATTATCATGATTATATCCGTTTAAGGTTACCAACTATTTTAAACTGTTGTGATTTGATAGTTCGCAGCATCTTGCGAATGGTAGTGAGCTTTGGCAAAAATTGCAATATCACATTATTCTTTTGTAGGTCCTGCGGTTCTTGAGTTATGTTGTAATGAGGGCTGAAACAACAACACTTTTGTAAAACGTACATAACTCAATAACAACAATAAATCAAGCAACTTTTCAAAACATATGATTTGCAGAATGATTTTTTTGCAAAACATCGAAGTGTTATGCCTATTTTTCAATAATATATTGATTTAGATAATGAAAATCGATATTTTGGCTGCTTCGACCAACAATACCGCGTCTACCCTTAAAGTTAATAATTTGTACAAAAATGTAAACTATACACTCAATATTTTAACTAAGTTGTGACTTCAAATTTCATTATAACCCTTGAGGCTACTCCTCCTGTTCGTCTGTCTTTTATTTTGAGATGGTCTAGTCCTTAAATACCGACAGTTTCTGAGCTCCTTAAAACTGGCGATCTCCGTCGCGTCTCCCAAATAGGACTCTTCTTCAACCATATATCGCACAAGCCGAATAGAGTCACGTCGTTGCCTCTGCATCATTCGCCCGTTGTTGCATATTTCTGGTAGTTTTGTTACTCCTTTCGAGAGTAGATTCTGTGTTTTCCCACTCCCTCCGTGCACGTCAGTTGAAGAGCAGGCGGCAGTGATGAACTTGGTGAGATGATAAGCCGCTTTGAGGCTTATCTTTGGGCGTTTTGGGGGAGCTTCCTTTGATACTCTACGACGAGCTGATTTAGATCTGCAGAGTAACAAAGCGGTGTCACTAAACGCAGGTGTCATACCTTGAGAAAAAGCTAGATCGGGTTTTTTTCTTTTCCGCGTCTCTTCGGTATATTCAAGTACACTGTTAATAGCTTCAACCCAGTGTTGACGAATTCTTTTAATTTTCTCAAATTTATTGATCTCCTTATCTTCCACGAGAGTCTCAAGATCACGAGATAGTTCAGGAATGTCATTGTTAAGATCTTCGGAAATGTCATTAGTATCGTCAACCACAGACATCTGAGATACGACGAGGTTCGTTCGACTAATATGCAGATCTCCAGGATCACTTCTGCTGGAAGCGCACGAAGAAGATCGAGAACCACGTGTTCGCAAGGCATCTAGAGCTTGCTGGAAAATGTCACTTGATTCGGGGAGGGATAGGCGATGATTTGGAAGAGACGGTGTTGTGTCCAAGTCCAAGACATGTTCGTCATCTGATATAGACGTGTCTGATGATAATGAAAAAGCGTCTGACCAGTCCAATTCCGTAGATTCTTTTCTACTTTTTGAAACACGTGGCACTTTTTCATGTTTAGTGTCTTTAAATGTGGGGTTTTGATTTGCTTCATTGACGCCATTGTATTGTAAAGATTTTGAAGAAGTTTGGTCCTTGATATCAGGTGATGCTACGAGATCAACTTCAACTGATGGCTGTTTAATGACGCGTCGGCGCGGTTGGGGACTAACAGGCGCGGGATGGCAACGAAGTGAATTAGGAAAATCCCATGGAGCAAGTTCATCACCGCTTTCCTGTCGAGTTACCGTCGAGTTCGTACCGGGCCTACTGCTTACGTTATAACGACATGGGCTTCTAGACCTTGAGCGATCCCTAGGCGTACGCGGTGGCGTAGGGATAAGTGTCGCGCCCGACTTTGGTGGTGATTCTCCATACAAGCTATCAACTGATAAATGTGTTTTTATGGATGGCGATGATGGTCTCATCGCTGGTGGTTTGGGGGACAGGGATCTACCAATTGATCTTGGTGAAGTATCTGAAGTTTCTGAGTCATCCAAAGATAACGACTGGCGTGGAACTCGTATTCGACGAAGACGGGGAGATTTAGGCGGTTCCAAAACAGGTGTCGAGCGTGAATCATCCTCTAAAGACAATGACTTGAATCCAAGATTTGGAATTGGTATCGGATTAGCGGTTTCCATATTGTCGGAGGACGAAGACCGGTTGCTGAGATATTTGAGACCAGATCCTTTGATATCTGGAAGAGGAAGGTTTTTGCTGGGGAAGTCTCTCATGGCGAAAGATGTTGACTGCTGAACAATTGAGGTAGTGTCTTCAGTCATTACAATTGTCTCAAAGTTACTGTAAGTGATCGGTAAGGCAGTTGGGTACATCCATTATGTATCTCCCACCTGTTATGTTCCAGTGGATGTTAGCTGATGTTTTAAGTTCCAAAGCGTTATAGAAATCGAAGTTGATGTTTTGAATGAAGCATTTTCACATGCAGTATCTCATCAAATTCTTGCAGTTACAGAAGGCTCGCCGTGCTAACTAATACCGTAAAGTTAATAAACACCCATTTAGCCAGTCCAGTGCTTCATGTGTGTAAAATATTTACCGGTATAAATATTGTAAACATTTTAGAATCAGTCAATCAGAAGAGGCTCAACAGCACATCAGTCAATCTTGCTGGTTTCATGTGTTTTGAATCCAAATCAGAAGTTCTCATACACTCCGCAAAATGAATACAGTTGTAATTAATATCAGTGCAGTCAAAGTTTGATGAAGTCGGTTAGCAATGTCGCCATACAAGATACAACTGAAGTTATTCAAGTTAACAGAATTATTTCCGACTCCTAGTATATGGGTGACCAACTTCAGCCAATTACTAGCGTCTAACAATAAACATCTTAGTGACGCTGCAGGTAACATAATTGAAATTTCGATTAGGTTAACACTGGATCGATATAATTGGCGCTTTGCCTTCATAAGACCTGAAGTCACGTGACGCAGGTAACAGCAAGTCTAAAAGTAAAATCAATATTCCTTTTAAGGTGATGTGTTCAAATAGACATGGTCAAGAAGACGAAATCGCAAAAAAATTGGCTTGGATACAAAATCAAGATCTTCCGGATTTTGTTTTTAAACAAACTGTTATTTCTTTGTTCCCAGTAGCACATCATGCCTAAGAAGGATACTTGTTTTCTATGACAATCATGATTCAAAACTTACCAAAATGGCAACAACAATAAATTTTCACAAAAGAAACATGGTCACCTTAATTGTGTCAAGACCATGAAGACTTCGGAAGGAATCGATTTGAGCAGGCACATTTGGGTGTTATGTGGGGTGTTATGTAGGTGTAACTTGCTAGTATTTTTGTACAGGCAATATTGACGCACGGATCGATGATCTGGAAAAGTGACATAGGCCTAATTCACTTGAAAGCACGAGTCTGAGAATTTTGGGCTGCCGTTACAATAGTTAATGCATGGCATAATAGACTGACACAATAGTGTTTTCTTAATTCAATTATTGCAATGCGTCATTTTATATGCGGGTTTACCATGTTTACCATGTTTATCTGATCTTTAGTTTAGATACAGGGCGGTCCAAAAACAACTCAATTTCGAAGTTCAATTCTCAAAGTTAAAAAGTCGGTTTAAAATTGTAATTATTGTTGCATATACCCGGGAACTGAGACCATAAGGCTGAGTTCACATAGAAGTATACGGTATACGGTATTCACAATACGAAATACGCTCATTCGATCAGGCTGAGTTCATATAGGAGTGTACTATGTGAACTCAGTCTGATCGAATGAGCGTATTTCGTATGCGAATAGCGAGTATGTCAGTTTACCCATTTTCTTCGTCTTATCAAATGCTTGTAACTTTACTTCTTGAGGTCACATTGCATTCAATGAGGTGTCATAATGTGCAGAATTAGATAGTGCAGCTATTAAAAAAATTAATTTACCCACATATGGTTTAGGTTTTTAAAATTAGGACGGTATACGCTGCACTAAAATCGAACACGCACGATTCCCACTATACTATACTATACGCAGGTATATGGCCTTTTCGAATAGCTCTTATGTGACCCGGTACTATGAAATTACCTTGCTCAATTTAAGCTATACGCGTGCATCTGCAAAACGTGCATCGTATACCCGAATAGTATGCTTCTATGCGATCGTAGCCTTATGTGACCCGGTACTATGAAATTGCATTGCTCGATTTAAGCTATACGCGTGCACCTGCAAAACGTGCACCGTATACCCGAATAGTATACTTCTATGTGATCGCAGCCTAATACCTGTAAAAGTATGTGCGGCGATCAAGGGTCCCTTTTTAGGCTCTCCGGCATCAGTTCCTTAAGACCTACATAATGCTCCAGTTCATTGAGCCTCAAACTCTGGAAATTGTAGCTCTTTGGCCCAAATTTGGAAAAACTAAATCAGGTTTTTGAAAGGGGCCGACTCACTCACCAAATTTGTACGGCAAATATAAGATTACAACTATTATTGGCCAACCCGAGGAGCCCCCTCGGAGCTGCGGAGCTCCTCGGAAGTTTTCAAAAGGGCGTGTCTTTTTAGGGGGAAGAACAAAAAAAAAAAGAATTGTGCTCATTTAAGGGTTTTTTTCAAACTTTACCCGATGATCCTTCTTTTTCAAAATGTTGTACCCTCTTTTTTCATTTTGTTATATATATACCCAATGTAAGGTACAGGTCCATGATAGCACAATGTGTCAAATATCTACACTGTAAATTGGCCAGAACACATGGAACGCGTTCATTAATGTAACAGTTTTTTAACACATGACACGTGTTCAACTTATTTAGAGAACACTAGTGTTAATGTAGAGAACACAGGTGTTATTACGCTGTTAGTTAATTCGCTATGTTAACTCAACTTACATGCACATTTTATTTTAAAATAATTTTATATTATTTCGCAATGTATAGTTTACTATAAAGTAGATAGTGGCAAGCACATGATAAAGGACTGATCATTCACTACAATCTTCACTTTTAAACTGTATTTTTTGAATGTGTTGATTGTTAGTCCGAAACTCCTGCAAAGCTATGGACATGGCATCTTACCTACTCCATTCTGTAATAGTCTGCATTGTGTGTTTTCTCAGTCTTCAATCATTTTGTTGAATGTAATTTTATGAATCAAATAAAAAGATAGAAATTGGCCTCACTTTAGTTATGTGTCATTTTACAGTATTTATAATTTATAAAGTAAGACAATAATTTATTTATTTTCTATAAGTGCATGTCAAAATATGGGATATATTGTTCAATATTATAGCTAGCCCTAAAAACTTTATTTTCAATCGGATTTTCCCGTTGAAAAGACAAAACTGATGTTAAAGATAGCAGTAATATCATCAATAACATTTTGAGTCAATTTTATCCATAAAACGATACAGGATAGGATAGATAATTACTTTGACTTCAATGTGGTCTATATAATGAAGATTTTGATTCTACAACATTATTAGATCTGTTATCAACATATCAATTATGCACTCACAGGCAACCAAACATCATGCTATGCTCAGTAGTCCACTGATATGACCTCGTGATCATTCTCCCGCTTTGACCATGTCATTTTTTTGATATGCTGATTGCTGAACAAGTTTATGTTTATATGTGTAGGCCTAACCTATGATAACTTTTTAAGTCATAATTAATTCAAACATAACTTTGGCAATACTCAATCGTTTTCGTTCGTTGAAACGGCAAAACATACTTTCTTTTCCTTGCAAATCGAATTAGCAGACATCAAAAACATTTCCACCACGAGAAGTAAAAAAAATAATTCATACCAATAGAAGAAGGCTATAATCTTAGCTAATCTTTAGTGTACACAAACCCCATCTCAGAATTAGGTACCAGCCCTATGGGCTGGCGAAAAGGTGTCATTGATATACCAAAAGGCCGAAAATGCTATGTTTGCGGTACGTCCTCGTATGGTTGTCAATTTTTCGTCCCGTTTTCATCATTTTAATGACATTTTACACTTTGCTGTCCCTATTTTATCCATAAAAAATCAAGGGGAGGGTGGTCAGTGGTAGCGAGACAATCATGTGACGATTCGGACATTTTGTCTCCTTTTTGGCTCGATGGACCTGGGACACCCGCTGGCTTTTTTTTTCAATTAGCAGCAATATTTTTGCCTCTGTATGCGTAGTTTGAAATGTATAATTATAGCCTGTTCGCGAATTCTAAGAAAACAGGCAAAAATGTATTGTTTGCGATTTTCCCCTTGAACCGAATTAAATATTTTAATTTCATTCCCAGGTAGGTGTAGTTAATATAACGAGAAATGTGCTTTAATCGTGTGAAGTATAGAAAACTGTTATTTTAGCGCTGTATTGTTAAAGTTCTGTCATTGCATCATGAGTATCGTAGGCTTACAGTATGTATCCTTGCCTACTTGCACCGTATTCAAGTTTAAATAATATTTATTGCCTATAAAAAAAAATCCTATAAAGGGAAGAGCAAAAACGGGACCATGCGACAAAATAATGTTGTTAGTGACAAAATCTCCAGGGACAGAGGCATTTACAATAGTATTTACTTTTGCGAGAGGAGCCGGGGATGGAAAACGCGCTTTAGCATTAAATTTGATTATTTTCAACGTCAAAATTATGATAACTGTGTCAAAAAAACACAATGATTTTTAAGTAGGAATTATGTGTTATCTACCGGACTATGATTGCTTTCCTAGTAGAGTCCTCTTTACTATGTATCAGTTTTACATTTCTTATCAATTGGTCAATAAGGAAAGCTGTTATCCTGTTAATTATTGTGATCGGTAAGAACAGGTTTTATCAGCCTTCGTTGGCTTGCAAATGTATGATCAGATTGGCGGCTCCTAGCAAAGGGGTCATTATGTGTGAGAACGCTAAAACTTGCAACAGCAAAAACTTGCCATTTTGAAGCTAAAATTGCTACAAAAGTGTTAAATTTGTTCAATATGCGCGTAAAAATCTTGGCATTTTGAAGCTAAACTGTTGAAATATGGTGCAAAAATGGAATAAATTCACGCGAAGCGGGAACAAATGTGCACTTTTGGGGCTAAAATAGCAAAATATGAGGTTAATTTGGTCAGAAACCCACATATAGGCGTCAACATTGGGGGGGGGTGATTGTGACCATCCCCCTGACAAAATATTGGGGGAGATAAATCCCCCCATCCCCCGGGATATCTACGCATATGGTTGCGATAGGCCTACGCCTTGCCGTTAACTGCTGTTTTTTCAGACATTCGAACGTAAAGGTCTATAGACCACTTGGCATGTGACGTCATTGCCCGGCAGTATGCGCGCGCATTATGGCAATTTCCATTGTTCTTTGCCCTGCAGTGTGCGTACGCATCGTAGTTTGCTAAGGGCACATGCATTTTAAATCGCCCGCCACATTTCATATAGTACAAGAACGTCATTGAACAGTGTAGCGGCTCGTTGAAGCATATCGATAGACGAGTCCCTCGCCTTTGTTGATAAACAGTGATGTCAAGTGGTCTATACATACTGCTCTAGGCTGCTAAACCCCTGACCTAAACATAATTTATAGATTTAAGGAGAATGATCTAAACCAACGCTTGTGCAGTCGTACATATTAGGTCTAATGGTGACATGAGAGGACTGTCCCATTTTTAACGGTCTATTCCCCGGGCAATGCTTACTTTAGAGCATGCGTTTTCACTAACCTGAGCAAACATATCGCTTAAGGGGGTACTACACCCCTCGATAAATGTGTGTCTATTTTGCATTTTCTCAAAACTAATAATACACTGGTAACAAAAGTTATGTATATTATAGGGGCAAGGAATCCAGTTACTACAATGGAATTTCAGTGACCCAAGACAAGCGGTTCGTTATTTATGATAAGAAATGAGGTACCGCTAGGATGTACCTCATTTCCTATCATATATATACTGAACCGCTTGTCTTGAGTCACTGAAATTTCAGTGTAATAATTGTAATTGGATTCCTTGCCCCAATAATATACATAACTTTTGTTACCAGTGTGTTATTATTTTTGAGAAAAATGCAAAAATAGTCACAAATTTACCACAGGGGTGTAGTACCCCCTTAAAACCAATAATGTACACGTATTTCAGTGCTTCCCGAATATTGTTGCAAAAAAAAAAAAGCTCTAAGTATTTCGGTATAATTTTTTATAATGACGTGCATTATTACGTTATTGTCAAAATTGTACTTTTTCGTGGGTAACGTCATAATCACATTACCTCGTCATGATGTACAAAACGATAATTTCAACGACGTGCGTACGTACGTGGACGTTGGTGCCAAAGATGCAAATCGCAACCTATATTTTTATTATGCAGGGAGATTTCACATACAAATCAATGGACACTCTGCGCGTTTTACAATATATACTGCTCCAAGAAAGTATCCTTACACTTGGAAAAATAATTACAATTTCAAAACTGAACCATATTGGGGTAAATTTGTTTTTTTAATAGATGCACTATCTAATCCGGCACATTTTGACACCCCATTGAATCCAATGTGATTTCAAAAAGCAAAGTTACAAGCATTTGATTAGATGAAGGTCCAGTTTTAAAAGTGACACACTGGCCTATTCAAAACTCAGACATTTGGTTTGAGAGTAGTAAATGGCTAATTTGTGTGTGCCTTTAATTTAAAACAAAAGGAACAAAAGAAAACTGAAACAAAAGAGCTGACAAATAATATGCAAGTTATGAAAAGTACAGAGAAGTAAAAACTGAAATAAATACTGCTTTAAATAAAGTTTTATTGAAGAAACTGTGTAGTCTCTTTGTTGCGCTTGTTGGAATCTTTTTGCGCCTTGTATAGACCAATTTGCCACTTTTAAAACTATTCAATTGCTTGTAACTTTACACATTGGATTCAATGTGGTGTCATCATGTGCAGGATTATATAGTGCATCTATGGCAAAAACCAATTTACCCCAATATGGTTCAGTTTTGAAATTGTGATTATTTTTCCAAGTGTAAGGATACTTTCTTGGCGCAATATATTAGAGAGCTTGCGATTTACAAACGTACGTTTCAAACGCCTGTGGATCAATTCAAAATCCTGTTACATGAGGGTGATTTTGAATAGATTACACATGGGCGTTTGAAACGGTCAGGAAATCAGAAACTCTCTGTTGGTCTTTACCCAATTCACCAAGAGATTTGAGAATTATCAGAGCACCGAAGTCAATGTTATACTCCCCGCTTTGAAGATCTAGGCGTATAGTATTAAGGGGGTACTACACCCCTCAATAAAATTATTTTTCTCCAAAACTAATAACACAGTGGTAACAATTATAGGGGTAAGAAATCCAATCACACTGGAATTTCAGTGACCCAAGACAAGCGGTTTGTTAGTTATGATAAGAAATAAGGTACCGCTAGGATGTACCTCGTTTCCTATCATATATACTGAACCGCTTGTCTTGAATCACTGAAATTTCAGTGTAGTAATTGGATTCCTTGCCCCAATAATATACATAACCTTTGTTACCAGTGTGTTATTATTTTTTTGAGAAAAATGAAAAAATAGTCACAAATTTACCACAGGGGTGTAGTACCCCCTTAAGCCATAATGTTCGATCTTTTAAAATGAAATTGGTTATTTTCTTAACCTGAGTATTTTCTTAACGTGTTCCAACTTAAACCTATAATAGTCAACTGGTCAACAGAAAAATCAATGTCTTATTAAAAGGGTTTCTTTCATTCCTCATTATTTTGGCCAGAAAAGTATCCTGACAGTTGTTAATAATAGGCCTAATTATCAGTTCTTGGCAAAGAATAACAAAATTATGTATAAAAAAAAGTATATTATGGCTTTAAAAAGACAGAGAACTACATCAAAATGTCAAACGTTGTCACTCTTGTCAGGGCTGTTATGAGGTACTCGTAAGTAGCGACAATGTTTCAACTGTCGAAATTCACTTTCCAAATTCGACGAGGCTTCATATTCGACCGCTTCCTCCAGTGGATCCGATACTCCTGACAAATCACTCAGTCTTGTCTTACCCGGCCGACAATGGATGCAATGTGGAGCGAGACACGCTCCTGTGATATCCCGAGAAAGTCTTCTAGGAGGTTTAATGTTTTCACCCCCGCTGCCACCGAGTTGTCGGGACAAAATTGGATTGTAAGACGGATCCGAAAAGACGTCATGTTCGCTTTGTCTTCGCCGTATAATTACTTCAGGATCCGTGAGGGACCGACGTCGATCACGCTGATAAATATTCGACGGGGGTGTTCTTGGCGAATGTGGCATATGAAAACTTGTCTCAGTTGTTCCATTGCGATGATTCAAAATTGTCGGACGAGATAGCCGACGACCGAATTGGTTACTAAAAGTCGTTTTCTGAATATCAATGGACATAGATCTTCCAGACCGCATTGCTGGGTTATTGTAAGCCGTTGGCATTGGTGGAGATGAAAGAGAATATTCAGAACCAACTCTGTCTGGAATAGAATTGGTTTCCCGCTTCTCCCCAGTTGCTGTGACTGGTCTTCCATGGCGTAACTTTGCCCCATCATACACTAACGGAGGTAGTGAATGTCGTCGTCTGTTTACGTTGTTTCTGGCAAGAAAATCGGCAATATGATTGTCCATGTCTGATTTTTCCTTACTGCCTTCAAAGCCAATGTCCTTCAGGCGACGACTAGGGCGTCTTAGTGCCACACTGCTTGTTTTTGCTCGAACTAAAGCCATAGAACGATCTGTGTTCGATTCCTGGTTCATGTTTCCACTTTCATCAAGACGTTCGTTTGTTGTAATGCTTGAGTTTAATCGAATTTGAGTCGCCGATGAGCGTCCTGGGCTCGACTCCAGTACCGAGTAATGTCGGTTTATCAGCCGTTTGTCAGAAACGTCACTGGTGTCTGCTCTTACGACTGTCTCCGGGCTGTCGTGGCTTGATTCTCCATCCCAGTCAATTGTTCTTCGTCGACGAAGCAACCGTTCTTTATCTGCACTTGATTTCGCAGCATGAACCAGTGTTAAACTTGGACGACGACTAGGGTGCGAATCCAGTTCAGCTTCAGGATGGAGTCGGAAAGTTCCCATTATTCCTTCGTAGGATCCCTTGCATGATTCAAAAGGGTCGACTGTATTATGGTTATGATGAGTCGCAGAGACAGGCTATAGCTAATTATGTTGTCCAGTGGCTGTACAGCGTATTATGTAAACTATCATTTCGGGTTGTTTGATTCGGTGTCCAGTTTCTCAAATTCAGGCTAGACGATGGGAGAGACTTTCATTATCGTTTCGAAGCAAGAATAAGGGATCGTCGTTATTATTAAGGTGAAAAACAATTCGGTTGTCTTTAAATAGATTAAAAAAATAAATAATTTTAGTTCCTTAATACGACAAATAAAGAGTTGTGTCCCTGGTGGCACTAACGGTAAAAGTCGATTTCTCACCTGCGTGAAATGGTTGTTATTCTCTGTTGATTTCTCTGGGTTGCGTGATATGGTTGTAGGTTAAAGTAAGGTTCATACTTCTATGTTAGTCATAAGATATTTTAAAATAAATTTCTTTAACCCCGGATTTTATAACGTAGGCCTATTAATGCGTGATAACACACATTTGCTGTGTCTGGAAAACAGGGCTATTATTGAACTTATCGTCATTACCGGGGTCATTACCATTACAAATAATCTCCCATCAAGCTCTGCATACAGGAAAGTCAAGAAAGTAAGTGGTTTGCTTTCATTTTGTGACCTCATTATGTCGATTTTAAATAGATAGAAAACGTTCCTGACATTTATTACTAACATAATTTGTAAAATAACAAAATTGACAGTAAATCATGTGCCCTGTAATGGTGTAAACTTCAAACTGAGGTAATCATATTATACATCGCGCCGCCCGGCCCTGGTTGCGTCGTTTTTTTAAATCAAAGACAAAAGTCTAGCCTATACGTAAAATGTTAAGTGTTCCTGCTGATCTGCCAGGACGATTACACGCAAAAAGTTGCAATTTAACAATACTTTTGGGAATAACCAATTAGGGTGTCCTGTACGATTAGAGTCAGGGTTAGGGTTTAGGGTTGGGGTAGGGCAGTCTTGTAATAAGACTAGTAGAGTTGCATCCTATTCGGCAATCGCTCCAGGGGGCTCTAACCATAGTATAATCTATCATCTGTCCGATAAACCCCGATCCTGAGAGAGCCAACAATACTCGAGTTTGAGAAATTGGCCCAGACATTAAAGGCCTAATACATAGCAACCGGACTTGCAGCTGATGCTTGGGAAATGCGGCACTTGAGTTCCGTATTTCCAATTCCTTCTCACGCATCCTATCGTTAAGTCAATAATAGAGCCGTTAAAATGATGGCTACCTGTTGACATTTGTAACCTATACTTGTAAGTTTCTCATTCGGGAATACACTTTAAAGATAACTGATAAACCAAAGATATTATTTATAATGAGCTGACTATTCTTATATAAGGATATAATAAATAAATTCGTTGTGTAAGCTTCTCAAAGTTTGTCACTAATCTGATTGTATTGAGCGCCGATGATTAAAATGTGTCAAAATTACCGAAGAAAATGGATGTATGTTGATGCTCCGTGTAAAAAAAAAGCTTCAATTGATTGCTGTTTTTTAGCAGCTGTTTTTATATTTCTTGACACTTTAAATTTAACAGAGAGATTGCGAAATGTACGTGAAACGTGATACGGGAACGGCAACCGCATGTCACACCAGTCGAAAGTAAGTTAGTATGCCCTCTAGAAGGTGAAATCCATTGTGAATTGGTCAACCGTAGAATTCCCGTAAACATTCATATTTCCCGTAGGTCTTACGGGTCTTGAGTTAAGGCCAATAATATGAATGAAAGGCGGTCACGTTGCGGTTGGTAGCAAAATAATGACGTTCCAAAATGACAAAAAAAAGGTATTACAAAATGCAGAAAAATAGTTTTTTTGCTATTGTATTTTGTATTACTACTATTATTTTTAAAAACATTTGTGCAAGATGGATGAAAAAAGCATTGAAAACAACATGTCTTTATTATTTTCTTTGTTTTTCTCTTTTCAAACACGTTTTTTACGGGTTTCATTTTTACCAAATTTCGACCTAAGAAAAATAGCAGCTCCAAAAGTATTCCCCTATATATAGGTCTCAAACTTTGCATGTTGTCATTAGATTATTTCCTAGAGCATTGTCCTACAATCAAATTGATCTGCAATATTTATAAAAAATGTTTGGTCAAATTTGGTATATACATTACAAAAACCCAGGTGGTATACCCCATACACCTCTGATGTTAACAAGATCTAAATCTTTGCATGAGTTTTTATTTTACACCTTAAGTGTCTTGATATAGATATTGTATATTGGAGCAACATTTTTTTAGTTCGTCAAATTTTGCGAATTAAACATGCAAATTAGCTAATTAATATGCATTTAATTTGTAGAAGCAGTTTTTGTGTATTTGTAAACAATTTAGTAGTTTCTGTTTTCTTCC
Organism: Amphiura filiformis; assembly: GCF_039555335.1. NCBI lineage: Eukaryota > Metazoa > Echinodermata > Ophiuroidea > Amphilepidida > Amphiuridae > Amphiura > Amphiura filiformis. Next base: position 49,280,033 of record NC_092628.1, on the reverse strand, counting down.
CACACAAAAAATTGTCAATTACTGATGTCCTACTTTTATTTTTCCTTGGCAGTGTAGCTTACTTTGTCTCAAGCTAATGGGACTTGATCTTTGATCCATGACAAATCAAAAGGCAATTAAGATATAGAGCTGTGTGCTCTTTATGACGTTTATCTAGCAAAATAAACAACTAGAACACACATGCAAAAGACCGAACAACCTTGATAATTTAAGATTCTTGACTTACACGATCAAGCAATCATTTTTAGGCCTAATTAGTGAGCCTGGTTTACCCATACAAAACTCAGTGAGTGAATCTCATTAATATTAGATGACTGACAATAATATCAAATCACAAAAGGCAGCCTTTTGAGATACAGCAGTTTGTGATGCGGCCAATGTTATATATGTAATGTAAAAATGTAAAAGCAGTAGCACTTCAAAATGAGATACTGTATAGAAAGCTTACTTTCTATAGTATATTTTTATTTAATAATTCAGTACAGAAATATTTCATTACTGCAGCAAAAATGAAGTAATAGTTACCTATTATTGAGATATAATAATACTACTTTTCTTCAGCATGATCCATCCCACATGTCCCAGTAATTAGTGGATCCAATACATTCCTAAAACATAATTTTAGAGGGAAAAATACCTAATTTTTCCCTATATGCATGTTTCTTAGGGAAAATATTATACCTTATGGATATGTCTATATAGACAGCAATTGAGGAAATTCACAAGATAATTCAGGAAAAAGGGAAGACAATTTTGATAAAATAATACCATAAAATGCACTAGAAAGATCTTTAGCTAACTTTTTGGACCTTGATCGACAACCCCACAATGGATCAGACAGTGCTACACCATCATACTGTAAAAGTGGAAATTTTCACGGTACATTAATTTTCACGCTTTTCACGTACAACACAGCTAATGCGAAAATAAAAACACACAAATATTTTCTTTTAATGTATAGGTCTATATAAGAAAACTGTAAAAACTCAAAATCACAAAATTAAAAACAAGCAATGTAGTTCAAAATCGGCAAAGCACGAACAATTACACATGCGAAAATTACCACTTTTCAGTACTACTTTGTCTGCAGCTTTTGTCAAAATACAGTGTGGGCCAAAAACAACTTCACCCAATTTAAAAGGTTCATATCTCAAAATTAAAAAGTCTGCTGCAAATTGTTTTCACATATTCGTAAAGAACATCTTCATTAGAGTATTTGGTGAAAAAAACTATCCAAAAATATGTTAAATTAAAAATGTGACGCTAGTTTTAAATCAAAGAGTTAAAATTAACCTTGTCCATGCGAAGGCCTACTAGCTGTCGCGTCGCATCACATGCAATGGCGAGTTCGATAAAGAACGAGAACCACTCAGTATACACACAAATTTGTTCAGCAATTTTATATAACACAATCAAATAAATCAAACATGAACAATTTAAATGTCAAGCTATGATATTTCGTCATGATATGCAGCTTTCACGCAGCAAAGATAAACACAATTCTCTTCAAATATGCGCAAAGCAATTGTAACCTCAGACCTGATTTTATTGGTTTCGAGCAACCACCCGCTGAAATTGGGTAAAGTTGTTTTTGGCCCACACTGTACTGTAGAATTACATCAAGAAAAATATTGCCTCTAAATATTCCCTCCCAAAAAACATTACAATAGATTGGTCTTACAATAATACATGTTAGCATAGCCACCTGTATCAGTAATATAGTTGATCAAACTCCAAATAATGTTTTTGTGGAGGGTATCTGCCTTTTGTCTCTTTTGTCAAAAATCCCTTATCTAGAGGCGTAATGCTTGAGGATGAAATTCTATGGTATGGTTATACCAAATACCATTACATGACTGTAAAGACTTCTGTTTGATTTCACTCCCAGTTTAACACCAGACTCAAATTGTTTGCCACTAAAATCATTTTCACATCTGCCCAAAATCTGCAATTTACATACACTTTAAGAATATATCATTAGATTTATAAAATTTACTTCGAGGACTGTTATATATCAAAAATGTGAAAAATATCAAATTTTAATAATTTGTCATAAAATTTGTATTATATCGTGAAGTTCAAAAAATGAAAATTATTTGATATCAGGAAGACATTCTTCGTATTCAGAATGCAATTCGATATGTCTGATGTGCTCTTGTGTCCCACAAAAAACACTGTCGAAACGCTTAAAACGCTCATTCCAGATCCCTTAATGCCACATGAAACATAACAGGATAGTGTACATTATTTCATGATAAAGTAGCTACCACATAATTTTTTTTTTTTCAATTTTAAACATTTACACCTATGTTTTGGAATTATATCAATTTGATAATCACACCTCGTTTTTAATCATAAATAATGCAAGGGGGTAGCTTCCCCATGTGAGAAGTCCTGTCCCCTTGCATGTTGCTGACTACCCTGACATTTTTAAATTTTAGGCCTTTTTTGTACTTTTAGCCCATTTTGACAATTTTTGTCAAATTCTGCCTCCCTCCACCAAAAAAAAAAAAAAAAAGAGTCCTGGCTACACAAGATGTTGAAGGTACTTCCTTTATCAATCCATCGTTGGAAGTGGAAGTCTGACAAGTAAGTGACATGACTGGCGGGGTGTTTACAATCAGATGTTGGTGCACCTAGAAGTACTTCTGCAATGGTTCACCTAGTGTCTTTTCCAATTCACTCACAACTTGTTGACATTTCTCTTCAACTTCTACAGATTCATCTAAAGTGAGAGAAAGATAATGAAAAAGCTTAATTAACTTGTGAAGTGGAGAGCACTACAGAAACAGATTGGCATATATTAATGCAAATGCCTTTGAAGAAATATTACTGGATAAGTTTGATACAATTCGGATCTAAATTGTTAGCTTCTTTCCTTATCCTTTTATTTTTGTTACATCCTTGCTTAATTACTATGTGCTCTTTGCCCTCATTTACATAATCTGGTTGCATCGACTTTGCAAATAATTATTATAAATAAAATATTGAAGTATTCAAATGTCTTTTCTTTTTTTCAGCAAAGAATCACAGCAATGATTGCAATTTCAATTTTGCACTCAAATGTCACATATAATTTTTTTAAATTTCAAGTGCTATATCAGTTTAAATAGTTGTACGATATCTATTCTTTTCGGAATCTCTTTGTTTAAAATATGGTCTAAAAGTCAATGAAACTGTTCCAGTTATGTTTTGTTCAAATCATATGTGTTTATAATGCAAGTGAGCACATACCTTTCATAATGTGAAGGAAATAGTATATTGTGTGGCCTGGGTAGGTGTGGAGGGGTAGGTGTGCGAAAAAAGTGGGTGTATGTGTTGGTTTGTAGATGCACGGATGCATGTACTTTTTGCAGGTGTAATGTGTGTGTGTGTTGGGGTGTGTGTATTGGGGTGCATTGGTGCTGCATTATTTCCGAGGATTCCAACATAACATACCAAGGACCTTGTGCTTAACGAGGCCCTAAATGCCCGTCCTCGCTACGGAAACCTTATTAAACGGCGAAAAACAAGGTCTTATACCCTACTACCCCCTCTATTAGCTTACGTCCTCGCAGCGTTAGCCGTTTTAACACTTGTTCGGTTTTACTGACTTTATGAGCACATGACATAAGACACTGACACACCAAGGACATTTGGACTTGTAAAGATTTTGTAATAATATTAGTAAGGCAAGTAGGGGTGTGTGTATTGGGGTGTATATACATGTTGATATTAGTACCTACCTTCCATAAGTTCTGCCATGAATGGAATAGTCTCTGGTAGAAGAGAGAGATAATCTTCTGACAGTCTGATATGAAGTTCTTGTAAAACTGTCAATGCACCAAATCTCACCTGGAAAAAACAAATCAATCAAGCAATCAGATTGTTGGCACAAATATCAACAGGTTTATTCCTGAATTAATTTTTCCAAAATGTGAAAACATCATTTTCATAAATACTGACTACCAAACAAATAGAGACTAGCGACTACCAAGAATTGTAACCCAGTACAATTGCTTTACCAGGCCTTGCCGTCTAGATTTTCAAGGCGAGTGGTCAATCACTCGCTAGCATGATGCTAGGCGAGTGGTCGGATCACTCTCTACATTTCAATCGAATCACTCGCTAGGTCTGAAAAATCATTCATATATACTATATGAAACAATATTACACACTGTTCACAAAGCTTCACAACCTTTCTTTCGTATCCAGGGGTTAAGGCCACCTTATTATGGTAGATCGGATTCAGGATACACTGAAGTGCTGAAACTTGCATGTAAATTGATATTGAATTCAATTTTGGGCGATTTGCAGCAAGTGATATTAAGTGTCTTTGGCGAGTGGAAAATCGCTCGCTAAAAATTGAGTTTGGGCGAGCGGTGGCGAGCGAGAGCAATCGCTCGCCTCAAACGGCAAGGCCTGTTTACTAGTCTGATGTCTACCAACAGAGCCAACTCGGGTGATCAGTAAAATGTTCTTAACAGGCAGAAAAGTTACCATTCGTGTTCTCAACCTGAAAAAAAATATTATGTATATAAAACACTTCCTTAATCTTAAAAGAAGGGAATCTTGAACGTTTTTTAAAAATGTCCTTGGCTTTCCTGTATTGAATTCTAATACAACATTTAAGAATAACACACATATAACATACCTTGGCTGAGCTATGTCTGGTCTTCAATAGCACCTGATAGTTGAGTGGTTGCCATGACGATGAATCCTTTGCGGCAACCAAGAGCTGAGCAACACACGGTCTCAGGTGATCAGTAATGCGCTCTTGGCAGGCAGACTCACCACCCTGTGTGTTCTCAATCTGAAAGTGAAAGATATACATGTATAAAGCATCTTCCTTGATCTTGAAAGAAGGATGTTTTAAGCACTTTGAGCATCTTTTAGGTGGAGTTATGTGCTTTATAAGTTTACATTACATAACACTATCCTGAATGAAACACCATTCAACAAGAGGGTTAGACTTTGACTCTGTCTGGGACAACCTCTTTTTAGCAGCTTGCATCCAAGGTAACCTCTATTTTAAATTTTTACTAATAATATATAACAATCAGTGGCGTACCATGGCCGCTTCTACCCGGGGGGCTGAAGAAAATTCAATTTTGCTGCCCTTCCTCAACAGCCCGAAAAGGTTGACCCAATTTTTTTCCAATTTTTTTTTTCGGTCGTTGAAATTTTGTCCGTCCGTTTTAATTTACTAATTCTTTTTGCCGCCCCTTCTTCTTCCGCCGCCCCTTCTTCTTCCGCCGCCCCTTTTTCTTCCACCACCCCTTCGTTTGGCCGCCCCTGTTTTTACCCAGGGGCTCATACTCAAAGGCCCCCAAAAAAAAATATGCGCATGACAATGGTTAATCTACTGACATCAAATCTCAAACAACAATAAGGCAATTGCACTGAATGTGACTTCACTTAGCTCAAGAGCCATTTTGTCAATTCCAAGAAAAGTAATGTTTTTCACATAAATTATCAAAGAAGCAATCTAAAATATTACAAAACTTCAGTTCCAAGTGTCTCAAAATTTTGTCATACACAGCAAAATTATTTTTTTTCATATATTTACCAAAATGCATTAACATTGTAAGTGCCTTTTTGTGTTTCAGTGGCACTGAAAATGTCCCTGGATTCTCCAAATGATATATGGTTAGCCCAAAATACAAGATATGTTGCGATATGCATCATACCAGTGCAATATTTAAAATTTGTACATAATTTCTCTACAATTAGGTATCATAGTATTTCACACTCGGCCCCTGTAAAGATTTGAAATAAAATGCTCACACACACTCGCCCACAATCACACCCCATGCTAAATCTTGTAAGAGCCACAATACCTGATCTGCGAGTGGCTGCATGAGGCAGTCAAATCTCTCCTTGGTGACAAAACCTCCCTTATCATAGAGAAAACACTTGTATAGACAGTCAAGTACATATTGTAGGAGCAATGATGCCTTCTCTGTGGCTTGGTGATCATCTCCAAAATAGGATTCATCTGCAAACACAACAACATCAATCATCAAACAAATTTCAATCAATCAAATTTATTTATTTTCCATCAAAAATGAACAACATAATTATACAATAAGATAACATTCACATGTATTTTTTTTTTGGAGAAAATATTAAGCTTCTTATTGAATAATTTACTTCTAAAAATACAGCAGGAATTATGCCCCAAGTCCTGGGTGAAAATTCAGTCACCGTTTTTGTACCATAACATTATTAAAAACTATTTGACTATATTTGGTGATTCCAACTAGACAAAAATTTGATTATATGATCCATACTACACAAAGATTGCGGCAAATGAGGCAGATACACATATGCTTGACTTCTTGCATCTGGTCATCAGTCCTCTTTGCATCAATACCACCAACAAAAGTTATTAAACTTACAACATTTGAAGGAAAATGGCTATATCAGTTGAAATCCATACACCCCCTATGGAAGACATAGCCTTAATTGTTCACACAGTGAGTGTGGGTTTCAAATGGGGTTACCTGAATAGGAATTGTGTGGAAGATTAAGATCATGTCTTCCACAGGTGGTGTATACATGTTTTTTTACTGAAATGGCCCAATGTCTAATGACAGCAACCAAACCAGATATGGCTTTTTTCACTAAAATAGATCCAATGACTAAAACATGTTTCACTGATTTCTGCAGCCCAAGAACACAAAATATCTAGGCAACTAAGTCAAATTTTGATGCAATTTTCAGCCTGTAGCCTGTTAGATAGGCAAAATATTAAATAATAATAAAAACAAAATCAGAATTCCTTTTAAGTCTTCATTTGCAATTATATATCAGAATAGGCCTACACATACCAGTCTTTGCAGTGTTATTAGCATTGAGTAGTTCTGCACTCTGTGGTATGATATGACCAGCAAACAGACAGAATAAGCCTTTCAATCTGTCCACAATACAGTCTGAGAGATGATAGAATGTCAGCAAACGCTCCTTGTTACTGCTGCCTCTGCTGGCCCAGTCATACAGCTGATGGAAAGAAAACAAACATTACAAGGTCAATTTCACACATCTTTACAAGAAATTTGCAGAGTTGTAACATGTCATGACTTGTGACTTGAGGTAAAATGAGGCGACTGACTCGAGTCATATTCAGCTGACTCAACCCCATTGACTTTGTACAGTGACTTGGCTTGACTTGACTTACGAGCTAGCAAATAGGCCAAATTTTTAGGACTTGCTACAATCCTACAAATTTGGAGCAATTTTTCAATAGTGGTTGCACCCCAACCGTAATTGCAACCCTAACACTAAACTCTTAATCATATCTTTATCTTTACCAAACCATTAAACTAATTCTAACCCTAAAACCAAATCCAAACCATAACACCTATTCCTAATTCTAAAAGCTCTATTTTAATTGGTTACTCAAGATGATTATATCATGTAATTAATCAATCAGAGGCACTGTAAAAACAGGCAGTAGTGCCCAGTGTTTCTTCTTTTGAAGCAGAATAACAAACAGTGGCGTACCCAGGCTGCTCCTACACGAGGGGCTGGAGAAGAAGTGAATTTTGCTGCCCCTTCAACAGCCCAAAAAGGTTGGCCCAATTTTTTTTTTTTGGTTGTTTGAAAAAGTGAATTCCATTTGTTTCACAATTTTTCCCACCCGCTTTTCTTTAATAATCCTTTTGCTGCCCCTTCTTCTTCTACTGCCCTCCCTTTTGCCAGCCCCTGCTTTTTACCCCGTAGCCCCCCCATATACGCACATGACAAAGGAATGACACAAACAATTGCATATTGTACAACTCATGCCTGTAATATAATTCATATTTGATACACCTCATACAAGAATTCTTCCACTCACCTTTAGATACATAGGCCTGAAGGTAGCTTCTGACAACTTCATTACCATGGAAACCAGTGAATTGATCACACAACTCTCAATTTGGCCAACCTCTTCCAGTAACATCTGCGATATGGAAAATGATTAACACTTATAGTTACCGATACGAAAAGATACCAATACATCAATCAAAATGTTGAACATTTAGCTTCCACATTGAGAAGATCCCTATACTTTACCGAAATGTGAAATACATTTTTGAAATTATAATGCAGTATACAATTCAGGCAATCCGTGTTCTTTTGTTTTAAGCCCACCTGGGATTATTAAAGTTGGCAGCCTTCCAACAACATTCTTGGTAACTATTACACCTACCTCAGTGTGTTTAGCCCTGTAGTCCAATGCCACTAAGAAGAAGGAAATGATCTGACTATGGTATGTGTGGAGGTCATCATTACTCAAAGCACCCATATGATCTCCTAGCATAGACATCAGTGGACCTATGCTCTCCTGTGGAAAAAAAAGTGTGACAATTAAAGAAATGGTCTCAAATCAGAGTGAACCGGGTGGGTCACTTTCTCCAATCATTCAATTTCTCTTAAATTCTGGAGCACAGCACAATCAACAGTTAAGGGATGCGTTAAAAAAGGTGAACAAGTGTTGACTAGATCAAATGAAGATTACAACTGTACGGACCCTTGCAATTAACCATTTGAACAATCTGAGTGCACATTTTTCTCAACCATACAACACAACTAGAACTAGAACAAAGTCTCACTGACCACAACTTAAACCAAGGACCTCCTGTTTACTAGTTTGATGCTCTGAAATCTGAACTACAATTCACTTCTCTTACCTTGCGTTTGTCAGCTGCATCGCCATAAGCCTGAGCTATGGCAGGTAACATCACCCTGGCTGATACGCTGGTTGCCAACCTGTGCCGTATGGCTTTTAGTCGTAGATTCAGCTGTGATTTTTCATCTTCAGTATTGCTTGAAAACTTGGTAATCTAGGGGAAATGAAAGTATGTTTCATTAAAAATTGCCTTTTTGTTTTACAATAACATTCTTTTTCCATTAAGTGTGATATTCAATTACTTGCATATACAAATAGATAAACAAATAGGTAATAATATATGTTTCATGGCATGGACAATTGACATGTAACCTGCAAAACAATAAATTGAGAATTACCTCAATATTTAGTAGATACAAAGACAATACATTCTCATATTTCAAAATCATGTAGCAAATGTCTGTCCCACTTGTAGGTCATGTCTTTGTCTATACACATAAATTGTGTCTTTGTCTCTGCACTGTTTTGTATTTCGTTATTACTCTTCAGGGTGGCCAAAGTTTTCTCGAGCTTTGCTCTTTTTTTGGTCATCCTTCCATTATGTATTATATATCTTTTCATTGCGTTGTTGATATGGTAAATAAATAAACTGAAACTGAAACTAAACTGAAATCAATATTGAATTAAGAATCATAATTCTTTTCCCAAAGTGTGCTTTGAAAGTGTATCTTCTGTTAGTTTGTGATCACACAAATCCTTAATCACAAGCTGTGCCATTTATGTCCAGCACACATTGCAAAGTCAGCAATAATTTGATAATGGACTGCAAAAAGCATTCATAATGTTGGTTTTAGTCAACAATGTGTGCTATTTGCTGCAAGCACAAACTTTTGAGTTACGCAAGTTTTCAGGCACCATTTATTATTCCATTGCAGGCATTATTAATAACCTAAAAATGTTGACGGTATATATTTTGGTTTACATAACTCAAACAAAGAATCTTATCATTTGATTGGTCAATTACTATAGAATATTTTTGCTATTTATAGAAAAAGACTATTGCACTCCGCACCAGTGAAATAGTCCATTTTGGCGCGCAGCTACCATGGCAACGCTGACAGACGCGGGCGTATATCGCGAACAGTGACCACCTTGACTCATCAATTATAGGTGTGGGTGTCGCTTCTAAAATAAATACAGTTTGTAATATTTTTTTAATTTATTTTGTTTTCCTGGTGGTTTATCAAATTAAGTGGAAGATAAAGAATTTTATATGGGTTATATAAAACAAATATATTCGTTCAATGGAAAAATATTTTCATTCAGTGAAATATGAACTCATGAAAATATTGATTTTGATTTAAACTTTTGATCCAAACACAAGGAATTAAGGAATTTTCAGATGGTACTCCATCTTTCATCAGCAGTGACTGTATCAGGTCGTGATCTTTTGACCTTTGACCTAATAACAGACTCGTAGACTCCTGAGAGTTTGAACCGGCCCCCGTGTTTGTGTTTGGATCAAAAGTTTAAATCAAAATCATGATTTATACCAACACAGATGAACTTTCATGAACGTTCATGAAAATATTCTTACCATTGTACTCATAAACATTCAATATTTGTATACCATATATCAGATATTACATGAAAGCTTTAGCTGTAGAATTTCAGTGATCTTAAAATATCACTTACCTGCAAGATGAGCTGAAGTAGATATGGGCTCAAAAAGTTTGGCAGTGTCTCTATGATCTTCTGTAGACTGGTGACAGCACTCAGCAAATGTAGATCGGAACTGTTGGGATAACAAACAAAAGCGTCTTGATCAGTGGCGTAGCTACCGGGGGCAGGGGGGTCAATTGCCCCCTTGGCAAAAATTGCCTATTTGGGCCCCGCCCCCTAGTGCAAGGAAAAAAGAGGAAAAAGGCGGGAGAGAGAGAGGAGAGAAAGGGGGAGAGAGGGAGAGGACGGCAGAGGGATGGGGAATCCATACAATATGCAATACCATACGATTATTATCAATAAGCCTGGCAAAAATTGTCTATTTGGGCCCCCGCCCCCCAAGTGCAGGGAAATTTGATGGATTTGGGCCCCCGCCCCATACAGGCTTGCCCCTCCTGGAAAAAATCCCAGCTACGCCACTGGTCTTGATTCTTTTATGAACCTGAACATTTCACAAAGCATACTAAAATAATTGTTTGTTTTCCCAGAACCTTACTTAAATATGGTGCTATAGATCAATCACATTTTATTGCTTCAGTATAAATGTCTGTCTGCGATTGCCCCTCTCTAGCATGGAGAGCGTGGCGCAATGGTTAGGGTACTTGCCTTCAGTGCACAAGGTCCAATTCCCGGCGGTAGAGATTTGCTGGGATTTTGACATGGAAAAAAAATCTGAAATTAATTGGCAGTCTCTGTAGATTAAATTTAGACTTCCGCTCTCCCCATGGTTCATTTAGATTTGGGTAAATGAATCATGAATGTACTCCGTCCTTCGGAGGGGACGTTAAGCCGTCGGTCCCGTGTGCAGAGAGCCATACCTGTACATGTGTCTTACAGCCAGTTTCGAAAAGAGTAGGGTGTTAACCCCTGACTGTTCCCAACCCGTCACGATATTCAAATGGACCCCAATGGAAATAAGCTTCTATAGAGGCTTTCTTGGGTTATCCAGGGTTGTAGAATCCCGAACAAATCAAATCAAATCAAATCAAAATCTCTAATTTTCTTCTCATCCTACTCTCATTTGAGAAGTTTTAATTATCTCCAGCCTGTCTCATAACATCGTAATAATTACCTGCTCATTCTCTGCTTGTTTTCCAGCACACCAAGTAATATAGGCATACAGTCTGGTAGATGTCCTATAGCGTGGGCCTGTAGGCTTCTAAATGTTTCTGCTAAACATAACATAGCACTGGCTGCAACCTAGGTCAAAACAAAATTCATCCACCAGTTTGAATTAGCCATTACGAAGTAGTTTCATTCGGCGCATCTGTGCAGCACTCATCAGATTACCCTAAATAATACAATACTTTCCTGTATGCTTGCCATGCTCACATTAATTTCAGTTCGCTAATGAACACACTCCTGCCCTTAACATGCACTCTCAGGAGTCAGAACCAGGCTGCAAAAAGGATTCTGAAGGGCACCCATTTCAAGGCAATTTTGAAAGGGCACATATATTTTACAAGGCAATTACATGTTAAAGAATAGCAGCAATTAATAGGGCATCAAGGCAACTAACTGGTAGGGCACCGAAGGCAATTGCCTTCGGTTGTTTTGCAGCCTGGTCAGGACTAACAATTTGTTACTTCCCTTTGTTACAGACTCATTTTTCATGTCAAAAAAAGCAAGAGTGAAAGATGTGCCTTGTTAAACAATTCTTATCCATTACAGCCATACTGGTGCACAGCAGCTAAAGGGAGTATCCCATCATGCATTGCTGTCTTTCTGCTTGCTCCATAGCAAATGTATACCAAATATAAACAAGAGCCGCTTAGATATTGAGAACTATGGATAGTTTCACAATACTTTAGAGATCATATTTTTTCAAACAAAAGTATCAGCTCCCCTGATATAAGCGAGTAATTGAAAGTTGAAGTGAGGGATTTTGTGTACACTTTCTATGGCACAAACGGTTTTATTATGGTACTGCAGAGCATGATGGGATACACCTATCAGCTGATGTGATACTGGTGTAACAAGTTTATGTTGGTCACTAGATCCCTAAACAGCAAATAACTCTTAACACAAAAACTAATTTCCGATTAAAATTACTAAAAAAAACAATGAATATAGCAAACGCTTGACTAGTAAAGAAAAGCTGCAATCATGTATCAAAGCAATGGTCACCTTGAAATTCCTAAAGCTATTCCACTTGAAATCCATACACCCCCCTATGAAAAATATGACCTTAATCCCCCACACAGAGAGTGTTAATTTCAAAAGGGGTTACCTGAATGAGTGACTCCATTTGAAACCTACACCCCCTGTGTGGAACATTAAGGTCATGTCTTCCATAGGGGGTGTAAGTATTCCAACTGGAATACCCCAACATGAACTCACCTGCTGGTTCAAGCCATCTTCTTTCAAAGTCTTCACAGCAACATCCAGCACACTTTGCAGCTCCTTGGGGTACAGATGACCTATGACCTTACATAAGAGTTTGAGACTATATAGGGCAGTCTGTCTATTTATGTCAACTTCTTCCACACTGGTTGCAGATGATTTAGTTGATTTGGCAACGGTGCATAAATCTCCCAAGAGAGTGAGTAAGAGTGGAATCTATGGGCAAAATGGTCAAGAATTAACAACAACAACAACAACAACAACAACAACAACAACAACAACAACAACAACAACAACAACAACAACAACAACAAAACCGCATTTTTATAGCGCCTTATGCATACACCTCAAGGCGCTGAACAAAAGAAAGACAAAACCAATACATTACTAAAAAGCCCTTAATACCTTAAATCGTACAGTTTACACGTAAATATATATGAAATACACACTGGCATTAATTAAAAGTACACAAGATAATATGTTAAAAACCTGCCGTAGAGTATACAAAGCAGGCTCCAATGCACAAAGTCAATGTTCAAATGATGCAGATTGCACAAAATATAAATTAAAATAAATCATTGTCGAACAGAAATGTCTTCAGAGCCGATTTGAACTGAGATATCAAGCACGATTGCCATATGTATATGTGCGTACGGAACCAAGTGGGGTGGTTTTAGCAGACGTTGACTTGAAGAACGTAGTGAGCGCGTCGGTGTGTACATGGTAACCAGATCAGCAAGATATAGAGGTGCAAGTCCATGGATGAACTTGAATGTCAGGAGAAGAGTTTTAAACATGATCCGTTTGCGATGTTGACTTGAATTTATTCAATCCATATTGAATGTTCAAATCTGATCCCAAAGCATGTGAATTAGGGGAATAAGGAAACAACCCAAAAGCCCTAATAAATGAAAGTGCTTTTGTTAGTAGGCTGACCCTTCCCTCCCTCCCTCCCTCACCATTCCCTGTAACGTAAGCGTGAAATATTAACAATTCCAACCTCAAAAGATCATCTTTGACAGATATTTAAACAAGTTTCTTGCAAATGTAATTGAATTATCCCTCTCCCTAACATAAACACTTTCATTAATAAAATGTCATTGGACTTGTTGACAAAATGTTTTGCAAAAATGCAAATTATAATATCATTTTGACAACAGTTTAAAAATGTTGTTGTAGTTTTTTCTGTACAAAATGTTTTAAAATGTTTTCACAAACTTCATATACCGTATTTCGTCAAATAGTCGCCCCCCCTCAAATAAACGCCCCCACCACTTTTTTCAACCAAGATGTTTCAAAAATGCCGATATTTCCATGCTAACTTGTGTAGTAAGCTTATCAAGTTGCGCACAATGCCGCACATGGTCCATAATAGCGCCAATAATTGGCTAAAATCTGGATCAGAAACCCGAAGTGAGCCAGAAGCATAAAGGCGCTGGAACTGACAATAGCGATATTAACACAGAATAGCAACACTGACTGCTAATATGCAATTATCAATGTGAGGCTTTGAAATTAGCGCAATTATGATAAGAATTTGTTGAAATTAGCGCAATTATCAACCATCTTTTGAAATTAGCGCAATTATGAATTAAACGTTGCAATTATGAAACTTTCAAAATGCTCCATGAAAATAGCGCAATTATGATAATAACTTTTCCAAATTAGCGCAATTATCAACCCCATTTTGAAATTAGCGCAATTTTGAACTAAACATTGCAATTATGAATCTTTCACAATGCTCAATGAAAATAGCGCAATTATGACAATAACTTCAGGCGCAATTTTTTGCGCTAAATTGCATAATTTTCAGATTTTCACTTTACCTCTTCATTGAAGTGATAATTGCGCTATTCGCTATTTTCAAAAAAATTGCGCAATTTTGGCGCTAAATTGCTAATTTTCAAATTTCAACATTTTCACTTTACCTCTTCATTCAAGTGATAATTGCGCTATTCCGCTATTTTCAAAAAATTATGCAATTTTTTGCGCTAAATTGCTAATTTTCAGATTTTCACTTTACCTCTTCATTGAAGTGATAATTGCGCTTATTCGCTATTTTCAACAAAATTGCGCTAATTTGCGCGAATTGCGCAATTTTGGCGCTAAATTGCTAATTTTCAAATTTCCAGATTTTCACTTTACCTCTTCATTCAAGTGATAATTGGCGCTATTCCGCTAAATTGCGCAATTTTCAGATTTTCACTTTACCTCTTTATTGAAGTGATAATTGCGCTATTCGCTATTTTCAAAAAAATTGCGCAATTTTTGCGCTAAATGACACAATTTTCAGATTTTCACTTTACCTCCTCATTCAAGTGATAATTGCGCTATTCCGCTATTTCCACAAAATGGCGCAATTTTGCCTCGGGAACATGCTCCAAGTGGGACCAGAACGGAAGGGCCCCGCAGAGCAAGAAATAAACTGTGAACTGCTAATTTTTTTCATAACATACACGCAGCAGCCCAAACGCGTTTGAGAACATGCTCCAAGTGGGACCAGAACGGAAGAACCCGCAGGGCAAGAAAGAAACTGTGAACTGCTAATTTTTTAATAACATGCACGCAGCAGCCCAAACGTTTGAGAACATGCTCCAAGTGGGACCACAACGGAAGAGCCCCGCAGGGCAAGTAAGGAAGTGTGAACTGTTAGGTCTGATGTGTTAGGTCTTTCTTAAGAAATTGATGTTTATGCAGTTTAAGTGCGAACTGTTATTGAGAAATTTTGAGAATTTAACTTTACCTCTTCATTCTACTGTTCAACGTTTACGCATACACGCAGCAGCCCAAACGCTTTCGAGAACATACTCCCAGTGGGACCAGAACGGAAGAGCCCCAGAGGGTAAGAAAGAAACTGAACTGCTCATTTCTTTAATAACATACACGCAGCAGCGGAAACGTTTCGAGAACGTGCTCCAAGTGGGACCAAACGGAAGAGCCCGCGAGGGCAAGTAAGAAAGTGTGAACTCTTAGGTCTGACGTGTGAGGGCTGATGGTTACGCATTTCCTTCACATCTGGGGATTTACGGCCAAAATGTGTTTCTATTTGCTCCAAGTGGGACCAGAACGGAAGGGCCCCGCAGAGCAAGAAATAAACTGTGAACTGCTAATTTTTTTCATAACATCCACGCAGCAGCCCAAACGTTTCGAGAACATTTTCAAATTTTCACTTTACCTCTTTATTGAAGTGATAATTGCGCTATTCCGCTATTTTCAAAAAAATTGCGCAATTTTGCGCTAAATGACACAATTTTCAGATTTTCACTTTACCTCCTCATTCAAGTGATAATTGCGCTATTCCGCTATTTCCACAAAATGGCGCAATTTTGCCTCGGGAACATGCTCCAAGTGGGACCAGAACGGAAGGGCCCATGAGAGCAAGAAATAAACTGTGAACTGCTAATTTTTTTCATAACATACACGCAGCAGCCCAAACGTTTTAGAGAACATGCTCCAAGTGGGACCAGAACGGAAGAACCCCGAGGGCAAGAAAGAAACTGTGAACTGCTAATTTTTTAATAACATGCACGCAGCAGCCCAAACGTTTCGAGAACATGCTCCAAGTGGGACCATAACGGAAGAGCCCCGCCAGAAGGGCAAGTAAGGAAGTGTGAACTGTTAGGTCTGATGTGTTAGGTCTTTCTTAAGAAATTGATGTTTATGCAGTTTAAGTGCGAACTGTTATTGAGAAATTTTGAGAATTTAACTTTACCTCTTCATTCTACTGTTCAACGTTTACGCATACACGCAGCAGCCCAAACGTTTCGAGAACATACTCCCAGTGGGACCAGAACGGAAGAGCCCGCGAGGGTAAGAAAGAAACTGAACTGCTCATTTCTTTAATAACATACACGCAGCAGCGGAAACGTTTGAGAACGTGCTCCAAGTGGGACCAAACGGAAAGAGCCCAGAGGGCAAGTAAGAAAGTGTGAACTCTTAGGTCTGACGTGTTAGGTCTGATGGTTACGCATTTCCTTCACATCTGGGGATTTACGGCCAAAATGTGTTTCTATTTGCTCCAAGTGGGACCAGAACGGAAGGGCCCCGCAGAGCAAGAAATAAACTGTGAACTGCTAATTTTTTCATAACATCCACGCAGCAGCCCAAACGTTTCGAGAACATGCTCCAAGTGGGACCAGAACGGAAGCACCCCGCAGCGCAAGAAATAAACTGTGAACTGCTAATTTGTTTCATAACATGCACGCAGCAGCCCAAACGTTTGAGAACATGCTCCCAGTGGGACCACAACGGAAGAGCCCCGCAGGGCAAGTAAGGAAGTGTGAACTGTTAGGTCTGATGTGTTAGGTCTTTCTTAAGAAATTGATGTTTATGCAGTTTAAGTGCGAACTGTTATTGAGAAATTTTGAGAATTTCACTTTACCTCTTCATTCTACTGTTCAACGTTTACGCATACACGCAGCAGCCCAAACGCTTCGAGAACATACTCCCAGTGGGACCAGAACGGAAGAGCCCCGAGGGTAAGAAAGAAACTGAACTGCTCATTTCTTTAATAACATGCACGCAGCAGCGGAAACGTTTCGAGAACGTGCTCCAAGTGGGACCAAAACGGAAGAGCCCCGCAGGGCAAGTAAGGAAGTGTGAACTGTTAGGTCTGATGTGTTAGGTCTTTCTTAAGAAATTGATGTTTATGCAGTTTAAGTGCGAACTGTTATTGAGAAATTTTGAGAATTTAACTTTACCTCTTCATTCTACTGTTCAACGTTTACGCATACACGCAGCAGCCCAAACGTTTCGAGAACATACTCCCAGTGGGACCAGAACGGAAGAGCCCCGCAGGGTAAGACTGAAACTGAACTGCTCATTTCTTTAATAACATACACGCAGCAGCGGAAACGTTTCGAGAACGTGCTCCAAGTGGGACCAAAACGGAAGAGCCCAGCAGGGCAAGTAAGAAAGTGTGAACTCTTAGGTCTGACGTGTTAGGTCTGATGGTTACGCATTTCCTTCACATCTGGGGATTTACGGCCAAAATGTGTTTCTATTTGCTCCAAGTGGGACCAGAACGGAAGGGCCCTTAGAGCAAGAAATAAACTGTGAACTGCTAATTTTTTTCATAACATCCACGCAGCAGCCCAAACGCTTTGAGAACATGCTCCAAGTGGGACCAGAACGGAAGAACCCGCGCAGGGCAAGAAAGAAACTGTGAACTGCTAATTTTTTAATAACATGCACGCAGCAGCCCAAACGTTTGAGAACATGCTCCCAGTGGGACCATTAACGGAAGAGCCCCGCAGGGCAAGTAAGGAAGTGTGAACTGTTAGGTCTGATGTGTTAGGTCTTTCTTAAGAAATTGATGTTTATGCAGTTTAAGTGCGAACTGTTATTGAGAAATTTTGAGAATTTCACTTTACCTCTTCATTCTACTGTTCAACTTTTACGCATACACGCAGCAGCCCAAACGTTTCGAGAACATACTCCCAGTGGGACCAGAACGGAAGAGCCCCGCAGGGTAAGAAAGAAACTGAACTGCTCATTTCTTTAATAACATGCACGCAGCAGCGGAAACGTTTCGAGAACGTGCTCCAAGTGGGACCAAACGGAAGAGCCCGCAGAGAGGGCAAGTAAGAAAGTGTGAACTCTTAGGTCTGACGTGTTAGGTCTGATGGTTACGCATTTCCTTCACATCTGGGGATTTACGGCCAAAATGTGTTTCTATTTTTCTTAATAACATACATGCAGCAGCCGAACGGGTTTTTCCATCTATTGCATTTACCCACTTGTCACGGTTCTGAAAGGGGACATTGCAAAATCCCTAATGCTTTGTACAGGGCCTTTCAGTTGAAAGTCAATTTTTCAAAACAAAAATACCACTCATTTGCCTTGTCTTTGGTAATTATTCCGTTTAATCCATGACTTGGAGCATGTTCCGTTTCGGTCCCACTTGCAGCATGTTCTCGAAACTTTTGGGCTGCTGCGTGTATGTTATTGCAAAATTAGTTCACTGGGAAATCAAGTCAATTTCTCTGGTCATAAATACAACTTTTGCATGTTTTGTATCCAAATACCTTTCTTTTATGTCATGTTTTGTGATTTCTCCCATTGAGTGCAATAACAATGGTAAGTGTCCTCTTCGTGTGCGAGGTCGAAAGATGGAACAGCCGAATATCGGCAGCATTAGTGCATTTGCCATTTTCATGAATGATGATGTACGTCTATAAGTATCATAATAATCATCATCATGGACAGGTAACAAGCGGCACTGTGCAGTACCGCTCTGCTATTCAAATGCGTGGTGCATCGTTTACGTGTATTTTAAATGTCAACCTGCGAAAATAATCATCGTATAGATCGATCCCTGTACTAAAGTCTAAGACAGAGTCGCACCCACCTTAATATTAACATTTGCGACACTCGATATTCCACTCTCTTTATCCTAATTATATGGAAATAACACACACTTGCGATATCGTTTATCAGTTTTCCTTCAGACAGATCATCACACTTTTCATGCAAATGGATGCGACTATACAAATCGCGACATGTTTGTCTTCTATGGAAGGGGCCATTAATTCTTATTCCTTTTTAATTAGGAGCACCATCTGATTAACGCCAATGCAGCAGTGGTCGGACGCGATAATCTACCATTTACTTGTTCGCGAGAAATTGGGTTGACGGGTATTGGCTTAACTAAAAAAAGGGGGGTCATCGGTATGACTTTTTTAAAAAGGGGTCATCGGTTATAGGCGACTTCAAAAGAGGGGCCTATTGACAGGCACATACCGTCACTTCCAAAGATGAGTGTCCCCCCGCCCCCGGAAATAATACACATTTATTCGACTAAAATTTGTTCTGTGAACCATAATAATAACTCCTGTGAGTCATAAGGCTATACATCAAAATAAAAACAGCCCCTAAATATACCACCCAATGTCAAACAACCACCAAAGTAATGCTAAAAATCATCAAAGTATATAAAACAAGGGGCACACAAAATAAGCAATAAGCAAAATCCTGTCCAAAACTGCAATGTTCAATCTTGGCATTCCAACAGTTCTAATTTCTCACGAAGCCTGTCAAAAACTTGGAATTGTCAGAATTCTAGAATTACGACAGCGCCCACTGTCCGTAATCCTGGAATTCTGACAGTTCCAAGTTTTTGACAAGCTGCGTCAGAAACATGGAACTGTCAGAATTCTTGCATTTCGACAAAAGCGCTGTCAAAATCTTAATAAAATGGTAAGAAATTACCTCCGCTGCTGTTTGTGTAAATAGTGCCCGGTAGAGATGCTGAAGTTCGCATGATGAATGAACTTTATGACCTCTACACTGAACCCAACGTTAGCGGCTGTGCAATAATTTTGAGCCCCTCTCCGGGCCCCCAAAAATCGCTTGCCCCCTCTCGGACCGCCAAAAATTCTTTGCCCCCCCTTAAACATGTCAAATTTTGGGATCCCAATTTGCAAACCTTAAATGGTCTAGATGTATGTTATGAAAGAAGAGCGAGCAGGACAATTTGCATATTTAAAAGTTTCCGTACAGTTTTCCTAAGCCTTTTAGAGCGTTTTATTAAAAGGCACTTCATGAATGTGTGCCAAAAATCGCTTCCCCGCCCCTCTCGGCTTGCCAAAAATTGCTTGCCCCCTTTTTGGGTCGCCAAAAATTTCTTGCCCCCCCCCCCCAATTTTACCCTCCCCCAGGGCTCATAGATATTGCACAGCCCTTACAAATTTATTCCAAATTTTTGAAACCGTCCAAATTATAGAATTTCCACATTCCAGAGATCCACACACCAAGATTAAACAGTAGGCCTACAGAAACACTGAATAAGGTCTATGCACATTTTCACCCCCCCCCCCTTTGCAATATAAATCAAGATCAAGACTATTTGGGCCTACTGCTACAATTTGCGAACACTTTATGCATGTGCCGGAGGAGGGGGCCCAGGCGACATAACCATATCCAGCAAGGGAAGGAAGGAATTAGAAACACGGTAGAAAACCAAATGGCGACACTAAGATAGACTTCTTTACATGCCTTTGGCAACTCCCCCGGGAGAGGAACCCTGTCACAATTTGCGCAATTTTGTCTAAAGGCCATTTTTGAAAATAGCGAAATAGCGCTATTATCACTTGAGTGGTGGTGTAAAGTGAAAATTGCAAAATTAGCAATTTTGTCTAAAGGCCATTTTTGAAAATAGCGTAAATAGCTATTATCACTTGAGTGGTGGGGTAAAGTGAAAATTGCATAATTGCGCAATTTTGTCTAAAGGCCATTTTGAAAATAGCGAAATAGCGCTATTATCACTTGAGTGGTGGGGTAAAGTGAAAATTGCATAATTGCTAATTTTGTTTAAAGGCCATTTTGAAAATAGCTAAATAGCGCTATTATCACTTGAGTGGTGGGGTAAAGTGAAAATTGCAAAATTGCATAATTTTGTCTAAAGGCCATTTTGAAAATAGCGAAATAGCGCTATTATCACTTGAGTGGTGGGGTAAAGTGAAAATTGCAAAATTGCGCAATTTTGTCTAAAGGCCATTATTTTGAAAATAGCGAAATAGCGCTATTATCACTTGAGTGGTGGAGTAAAGTGAAAATTGCAAAATTGCGAAATTGCGCAATTTTGTCTAAAGGCCATTTTTGAAAATAGCGAAATAGCGCTATTATCACTTGAGTGGTGGGGTAAAGTGAAAATTGCAATTTTGTCTAAAGGCCATTTTTGAAAATAGCGAAATAGCGCTATTATCACTTGAGTGGTGGGGTAAAGTGAAAATTGCAAAATTGCTAATTTTGTCTAAAGGCCATTTTTGAAAATAGCGAAATAGCTATTATCACTTGAGTGGTGGGGTAAAGTGAAAATTGCAAAATTGCTAATTTTGTCTAAAGGCCATTTTGGAAATAAGCTATTATCACTTGAGTGGTGGGGTAAAGTGAAAATTGCAAAATTGCTAATTTTGTCTAAAGGCCATTTTGAAAATAGCGAAATAGCGCTATTATCACTTGAGTGGTGGGGTAAAGTGAAAATTGCAAAATTGCGCAATTTTGTCTAAAGGCCATTTTGAAAATAGCGAAATAGCTATTATCACTTGAGTGGTGGGGTAAAGTGAAAATTGCAAAATTGCTAATTTTGTCTAAAGGCCATTTTGAAAATAGCGAAATAGCGCTATTATCACTTGAGTGGTGGGGTAAAGTGAAAATTGCAAAATTGCTAATTTTGTCTAAAGGCCATTTTTGAAAATAGCGAAATAGCGCTATTATCACTTGAGCGGTGGGGTAAAGTGAAAATTGCAAAATTGCGCAATTTTGTCTAAAGGCCATTTTTGAAAATAGCGAAATAGCGCTATTATCACTTGAGTGGTGGGGTAAAGTGAAAATTGCAAAATTGCGCAATTGTGTCTAAAGGCCATTTGTGAAAATAGCGAAATAGCGCTATTATCACTTGAGTGGTGGGGTAAAGTGAAAATTGCATAATTGCGCAATTTTGTCTAAGAGCCATTTTCACCAAACTGAAAAAAAATACACTGATAATAGCGAAATTAGCACTTTTTGATAATAGCAGTGCTATTATCGCAATTATGTGTAGAAACGAATGACAAAATAGCGCAATTGCGTCTAGTATAAAAAAGAGCGCTAATATCGCTATTATCAGTTATAGCGCCTTTCTCGCCAGAAGTTCGTCATTTAAGCGTGTGTTTTAGTTTACCTAATGATTTTAACGGAATTATCGTTCTAAAATTGACCTTGAATAAACACCCCCCTTGGGAAAATGTAACGCCCAGGGCGTTTATTTGACTAAATACGGTATTTACCCCACTGTTATGTTATTATTATTATATAAAAAAATTTTTGTTTGTGACTGTCTGCATTGTCAGGAAATGAGACAACATTATGAAACAGACAGAAAAGACAGACAACCTAATTGCATGACAGCAAAAGATGTACCTGATCTTCATCAAAGTAGTCCTTCTGATTCATCAACTTGTTGTTGAGGAGCTCCATGGCCTTACGTCTCACAGTGGGCAGGCTGTTGCCGAGGAGACCGGACACAACCTGGATAAAAGTTTCCGCTGGTAGGAGTGCATTCACCTAATGTATACAAGTAAGGATAAGAACTTGGTTAAAATGGTCGGTGTGTACTTATCTACAATTCGCCATCATAGTGAATATGTCATGCCTTAGTTACTGGCTCACGCTTGGTTGAGTTTGCATTGTGATTATTTTGATTGTGGTTCAGAACACAGCTAGCGTGAACCAGATGACTTGACAACAATCAGTTTTGATGTCACACTACAACAGCGAATATACTCTCCCACAAATCAATTTAAAGGCATGAAATTGTGGTCATGTCATACCAGTGGCGTACCGTGGCCGCAACAGCCCGAAAAGGTTGACCCAATTTTTATTTTCGGTGGTTTGAAAAAGTGAAGAGCAAAAGGATTAGCAGCGCTATAGCACCCTAAAAGCAACACATTTTGATGTATACTACAATTTTTTCAAATTTTTGTATACTAATTCTTTTTGTCGCCCCTTCTTCTTCCGCCGCCCCTTCTTTTGGCCGCCCCCTGCTTTTACCCCGGGGGCTCACGCCCCAAAGCCCCCCCAAAATATGCGCATGCATACCCATATTATGCTGCTGGGAAATAAAAAGGAACTCATAGATAACAAAGGTATCAAGTTTCCTATAGCAAATCAGAATGTTTTATCAGGATTCAAAATTACATTGACGGTGCAATTAATGCAGCATAAAATACTACCAGCATTAAAATTATTGTATGGAATCCATCACAGTGAACAATACAAACTGTATCAAAATATCAAAAGGATTGGTATGGTACCCATCTGTTTCTAGTGAGTATTGACACGACAGCCGCATCAAATTGGGCTATTACAGACATGGGATTCCCAAAAAGTTTGAGTTTTCCCATGTCTTCTTTAGGGGTAAAAAGCCGTCCTCAGCAATTACGAGCACCAACATGCTTGAGGGGTATACACCCCCCCCACACACACACACACTTTTGAACATGAGAGTCCATGATCATTATTTTTAGAATCCAATTAAATATTCATAGCTGTTTGATCATTGATTATCGGTTATCGACTGTCGATTAACACCATCTCAAACACTGCTTACCAGTATGCTAAGGTAAGACATTGATGAAATCCGTAGGCATGATACTCTATGTACTACTGCTGGCTATGATCTTTCCTTTGTTTTTTCTTTTTTCATTTGTCTTATGATTTACGAGGTCAGATCTGTCAAAAAGATTAAGTTTTCCCATGTCTTATATAGTGCCAAAAATATCTGGATGCGCCCATTGGAGTCTTGGGTACACAATAAATGATTCTGAATAAATTGAAATCTCTTAAAACTACAAATTCTTGGTTACTTTTAGTGGATCCAATATTGTATTTGGAAGGGTCAGCCTTTTCAATAGACATTGAAATTTTAGAGGTACCAATCATTTTGTATGTATGTAGGGTCAAAACATCTCCCAAAATTAATACATTTCTCATACTAAAATTTATCAATGGCATTCATTACCTTATCCAGTACTTCATAGGATCTATGCAGCAAAGCCTTCCAGAACTTAGCAGTGGCCTTATTAGCATTCCTTTGTACGCTGTGTGCAACATGAGTGATGTAACGTAAGCTTTCCTCCAACAACCTGACAGTTAAAAATGGAACAATGTGGTCTTTTAGTCCTGCAAACATATTGCTTAGCACTGTTTCATTAGAAGTACACTATGCAAATCTATTCCAAATGGGATGAGCGAAAGGAAACATAATTATTGACAACAGAAATAACAACAAATGTCAAGTTACAGTAATTACGGTATATCACAAGTAAGAAATAAATCATCACACCCTACTAATTTTATTAATGGTTTTCAGAACAAAAAACAAATTGGCCAACTTACCTCTGGAACAGATCATTCAACTGGTCTTCCTTGTCACTGGGCAAGTATATCATCTGGAATATCACAAAATATCATTACTCAAGTTACTGCATATTTTTCAAGACACACACTTGCTAACATATAACAAATGATCATTTTCTTGATATTTTTTTTTTACTCTTGATATATCATATTGCATTTTACAATGTGCATGAGCATGTGTATGTGTGCAAATGTGCATGTGTGGGGGCATACAAACATATGAATACCTGAGTGGAAGAAGGGCCCAACTCCATCAAAACTGTTTTTGAGATACATGCATGTATTAAGAAAAAACTTAATATTTGGAAAAGTTTTATAGACAGAATGTTTTCATCTTCAGGGGACCTTTAATACATGAACATACAATATTACATACATTCGAAATTATATATGATGTTTCCATGGCAACGGTACAGGCCTTAATACGAGCTGGAGTTGGGCCCTTCTTCCACTAATATACTTGCAAGTGCCAGTTCCATAAGCAGATGTGTTATAAATAGCTACAGAAATTAGGTAATTATCCATTAATTGCACAAGTAGAAGCATGTAATATGTTAACAAGATAATTTATTGTAGTGAAAAGCAGATTTCATGGATGAACAAAATTCCTCTTTAATCCAATATTTGTGGAAGAAGGGCCCAACTCCATGGAGTTGGGCCTTTCTTCCATGAAAACCATGATTAAGTTTACGTGGAAGACTATTTAGAGAGTGAATTTTGGCTCATCTTTCACACACAAGGAAGAACAGTCTGCTGGCAATAAAATGATGGGTCTAACTCATTTTTGTAAAAAATTGGAGTTGGGCCCTTCTTCCACTCAGGTATTCATATGCTTGCATCTACAAAGTTGGACTACAGATTGAAATCTTGAAAGCAGCGTATTTCTGTTTAACGAAAAACAAAATCTGCCTTCATACATTAGCAGAATGTAGGAAAAAACACCTGTTGAACAAAGTGTCTCTTGACCAAACAATTGGCAAGAAGCTCATAGTACCAAACTAATCTTGCTTTTGCAACAAAAAAATCTTACAAACCTGTTCTACAAAATGTTCACTTGACAAAACTTGTGGTAAGAAGCTGATGGTAGCAAACTTGAACTGCCTCAGATGTCTATCAGTGTGTCTGGACACATCAAATAAATTCTCTGATTCCGACTTAGCTGTCTTCTTTGCAGGGGTCCTCTTGGTTCTACGTGCAGGTTGTTCTGTCAAAATGAAATAATATAGTAACACTTGTTGAATAACGATTGAATTATTATAGGTACCTGGATAATATGCAACAAAATCCTCAAGTTAAAACTTCAGGTTGATGCCACTCTGGGGACATGATACACCTGCATAATGAATGGGTTGTGTGTAATCTACATTCTTGTATACTACGGCCAGCCGAACACCCAACCAGCACTGCATATGCCTACTGCATACGAACCGCTGTATGTCCTGAGACAGCTGTCAACTTATAAACCGCAGCAACTTGTTTATTTCCTAGTCACATACCACATAGACAATCTGGTTGTGCAAGAAAGATGAACTGCCTCATCCTAGGGTCTTGCTGAAGTTGTAGTTCATTTATATGTAAGTAAATGAGGCAATACATGGATTGGATAAACATGTACAACATACTATGGTCAACATGTGAACTCTGTTATCTTGCTACATGATTGGATGACTTATGTCATACCTTGTACAGGAAGAACAACTTTCACATATGAGGATGTGCCCTTCCAATTAGCAGTTTGTTCTTAAGAAATCCTTAAACATGGGTCCGATTTTAAGAAAAAGATGCAAAATGCCCATTTTTCCTGCTGTGTTTGAAGCCTCAGTCACACACCCAGTGTGTTAAAATATTAGTACTCAGCCCCTCTGGTCCTGAAACTTCTACAATTTTATGTTTTATTGGATAACATATCGATAAGTTTATAATATCTTACCATCATCTTTCTCCTCAGGCAGTGTGGATAAATACTTCAATAGTTGGATCAAATTGGATACGATGACATCGCATTCAAACTGCTCACATAATGATAACCAGAATTCCATGCTGCGAGTTGCATCCTGCATAAAGTTAATAACATTCAGTCATTCTATGCTACTAAGACATGTTTTATATTTTTCATGGTTATTTTGTAATGGTTATAGTCGTGGACCGCACTGCGATGCACCATTAGCTAATCCTGTATGCCGCCCTCTTTTGATTATTTATTATGATGTTATCATCTGATCTCTGTTAAAAAATTGATATGCTGCCCTCAATATGTAAAGCATTGATCCCCCGGTGTTGTCACTTAACATTCAAAGGCGTAACGCATGATCGTTCCCTAAGTCAAAAATACCCCCTATTTTGCGCGGTTTCAAGAACATTTTCGTCATTTTTACCCCTATTTTATACTGAAACGGGTACAAATTAGCCTTTAAAAATACCCCTATTTTTTGCATTTCAAGTACACTTTTACAAAAGTACCCCTTTTTTAACATTTCAAGAACACACACAAAAACACTTGTTCTGATTCATTGTCTTTTCTGAGGAGAACTCTGTTGTCCTTTTAATATACATAGGCCTACTGTATAAATGAGGAAAATAACAGAAAAATATATACAAATACATCCAATAGGATGCATCATGTGTTTTTTATGATACAGTTATCAACAATGTAACCTTTCCTCCCGTTTTTTTTGTTGCAAAATAAAGCTTGAATGTGACCAATACATAAACTGGCTGACAAAAATTACGAACTCTCAGTGGCATTTGCCACGAATTCCCTCACTCAAACCACTATATTCAGCCCCATCTTTAGATATTTTCAAGAAAAACCTCTAGCTTGCCGGTCACCAAATAGTTAGCGATTTGCGGTTTTCGCCCTGCTGACTACAACTTCAGAAGGAACAATTCCTTTATCAATCAGCGGTCAAACTGGGTAAGTCCCCAGTGACGTAATCGGTGTAAACAAACCATGAAACAAATAAAACCGAGTCGAGCGTGTTGCTGAATATTTAAGCCGGGATATTAGGAAGTCAAAAAAGTTTCACAAAAGTGAAATCCTGGAGTAAATTGAGCGAGAAATGGTAAGATTTCTTGGGATTTCAACATTATCATGATGATGATTCACAAAAATATACCCTATTTTCTAATTTCGAGTACACCGTCGTCAAAAACAACCCTATTTTTTAAACATCGCGAACATTTTATGTTCGCGAACATAGTTTAAAAATAACCCCTTTTTTCGCGAAATTGGGAACGATCATGCGTATACATAGTCAATGTTAAGTGACAACACCGGGATTGATCCCTTGTTCTCTAATTCAAAAATAATGCATGTGTAACATGAATTCACCAAAAGCCGAATATTATCTTGAGTCTTGAGTTTGGTACTGTCCGGCACTCCAAGATGGAGACAAACGGCCAGGATGTGTGATCTGCGCTGTGGTTTTTGAAATTCTTGCTTAGTCTTGGTTGCTTAGATACTTTGTTACTGCTGTTTTGAAGGGTTCGGTTTTGTGATGCTGATTAGGTGAGGTGGAAGAGAGTTCCAATCACGTATTGTCTTTGGTATAAATGAGTTTTTGTAACAGTCTTTGTTGGCTGATATGGTTGAATAGGATTCTGGATGATAATGATGCCGCGACTGGCGCTGGACGGGCTGTAGAAGGTTTCCGATGGGCAGGGACAGGTCGCCTAGTCTTGCTTGCTGGAATACGCAGAGTCTTCTAGCCTTCCTCCTGGTGCTGAGTGGTTCTAGTTCCAGATCTTTGACCATCTGGGTCGCACAACCGGGAGATTTAGATTTATAATCATTGAGGATGAATCGTGCCGCTCTTTTCTGCACTCTCTCCAGCTGGTCTATGTTCTTTTTTGTGTGCGGATCCCAGACGGATGAGGAATATTCAACTTGCGGCCGGACTAGTGATCTGTATGCTGCAAGTTTGGTGGATTGGTTACATGAATAAAGGTTACATTCTGTTAACTATCCATTGACCAAAGAGCTGAAGAAGCCCAGTCCTCTCACTCACCTTGGTATCAATTTGCTCTCCTGGGTGTATCACAGCATCTCCTTTAGTAGCATAACTACCAATCAACAACCCCAACATCCTCCATAGATGCTCCTCTCCTCCTATGGTCAACATCAGCTGGCTAAATATTGGTATCCTGCGATGCTCTGGTGTGTGAGGCAGGGCATCCACAAAGACGCGCATTACCATGGTGATGATTTCAATGGCGCCGCCAGACAGCTCGGCCGGTAGACTTTTTTCTTCACTAGCCTGTTTAGTTAAAAGAGAATGCATTTAGTTTAAGGTTATGCTTATTTCACACTCCGGTCTCTTGCAGCTACCAAATGATGACAGGAAAATGTGATGATGTAATCAAGCTTGTAGGTCAAGGGTCAAATTTAGCCAAGACACCTCCCACAAGATGTTCACACACTACAATCAAGACCTGATCTCAACATTGTTATATATCAAGAGGAGCATTAAAATTATTGCAGCTACCTTAAGTAAGGAACAATAAATGACAAGAAGTCACATTATGTACATATTGACATTCTATATTCTTTAAACAAATTCATCAGGATCATTCATAGTTTGGCTACATCATCAAGGCCAGACAGTATTCCTGTTTCTACAAATATCTAGAAACACTAAGTAATCAAGATTCATGATAGGAATTGAAATATTTCTGATTGGGTGTCAGTTTATTGGATCTGAAAAAGAACCTTTTACATTTGAATGGCATCCTTGAATATAAAACATATAACTGTGTAAAATTTTCTATGCCTTAATTACAGAGACTTTTCATGAAACATAAAACAAAGTTAGTCCAATTCAGCTAATACTAATAATATACAGGGGAAAGAAGAATTACGCATTGCACGCTAGCACATTTAAACATGAATTTACAAGTGGAAACATAACATGCATAGGCAGATATACCAGAGTAAAAACTCCAGACATACCTGCCTGTGCGGGGACTTGAACCCCCGACCTCTCGCTTGTCGGGTGAGCGCTCTACCACTGAGCTACACAGACTGTCCCTGATAAACAGGACTCAAGTCTGGTACTTATGGATATGAGCAGTCAAGGGTGAACAGTACAAACAACACATAACATACCAGTGTACGAGATCAGTTAATGATGCTTACCCGCCAGCCTAATATAATCATATGAACAGAGGAAGAGGCTTACGCATCATACACTGGACAACATGGAAACATTCAAACATTACAAACTAGCGCACAAGATCAAATTAATGATGCTTAATCGTTATTCTTAATATATCAATATACAAGGGAAAGAAGAATTAAGCATCGCACGCTAGCACATTTAAACATGAATTTACAAGTGGAAACATAACATGCATAGGCAGATATACCAGAGTAAAAACTCCAGACATACCTGCCTGTGCGGGGACTTGAAATAATAATATAATTTATTACAATTCTATCCATTGCCTGAACACATACATACCTTGATAAGTGCTGGGATAACACTGTCAATAGTCTTGGTGATGACTTGGAAGCTGTAGCTGTCATCTTTTCGCAACACACTGGCACCCATGAAGGTGAAGATAGTCATGGTGTTGTGAAGTACATGCTCCTGAAACAAAGGAAACAAATGAGTGAGTTTGTTGCCAAATGATGAATGTGATATAAAATAAAACAATCTAGATTACGATATTACATAGTTCTCTGGGATCAGGGTCTTCAAGGTTTTTCAGTCTTTCCCCCAAGTGGGCACCTAATGTAAGTGTTGAAAAAAGACAAAGACACTATTAATCTGATGCAATGCAAAATGTCAATGTTCAAACCCAACACATATTGATTAAATCTAATGCTTCAATGTTCATTACACACTTGTGACTTATTTGTCAAAGCAACAGTTGGGAGGTCTAAAAGTTACCAGTTTGTCTCAAGCCAACTCTACTTGTGGTGACTTTTTTCCCCAAGATGTAAATGTGCCAGCCACTATGGGAAAGAAAAAACTTACTATAGCAACATGCAATTGAATATCTGATATGTAAAACTAGATGTAAAACTAGAATATTGATATTATCAATTCTAGTTTTGGTGCACTGGATAACTGATTTAAAGGAGTCCCAAGTATTGAAAAAATGATTATTATACAAATGTATAAATATTTGAACAACTTGGCTAATATTTATACATAAACAGCATGCAAATGAAACAAGCTACAACAAAATGACTGTATATACTTACAGGGAATATACCAGCAGCGGTTGCAAGTAGCAGCAGTGCATGGTTATGAGTCTGAGGGTCATCAGATGTACGGATGCACTTGACTATCAGCTCTACATTGAACAGAGATTCACTCAAAATATCTGGAAATAAAGAAAATACAATTATAAACTCAGGGGCTGCATTATTGGTGTCAGAGGTCATAGGAGCACATTTTTTAAATATTTACCCCCAACTGTGGCTGCTTAAGGGGTCATCCATGAACCCCTATTTTTGGACCTAGCACATCCACTGCCCGAATTTATGGCCCCCAAAATTTCATTTTAACCCCCAATTTTTTATTTCCGGCTGCTTGAAGGGTCATCCATGGCCCCTTTTTTTCAGATCTAGCACATCCCCTGAATATATAGACGAATCCAATTTCACACATTCCTACTCCTCAATGGCAGCCATAGTCACGACGGGGACCCAGCTATCTCACCTAAAATGTGAAATGATGCGGCCTTGAAGGGTATTTTAAACTGCATTCTATCACCCGTATTACACGTAGACAAAAGAATGATGACAGTTTACAACACAAAAGAATCTAACATCAAATTTTAAGCGGGTTTAATCCACCCAATTGGGCACTCACAACACCTGTTTGGTGCATGCGGGGAACCAAATATGGCCGACCAAATCCTGACCATGACTTGGCTCGTTGGATTCGTCTATACTACAAGTCTGTGGATTCATGGATATACAACATAATTACACTAATATATGCAGAATATTTGCAGAATAATGCAAAATGGTCTATATGGTGTGTCGTGGGCCACAATGGTCAGCGAATTCCTGTAAAGTGAGCCAAGGATTGTGGGTCAATGCCTGTGCGTAACGCACTATAAATTACTGCACTGCATCTTTGATTGCCTTCTACTGTTTGTCTATCACTCCCTTTCTATCTCACACTCATTATCAAACCTACATTTCATTCACTTTTATTTTGGAGGAGGATAAATCAAATAGAACTTTACCTTGTGGAATTGGTTTGTTGTCAGGTGAGAGCTTATTGCATAGGGTGAGCAAACTGGTGAGTATCAGGTGCTTGATGTACTCCATCTCAGTACCTGCTATGTCTGGTTCCATGCACCTGTCAATGTCATATACAATTACATTACCGTATTTCGTCAAATAGTCGCCCCCCCCCCCCTCAAATAAACGCCCCACCACTTTTTTCAACCAAGATGTTTAAAAAATGCCGATATTTCCATGCTATCTTGTGTAGTAAGCTTACCAAGTTGCCCACATGGTCGTTAAATATCGTCAATAATTGGCGAAAATCTGGATTGGAAACCCGGAAGTGAACCAGAAGTCAGTGTTTCTAGTTCATAGTTCGTCATTTTAGCGTGAGTTTTAAGTTTACCTAATGATTTTTAACGGGAAATATTGTTCTAAAATTGACCTTGAATAAATGCCCCCCCCCCCCTTGGGAAAATGTAATGCCCCCGGGGGCGTTTATTTGACGAAATACAGTATTATTAATATTTAAAAAGCAAACAATGTTTAGAGTCTCTTATATTGTATTGCAATATTATCATTTCATTTTTCCTCTCAAATCTTATTCTGATTAGATTTAGTCCATTATCTTTTTGACAATATATTTGTTATTTAGTACATGTATCTGGTTGTTATTTCTTTTTGATATTAGTACCTTAAAAAAAGAGGATATACTGCAGCAGCAATTTGTTTCCTTGTTTTGACCAAAACCAGAAAATTGTACCTTTCACTACTAAAAAATACAAATATTTATTTATTTGGCAAAATTGACAATACAATACAATACAGAAATCACACAAACTGAGTCGGCTGAATATGTTGAACTTATTCCCAATGGGTTCCCTTCAGATCCTCAAACTGCCAAATTGTCAATCTCCTCAGTTACCTATCAAGCACATAATTGCATAAAGGTTCTTGTATATTGAAATGTTTTCAGTAGAGTACTTCAAGTTACTTACTTTGCCAGTATGTTGAACAAGGCTGGCACCAAGACCTGTATGTTGTTAATTCTCTTCATCTTTCTCTGCTGTACATGCTCAAGGATGTGACTCACACGTTGCCATGCACGATCATCAGCTGAGGTAGCTTCAGAATCTGAGGAAGCAGCTTTGGCCCTGATGGTATGAAATCAAAATACACATTTATCCACAACTCTATGCATAGTAATAACATCATTCAACATGTTCAACACTGTCCTAATGTGGGACCACTTACACTACATTATCTCCACCTATAGAATATGATGTGATCCTCCAAGCATTTTTCCAAAAGGGGGGCGTTTATTGGAAGTGAATTGTCAGTGAAAAAAGCTTAAAAATCGTGTTCATTTCCCGATGGTGCTCCTATCAAAAGGAGGGATTTACGACTATACATGATGGCGGTGACCACGGAAAATGACATTTTCGTGGGGAATACAACAAAATTACACCTGTAAGTGCACGGAATTAGTGAAATTCTACCATAATTAGGCAATGAAATGGATGGAAGTTGAGTCATAAAAGGTTTTGTCCATTCAATTTAGCGATCGTGACTGACATGACTGATGCAAGTTTTAAGCTTACCTACACGATATGTCATGGAAATGTTCGCATTTTTGTCAATTTTTCACAGAAAAATGGGAGGGGGCGTTTATTAGAGGGGGAGCGTTTATTACAAACAATACGGTAGATAAAAAGACAGATCACAAGAAAAAGATAGAAACTGAGAGAGACAGAGTCTCTCATAAGTCTCAGTAGTCTCAAGACATAAGTCTCGGTAGTCAGAAATGGGCTGATTCATTACAAATCCATACACCTCCTATGGAAGACATGACCTTAATCACCCACACAAGGGGTGTGAATTTCAAATGGGAATACCTGGATGGGTGACTCCATTTGATATTCACACTCCCTATGTGCAAGATTAACACCATGATATGTTTTCCATTAGGGGGGTGTATGGATTTCAAATGGAATAAACTAATTCTAGTTTGCAGATTGTTTGTGGCTAATTGGGTTAGTATTTTATAGTTTTATGTAATCCTTCGATTTTGTGATAGCTATAGACGAATCCAACAAGCCAAGTCATGGTCAGGATTTGGTCATCCATGACGGGTCCCCGCATGCACCACACTGGTGTAGTGACTGCCCAATTGGGTGGATTAAAGCCGCTTAAAATTCGATGTTAGATTCTTTTGTGTTGTACACTGTCATTATTCTTTTGTCTACGCGTAGCACAGGTGATAGCATGCAGTTTAAAATACCCTCCAAGGCCGAATCATTTCACATTTTAGGTGAGATGGAGCCGACGGGGACCCAACTTTGGCAGCCATTAAGGTGTAGGAATGCGTGAAATTGGATTCGTCTATAACTGAATAATATTTGAACAAAATGTGATAGAAACATGGGAGTTCTCAGTGAAATCAAGCCAAAAAGAATATAGAACTATGGCATTCTCATCACATATCATGATCAAGCTACAAAGAACTAGGTAGCTTGCATATATGTGACATGATCAAGGGGAATGAGTCACATGCTGGCCCTGGTCGAAAATGAGTTTTACACATGTTTCTAAAGAGGACATTTAGAGCTTTCAGAAACTGAAAACCCCATGTTGATATGACTTTTCTTTGTGAAGTTACGTTCATTTATCAATCGCTGAAAACAATATAAAACAAAAGAATTTTAACACTTTATTTGCCAATATCTCAACATCAATATTAGCGACATCCAACTCATTTCCCTTTGATCGTGTCACATATGTATAATCTGACAAAAATAATGTGGTTCACATTTACTCTATTTGGTGCAATACATGTACAGTGCCTTGCATCTTGCATGCAACTGGACAATATCAGCTATGGGGTACATTTTTGAGTGATGCATGTTGCATATAGCTCTCAACTTTACCTTTCAAGTCAATTTGATCCATTAATCCATGCAACCCTTACCTGAGTCGTGCTTTCTTGGCATCCCGCAGACTCTTGGCTCTCGATTCAGGATCTACTTTATTCAATTCACTCACAAGTTGATCACCTTCAAGTTCCAACTGTCAAAAAAATAAAAAGTTGAGTAATAATCCCACGAATGTTGAAGGAGGAACGAAATGAAAACAAAATGACAAACAAAAATCACCGACTGGTACCGCAAATAGCCATGCCAAG
This sequence comes from Amphiura filiformis, assembly GCF_039555335.1. Taxonomy (NCBI): domain Eukaryota; kingdom Metazoa; phylum Echinodermata; class Ophiuroidea; order Amphilepidida; family Amphiuridae; genus Amphiura; species Amphiura filiformis. The sequence goes on along the minus strand of NC_092628.1, from coordinate 49,245,110 downwards.
ACTACTAGGTTTCTTCATATTCCACTGGTAAGTAATCACAATTGGAGACCGAATTAAAAGACTAGTTTGGGTCTGACGATCAACTCCCCATAGACCGTGACTGGTTAGTAGCGAGTTAAGTTTGATTGACAAGTGAAATCAGACACAAACTAGTACTTTTAATGTGGTCTCTGATTATTAGACCTCTGTAGCAGGTCTTGGTTTAAAATTCTAAATGAAGTAGATGACCACTCTTCTGTGGAAGATTGGCTGTCACAGGAGCAACTTCAATTGATTTGTAATTTGATTCGTCCTATATACTCACCTAAAACTTCAAACACGACTAAATGTTAATCGCAAGGACTGGGAGGCAACAGTTATGAGGGTGCACAATTCCTACAGCACCTGTGTTTTCTTTAAGCTACACAAAGGCGGGTTCATAAAGAAGCTCTATAATGCATTCCTCGACCGTGAATTGAACCTGGGACCTTCCTTTTATTAAGTGGATACTCTCACCATTCGAGCGTATGTAAGTGAACATCACAAAAGAACCAATTAATTTGGAAAAGGTGAGCATTTAGATAAAAGAGTAGGGAAGGAGTACAGGTGATATTGTAACCATTTGCTCTCATAATTTTGCAATCCTGATAACGGTTTGATTTGGATACATCTTACCTTTCTCAATGTCTTGCCAATACGACTAGCCACACTGGAGCTCTTCGCATCCACCTGCAAATCAATCAGCTTGGCTAGCAGTGTCTGCTGTATATCAGCATTAGAAATGGCACTGTACATGCCTGGGCTTATCTGGTGAAAGAATGCATGGTGAAATCAAAATGACTCTCAAAACAGCTATAAATAATCTTGGCATTCTGATTGCCTTAATCTCATCTCTGAGCATACTAAGTATGGCGACTATATGTAAGAAATAGAATACACATGTTGCGCAGCAGTAATCAAGCACGCCGATGTGGTATTTTACATTCGTACACATGAATGAGGACTCTTTGGATTCACCAACTTTATACACGGGAGTGAATTTGATAAATATGGTCACAAAAGTGAATGTAAATTACATCAAAACATAATTTACGGTTTGATCTGTTTAAGAATGACAATAAAAGTATTGTTTTGAGAAAATGGTGAATGGTGGATGCAGCAAATAACAATTTCAGTGCTTGAAAGTGTGAGCGTCGTGTGTGATGAACCCGATAAATCACAGCAATGATCTAGGCCTATGTGATGGTCGGGTAATAGATTTACTACTGCTATATTGATTGAGGACTCACTTGCCAATCTTATTTATTCCCTGGTTGAAACACCTGGCTCTGAACTACTGCAAATACTGCTAGTATACACCCATTAATCCATGATACCCAATCGTAAATTTATTGCCTTCTTACCTGCTTAAGCACTCTGAACTGCAGTGATTCCAAGCCGTACAAACCACCCTCAATTGACATCACTTTGAGAAGTAATTCCAATGCTTCAGACTCTTCCACAAGGCATTCTGCAGTGGCAGGTGTATAATGCCCCACTGCATGGTGAGCCCACATCACTTTGTCGTAGGAGAGAGTTGATTCTGGCTGTGTTGCTTCAGTCAGGATCTCACTGAGCATGCTCAGAACAGAGGTGAAAACAACCTGTGTCAAAGAATTATATAAAATGTGATCCACGGTAGCAAAACATGTTGTATGTGTGTACAATGTACAAAGAGTCAAATTGCCAACTGAGTACACATGAATCAGATTCATGACAGATTTCGCAGTGGCATTTTCAAATTCCACACCCTAACCTAATTTTGGAGGTTTATACGCACACGTTGAAGGGTGATTTGTGTGTGGGCTGGCGACATAACTGTGTAAATGAATTGATTTGAGACAACTTGAGACAAGACATACTATGGTCACTAATTTCCTGCTCTTAATACCACTGTAATATCTTGTCATAACAAGGGAATGATATCAATTCATAACCTCATTAATATACGCAGCAAGTGCGATCCAATCACAGATAATAACTTTTTAATACGCGGACGCAAATGCAGGTCATTGAAAAAGTATAATGACCGCTTCTCGTGACGTAGCTAAAAGTACGCTCTACAATGACCGCGTTACGTGACGTGTTACGCGTTCGAACAAATTACGCGGACGCTGGCCGCCGTATTTGGACATCGCATGATTGCATGCTAGTGCAATTGGTCGCTAGCGGTATTTCCTTAATGGGTTATTCGATTTTTTTACAGGTAAAAAGACAGATGAAGTTAAAATTGTGTTCTGTTTTCAAGTTAAAAGAAGAAAATATGACGTAAATTGAATTTTAAAAAGTGAAAAGTGACGGTTATGAATGAGGTTAATGACTTTGCATCAGTTATTTTTCGGGTATTGTGAAATATCCAAACATTGTGCTTTGGACCTTGAATATACCTGGGGCTGCGCCTCAGGATATTCCTCGGTTCCAAAGCACAATGTTTAGATATTTCACAATACCCTCAAACAACTGATGCGCAGTCATTAACCTCTAAACAGTCATGCACGTTATTCATGTCATGCATTCATTGACAACTTGATTTTGAAAGTGTTCAAACTGAAATGCACAGAAATTAAAATATAGGCCTTTTTACCTTGTTGTCAACTTCCAAGAGAAGCCCAAGCAGTGTTTGTTGGATAAACACCGGTGTATTTTCTCCAGTGATGTCAATCAGCAACTGATCAAGGCAGACATTTGCAGGAGGTACTTCGCTTGTTTGTCCTTTGCGGGGCTTTTTCTTTCTAGATGGGGTTGCTGGCATATTTTGAATATCCATGGTTACTTTGGCAAAAAATGTGGATAAAACCTGTAGAGATACAGATAAAAAAACTCTATTAATTTTTGTGTTTTACATTATCCCCAGTCATTAAACAGTGTCCAGACAGAATCAGGCATAAATATGAGTTTATTATTCTAACTCTATTCCACTTTTCACCCTGATGTATAGCAGTGATGTCAGTGCACATTTCATTGGTTGCAGCCTCAAATCACTACTCCCCATTCCAGAAAAATACAGAACTAATGTTTTTGAATAAAAAAAATATTATCCTGTATTGCCAAATGAAACATAGCTAAATCCTAATCCTTCAGTTAGTCCTAACTAGCAATAAAACTTGTCATATTTTAATATTTAGCCAAGTTTTGGAATTAAGGGCCAAAAACATGCGTTTTTAGGGTGTTTTCCGTATGCTGTGACAATCAAGCCCAAAGACTTGTACCGAGACTAATTTCAGTTTACGCATTCTAATTTTTGGAAAAGACATGTTTCTTTCTTATAAGCAACCATTTAATTAAAGTGACACAAAAAAGTGAAAATTAGACTAAAATTGGCATATACTCAAGATTTTAAATGCTTAGACTTGTTCCAAGTCTATGATTTTTGTGACTCGATTGTCAGAAAACATGCTGAAAATGCATGTTTTTGGCTCTTTTTTCAAGAAATTAGTAAAATAGTGAACTTTTTTTGTGAACTAGCTTTGTTTCATTTGGCAAAACTGGATAATATTTTTTTATCCAAAAAAATTAGTTCTGTATTTTTCTGGTATGGGTAGTAGCGTTCGAGCAAAGCACGCATAAACCACTACATAAGCCACTGCTGAACAATCACCACCAACAGCCAAAGAGTTATCCTGATTGCAACTGCCTGTAGTAATCATGTTTACATTGAAAAAATACCTTCCCTCATAACTCTAATATATAGTTTTGGGCTATGAAAGTAGAGACCATACCATGATGGTGATAGAGCTGAAATGGCTGGCAAAGTTTGATGTATATTCTACTGGAGAAACATTTAATTATGTTATCAGTTTGGTGACTGCAATTCCTTCAAAACATAACACTGAAAATCAAACCTGATGACAAGCTTTCAAAGAAAAACATACCTTATGCAGGTGATCAGCATCATCAATTATCGATTGTCCGGATCCCGTTACCGCCTTTACCAAATGCCACAATGGTGAAGCGCCCTCCATGCCACTCGTGTGTAAGGCATGTATACCTGCGATAGCGGCTTGTCTGATGGGGTACAGTTGACTGGATAGGGCTAGGAGAAGAGCTGGAACGACTGCATGTCAAAATATATCACAACAATGAAGATTATCAAAGGGAAATACACTTGATAATAGCATTAATTAATTAATTTTCTCTTGATCAAATCATCTAATAAAGTATGCTGTGCATTTTTTCAAAAATAGATTTCCAAAAATTTACTGCCCTGATATACACCTCACTTCATGTTCTGCACCCTTGTTGTAAAACTATAACCATTTATTGTGTCATCTTACCTGTAAATAAATATAACTTGATCAAATATTTTTATCTTACATTTTGCATAAAAGTATCTTTTTTCCATGTATTTTTTTCTCAAAACTTAATGAAATGAAACTATCAAATTGCTCTAAAAACAAAATATGCATAGTCTGCAGTTTTATTTCTTACATGTATGTCTAAATAAGTAATTTTGTTAGTTTCATATACAATTTTTATTTTGATAAATCTGCCAAGTATTTTTACTTAATGCTCTTAATAATATTTTTTAATTACCACACTGCAGTTGTTTCTGATGTCTTTCCAGAACTTTCTGACCGGAATCATTTGACTTATTTCCAAAATGGCAAAGTTTACACAGGGCAATCTTCAGTGAACGGCTCTTTTCAGAGTCACCACATATTTACTTTTCTCTGTTGACAAGGGTGGACTTTGACAGTAAATCGCTCTTTTCAGAGCCACCAAAAACTTCTACATTAGCAGATAGGTGAGGTCTGCTTGTTCACTGTTCACAAGGGGCAGTCTCCAGTGAACATCCTGAAGAAGTCAGAGCTACTCCTAACGAAAGCTTGACAGTTCTAAATCCGACTGCGAACCCGCTAAAACTTACTAAATGGAAAAAACCACAATCGTCGATCAATTATCCTCAAGAAATGAAGAGCTTTGTTTCAAAACCCCTTACATCCACTTGCCCTATTTTTATAACACATCAAAAAAATCACTGATATATGAGGGCTTGCAACAAAAGCAGTTTTTGGCGGGATGCTTGGGTAGGATGAAAATCGCACCAAAAACTGCTTTTGCTGAAACCCCTCTTATATCAGTGATTTTTTTGATCATTTTTTGATGTGTTCTCAAAATTGGGCAAGTGGATGAAACAAAGCTCTTCAAATACAGATTACTTTCAATCTCACCTGTAGACTCACTCTCAAGTAGTTTTTTCACCTCATCCTGCTGCATTGATTTGATACTGATACATCCCATGTGTAAGAGTCTAGCCTGATATAAGGCTGACACCCTGTAGGTCATGTCCTCTGCTCTCTGACAGTGACTAGTCCATACCAATGCAAAGAATTTGAAGAGTATGGCAGTACTGTTGAGATGATGCTGAAAATATAATAATATTAATAATAATGTAAAATCAGAGTATAAAATCTTATTTTACTTTTGTCTCTTAACCTAGTTGGCAAAGTTGAAGCAGCCAATGGTTAACCTTAAACAGTCAGTTTGACGTTTTTCCAACATATTCTAACAAAAGTATAAATAGTTTTGAATTGATATGTACAACTCACAGGAAATCTGTTAAGTGCTTCAAGCATGACAAATGCAATTCTTGCATTACAAAATGAGTTCTACATGTCTCAAGAACTACCAAGACCTGTTCAGCTAAACAATCATAATATGAATTTCAGTTGAATATCTTGCACAATGCACTGGTTCAAAACACCCAATGCTTACTAAGAACTATTTCATCTATTGACCTTTTCGGTAAATCCCATAAATCCTTGCATTAGACCCCAGATGTCTTCATTTGACGTCATGCCGACTTGTAATGCGCAGTAGCGATGTTCGCTAAACGATGTGTACGTCAGCGTGACGTCAAATTACAACATCTGGGGTCTAACCGCAAGAAATTATGGGATAGGTCAATTACGTCACCATTAATCAGATATGTGACCAAGTCTGGGGGTCCCGGATCTCATGTAACATGGTGAGCATAATGAGCTTCATTTAATTTCAAGTTATTGTTTGAACTACTGGATGAATAATCTAAATCAAAATTTTAAAGTATAATGTCATTCAACTTTATCTCTCTATTGATACTCACTTCCAATACAGTCTTGATGAGGTTTCTGAACCTCTCTGGATCCTTCTTCAGTCTACTGTCTGCTGCCCCCTGGGTCAAGCTGTCAAAGATTCTCAGCAGCAATGTCAGATACCGAGCTTCCGCTTCCTGTTCTGAGGACTTTGACAAGGTCCACCATCTTTTATCTGACAAGAGATAATTCACAAACACTCGCTATTATACCAATTTATTTCTTCTGAATGTCTTGATGTGACAAGGTGTTTCTTGGCGAAAGATTCGCAACAAGAAAAATGTTATGGTAAAAAAAAACATGACAAAGTAATATCAGCACATTGTCCAGTTTACCAAATTATGAGTATGGGACATTAAAATATGAAATCATCATTATGCTATAATTATAGGGTGCACAACTTATAAGTTCCCCCCTACATATTTTTTAAAATAAATCGAAAACTATTTGACGAAATGCAAACCTGTAAAATGATATGGGTAGCCTTATTTGTTTTACACATGTGGACCAAATTTTAGCGTCACACGTCATTGCGTTTAGTCACAATGGTTCATTGTGTAAAAAAAGGAGACCGTTTTAAACAGTGTTAAAAGTTGCATCTGAGTCCATAGGACTCAATTCTCAAACAATACAGTCGGCCAGGGATATTCATGTGTTTGTAAAAGAAAACTTAATCTTTGGTATTCTTCTTCTTCTTCTTCTTCTTGAAAAGCAAAGCAGGTGTTTTATTCTTTTCTTTTTAATGATAAATGTCTGAGATGGAAGGGATATGTACTGCAGTGAGAATAGACCACACATCGCCAGTAGTTCATCACATGTGAAAAGTCACATTTTAATAATGCCGCATTTGCCCGAATTTTTTAGCGGTAGAGCAATAGGTTTGCTGGATGAAAATGTACCGGTGAAAGAAATTGCTATTCGTATGGGAGTTGCGCCTAATGCAATTCGAAAATTGAGAACAAAATGTCAGTTGACAGGAGAGGTGAAAAATCAGCCGAGAGCACCTCGTCGACGTGTCACGACTGTTCGTCAGGACATGTCTATAGTGAATCGGGCTGAAACCCGTCGAAAAATGTCTGGTAAGTATTGCGTTTCAATAAATTATGTCGTGCTCGTTTCCCAAACATCCCCTACTAAACATCTAGACTTTAAGTTTTATTTCCATTACAAACACATGGACAGGCCTAACATACTGTATTGTTTGACAATTGACTCCTATGGACTCAGGTGCAACTTTTAAAACTCCCTCTTTTTACATAATGAACCATTGTGGCCAAACGCAATGATGTGTGACACTACAAATTGGCCCAGATTTGTAAAACAAATAAGGTTACTCATAACTTTTTACAATTTTACATTTTGTTAAATAATTTTCGATTTATTTCAAAAAGCATTAGGGGGAACTTATAAGTTGTGCACTGTATATATTGTGAAATCATGCAACTAATACCTGGTGTTCTTAAATCAAGCCAGGCAAGGGGCAATAGAAATGAAATGGGCATTCTTTACTCTCTCTCTCTTTGCCCCTAACTGTCACCTAAATGGGCAATTCCAGTTGAAATCCATACACCCCTATGGAAGACATAACCTTAATCTTCAGGTAACCCATTTTGAATTTCACACTCCTTGTGTTGGAAGATTAAGGTAATTTCTTCCACAGGGGGCATATGGAATTTAACTGGAATAGCCCAATTATTCAAGGTATATGTTATTTGATAGACATATACAATGTATAATACTTCAGAGCGTGCTTTGGGATTTAATAATTTTTATTCCATTACGAAATGGACATATTCCCCACTGTACCTTTCTTCAAAGTCTTTGTCATCTTCACTGCAACTATGAGATTCTCAAGACACCAGAAGACAATTTCAATCTGTGATATATCCAAGCTGACCGCACCCATCTTGAGGGTCTTGCGTTTGCTGGTCAGGAGACGTGACAGATGGCCGTGGTACTGGGTGGGTAGGGTGTCATGGGTGTGGTCGAGAGTTGGTGCATTGCTTTCAGGAGTCTGTAAAAAATAATAAGGTAGTTGATGATCAATTCACCCATACAGAATACCCATTGCTGGTGAGTTTTCACTGGCTACAGAGTACTACTGAATACAGACAATTACGGCACATTTATGAAAACCAAAAATATTATTCCAGTTCATCCATCAAAAATATAGGTAATAATTAATCTTTTCTTTCTACAATTACTAACTGCAGAAATTCTTTGTTAAGTTATGCCTTTTTGAAATATATGTTCAGATAAACAAAAATATTATTCCAGTTCATCCATCAAAAATATAGGTAATAATTAATCTTTTCTTTCTGCAATTACTAACTGCAGAAATTCTTTTTAAGTTATGCCTTTTTGAAATATATGTTCAGATAAACAACAGGTCAAATACATACAAAAGTGTACATTAAAACAGTTTTGTATTTTACACTCACAGGAACTGAAAGCTTTACGTAGAATATGTAAAAAAAGACCTGTTAAATTTCATCTCCCTTTGACCATCGTAATGAAACCGGAAATGTAACTATTATTCCAGCGGTTTAGAAATGAGAAGCAAAAATGTGTGTAACAATGCACCCATCATATAGTATTAACATACTTCCTGTGGTGGTTACCACTTTTCACTTTTGTTCACACCATCTAAACTAAACATATGGCACTTGTTAAACATGAGCTTTCATCTGATACCAAAAATGGGAAACAAGGCTATTGACCTTTAAGAAAAAACAAAGCTATTAATTTGAGCACAGTTTATAAATATACAATAAACTGGCACAGCAGGCAACAAAAAATGTAGCATTTATTGCAACATAAAAAGGTATAGACCCCAGACTGGCCCTATATCTCACCTCATTCATCTTGAATTCAGGATCCTGCATTTTCTTCACATCCTCATCCAGCAGATCCATCAACTGATGGGCCATTTTCAGCTGCTGACTCTCATTCTTGATTGAATGTAGTGCCCTTGTGAGAACGGTGGCTACCAGGACCCTGTAGGCGGCCAATTTTGCTTGCTTCTTGTGGCAGTACTCCAACATGGTATTCACCTGCAATTATGAAGATAAATGCGGTAGTTTATCTAGTTATCAATTTTAAAATATGATATAAAATCTAACAGTTTTACAGTAATTTACTTCTTTTGCAGTGGGCCAAGATCCAGAACAATTTTAGAGAAGCTGACATGAAAAAGTTCATCTGACCACGATGGAAATAGTTTTAAATGTTTGACTAAGTCAAAGATACGCCAACTTTAAAGTTGATTAAGTTATGACATAATCAAGCCTGGAGGTAAAATACATTCGTATATTTTGCCTACAAATATTGTGTTCAGCAGTAGAAAGCACACAAGAATACAATGATTAGTAAACTGAACACGCTTGTTTTACAGTGAACAAATAAAATAACTACAATGTGAAAATGTGAGGTGTCATAGATCCTTCTTTGACTCACATGGAAAGACCGATACCTTATACATACATCATAGCTTACTAAAATTGCATTTCCATTAAATGAGAAATCCCCTTGGAAAACTAATACACACAGTAGAAACTATCCAATGTAAGAAATGGCAGTAAGAATGGGATTTGCCACCTTTAGTTGTTTCACATGATTCTAGGCTACATTAATACAATTAATCAGTTTCATGTGGTAAATTGACTCCAAATTTCAACCTGTACATAAGCTAAGTGTATCTGCTATTCCTACCATCAGCTGCTGCTCTTTGGCTTCCATGCCAGCAAGATTAGATGCTAGTAGCTCTACCATTGCATTGGTCTTCCCTGACAAGTACTTCTTGGTGACTTTGGAAGGCACATCTGAATAGACTGAAGAAAAGCATGGAGATAATAATGTGAAAGATTAGTAAGAACCAGATATCAAGCAAATTTGGGTCAATCCTTCATGTAATTATTTCGTGTAAGCTAATCCTAACCCTAATCCTAACCCTAAACTAACCCTAACCCTAATTTTGTGTATAATTACATGAAGGAGTAACCCAAATTTGCTATGTGTTCATGAGGACCCAATGTTCTATCACTTGTCTAACAATTGCTTGCCACTGTAGATATCCTAACTGCATTTCTGAAACACACACAACTAAATTGACCCCAAAATGATGAGTGTACAAGCTTATAAATCTATGCAAAGACCGAGCTTATAAAGCGCCCTGTCCTAAGTATTGCAGTTTTAATTTTGTTTGCATCAGTAAACATTAATTTCAATGAATTCCAGGCCTTGAATGTTCAATGACTTTCCATTATTTCTGTAGAAATATTGATCAATTTGATTGGTCGGCATGACATCACTTGTGAAAGATCGCTTCTTCCCATTGGTTGTTTTGCTGGGATTTAGCTGTTCCATCTCGCACCTTTCGACACGATGGAGACACTTACTGTTGTACTCAGTGGAAAAATCGCAAAACATGCCATAAAAAACCACATTTTGATGAAACAATTCCAAAAGTTCAATGTTTTCAGGGAAATAAACTTCCTTCCAATAATTACCAAAGAAAAGGCAAATTGGTATTTTCTGTGCTGAGAAAATTGACTGGAACTGAAAGGCCCTGTACAAACCAATAGGGATTTCATGAGGGAGTCCCATTTGACAGACGTGAGAAGTGGGAAAGTGCAATAGATAAAACAACCCCGACCAAGAGAATAGAATAGAGCCTACCTGTAGATGATTTCACCAACAGAGGATGTTTTGTCACTAATGCAGAGCTCTCCAACATCAAAATGACTTCTTGGTCTTCCGCTAGAGTCTCATTTGATGCCAGGAAGAGATGAGGTAACAGCAGAGCGGCACAGCGATGCCTTAATGATGGCGCACACTCCAAGAACTTTGCACTTATTATGATTGCTAGGATCTGTTGTCCAACTTTCAACCTATCACATACAAATCAAAATATTAATTAGCTCTGTATTTCAAGTTAGCTCAATCGTTAAGGCGTTCGACTATTGTGCGAGAGGTTACGGGTTCGAACCCTGGCGGTGCCTAGTATGCTCTCGTGGAAAAATTGAGTTACCTTGAAATTCCGCTGGACAAGGAACTTACTGCTAATTGTCTCGTTGTAACCCGTACGAAACTCGGGGAGCTGATCCTGGTTGCGATGGTTATTTGTGGAATGTCTAGGGTGTGTGCTCTTGTAGCAGCAAAGTCCCTGATTTGTTGTTAAATGGTTTATGGAATGACGTGGGACCGTAGTGGTCAGCGACAACCTGTAAAGTGTGCTGAGGATTGTGGATCAACGTCTAGGCGTTGTGCCTGTGCGTAGCACACTATAAATCACTGCGCTTTTTTTTCTTTCTTTTTTTTTTTTTCTTTTTTTCAAATATCTTTCTTATAGCACCTCGCAGGTCACAAGTCTTGCCAAGTCGGTATGCCAATTTGTCAAGATATAAACTTGCATTGCTACTTTTGATATTAAGCCAAATCTTTACTGGTACAATTCCTAACTCAAAGAAACATTTTGGTGCAGCCATGAGGCAAAATAGTATAGCTGACTGTTAATGAATGTCATTTGTATTTGTGTAAGTTCTATTTTGTCAGAGTGTATACTTAGTGCTATGAAAGAACACTTACATTTGATTAAGTTCTGTAAAATTGACACCAAAATGACATCGCATTCATACAGGTTGTCGCTGACCACTACGACCCCATATCATTCCATAAACCATTAAACAACAAAACAGAGACTTAACAAGCACACACTCTACACATTCCGCAACCTCTCGCATCATAGTCGATTGAGCTAACTTGACTGCCTAACAGCAATAACAACAAAAAACAGGTCTGAAAGTATGGTGCACAAATAACATGAAGTCTACAAGTGTAGGCTCCACGTTATCAATCATCAATACCCATTACATACCAAGACTTCTTGGTTTTGCTTCTCCATCGCAATAGCAGTTTCTGCAGTGGCTCCATCAGTTCTGCAGGTGGGATGATGTCACATAATTTCTGTTGGATAACAAAAAAATAAAAATATGCTGAACTATGCTATGTTTTGCTACAAATTCAGGTTTGTCAATATATACAAGTCAATTGTTTGTCCAAAAGCTGACCTATCAAAAACATGAACCAGACAGTTCAACGAGCTCAAAATATGTGTCTCTAGCTAGGGCCTTCATTTATATACTTGATCCACTGCAAATTCAAGTTAGAATTAGAATTAGAATCTGTGAAATGCATTGATTAATTTTGTCAGTGGATGGGTGGCTAAGACATTGACAGTATGTGGTTATCAAGTTTGGTCATGTTCAGTTTGACACTTAGGGTAGTGATTGCACTATAAAAAAATCCTGAAAATGTTATGAGAATGAACACTTTAATGTATTTATTGTATGGTATGATAAAAGTAATTGAAACATTACACATAAATCGGGAAAAAATCACACCCATGTGATGCACACAAAGCATGCATGAGAATTAAAAATGCCCCCACTATTTGTTCCATGAAAAAGTGACCAAATGCATACACCTCCATACTATATCATGTGAGTAAGCTTAAAACTGGAATTTGACATGTTTTGTTGGATGTCCGATCACATAAACTTCAAATGCCATCCTGTTCATTGTCAAATTATAGTAGAATTTTCATTTACATAACTATTTTGCAGGGACTGAATTTTGAGGAGAGCAAGAGCAATCGCTCTCTACTGCTCTCCTTAAATCTGATATAGGAGAGTGATTTTTAGCTCTCCTTAGTTGACCATTCTCTCCTTAAATTATATTGTAAATGCTCTAAATAAACAGCTCTCCTTGAAGGCTTCAGAGAAGAGATTTTTGATGCTCTCCTGCAAATTCCAAAAGACAGTCCCTGATTTTGGAATGAAAATACACTTACAAATGCAATTCCAGAGTGATATTGTTCCATATTCTACTGATAAATCACAACAAACATATGCTATTTATGTCGGCCAATTTTCAAAATGGCACACTTGAACGGCAAATAATTTTTGTATTTTGCCCTTGTTATGGTAAGTTTATATCACATTCTAATATATGCCCCACCCTTTGGAAAATGCAATGCCTCAAGGCGTTCAACAGAGCAACTATATTATTAGAAAACTAACACATAAGTATGACATAAACTGGCCTCAAAAAGAAACTTATAATTTTTCACAAGGTCATATCTTAAAATCCTCTCCATAAAAATGAACAAAAATTGCACATTACTTCAATACTCTACTCTAAACACTGACCAGTAACCAAACAGTTGTCCAACTGACACAACAGCAAAATGCACTGACATGGAACACCTTCCTGGACCAAATTCACAACCCAACAGATTTCTATTGCTGGGTTCCAATTATTCGCCTGTGAATATGGTCCCGGAAGCTGTTCCGTGTCAGTGCATTTTACTATTGTGTCAGTTGGACAACTGCTTGGTTACTGACATGTGTTTAGAGTAGAGTATTGAAGTAATCCTGTGTGTATTTTTTGTTCATGTACAGGCGAATAATTGGAACCCAGCAATAGAAATCTGTTGTGCTGTGAATTTGGTCCAGGAAGGTGTTTCATGTCAGTGCATTTTGCTGTTGTGTCAGTTGGACAATTGTTTGGTTATGACCCGTGTTTAGAGTAGAGTATTGAAGTAAACCTGTGTGCAATTTTTGTTCATTTTTATGGAGAGAATTAAAAAAAAAAAAAAAAAAAAGTTTCTTTTTGAGGCCAGTTTATGTATAATATAAACAGCATCAATATATGGCTTACCTCCTCAAACATGAGCACTTCTGCAACCACACTAAGATTCTCATCTCCAAGTCGCTCTAACAAAGATGCTTTGAGAAAAGACATGTCAAATTCTTCACCCTAAATGAAAAAATTATTAGGAAAAAAAAATGTTTTTATAATTTCAAAGCTTGCTCAGTAACTATTTGAAAATGTATGTATTTACCAATAACAATTCTTCCAATATTTTTGATTAATTAGTCAAAAGTTCATTTAGTCACAAGTATTTTAGTACCATCAATGCTCAATCCCAAGATCACAAAACATACTTGGCTGTGGTGCCTTACCTCTTGCATAGTCTTTCGTAAATGTTCCACTGCCATCATCCTCTGTGTTGCCAATGCATGGTTCAAACTTAGCACAAGGGTTGTTTCAGATGTTTCAGAGTCACCAATCACCTATACAATGATCACATTTAAGAATTAGCTGCAAAACCTTGTTTGTGTATAAAAAATATAAAAAATCCTTGGGCCAAATGTCTATTCCTCTGTATTAATGCAGAATCAATGGCCTGTTCTTGAATGAAGTTTATACATCTTGCCTGCACATGGTCCACTTGTCTGTATATTATAGAAATAGCGACCCACTGGATAGAAGCCTTTACAAGGCCTATGTTTTTTGTAAGGATTGTTCATTAACATGACACATTTGTACATATTTTGAGCCTGTTATGATTGGACCAATTTGACACAAACATGACGTGCCCTCAGGTCCAACAAAAATTATTGTGCAATGGTGGATGACCAAGTATTAAGGCTGGTTAGGTGTTTGTGTGCATTTTGCCATTGCTACAAACACAATAGAAATTTACCACAGAACAAAGATAATTATTTGAACAAAATATTGTAGCAGAGTTGGGACTATTTTAAACACAACTTGCATGATCATGCATACCTCAAAAATATTTTGTACGACATCCAGACAAGCTCAAATGCTGGGAGACCATTCATAGACCACATTAACAGGGCCTCGTTTCACAAAGCCTTACAATTGATTTACCTCATGTAATCCCCTATTAAATCAAGCACAAGATCAATCGTAAATATTTGTGAAACAGGCCCTGATCCAATCTGGGCCAATGGGCAATTTGCTAAGAAAGTTAAGCATGAGCCCTGCACTAGCTAGGTGTGTTGAAATTAAAGCATTTTATTTACATCACTTTAAATTCACTTACCTGATGTTTTGCACTGGCCACTGACAGTTGCACAAACTCATTAGCATATGATTTTTCTCCCGGCTCCCTTTCACCTGCCATGTATGTTGTAATCGCCTCATCTACTGCCTCACAATACCTATTGAAAGTAAAACAATGGCAGTCAATTACTCATTTTAATTTTATGATACACAAAGTGGGAGCTACTCTGTGGTAGCTCTTCTTCTTGATTGAGTCGGCATATCCAGACTTAGCTGTATTATTAAACGCCAACTTTATCCAGGAACCTAGGACTGAGTGCAGATATCAGAACCGGAGATGATCCCCTTCTCTTTTCGAATAGCTCTGACACTTTAACGTGCACAGGGATGAATCCTCCTGAACACAGGACCAACGGCTTTACGTGACTTCCGAACCACAGACATCGCACACACACTACTTATATCTGCACGTGCTAAGCAGTGTATGGGAGCGAAAAGAAATTCTACAATTAAATTCTGTGATGAAACTGAACTTAAGTGAAGGATTCCCGACCATATAGGAACTTTTTGGAAGGGAGGAGAATTTTCACCTAAGGCAAGCCCAAGGCTCGAACTCGTCGATCGTATCTCCCGGCCGACAGCGCAATGCCTTAACCGCCGGCCATCTCGCCCTCACTGAGGCCCATTCAAATGAGGTCTTAGGTGAGCACTTAAGTCTCACTTTACTTTATTTGGATACTGGACAACCACTGTTGCCGCTACTCAGAAAATGTGGCTAACTTGCCTAAAATTGGGCTACTGAATGTCAGGCAGCTGAATTAATGTCACATATCTTCCTTTCAAGTTAGCCAAATTGCAAATGTTTTGAGTCTCTGAAGCTTTTAAATAAATTGCAATAACAATGAGTTTTGTGACCAGTTACTGATCGGTCAGTACTTCCAAGTAACGTGCAGTTAGCACCAGCCCATTACGTTCCAAATTTGAGTAAAACCAGCCAAATATCTGATATTGCGCTTTTTTGAGTTCTTAAAATTGAGCTACTGCACCACAGCCTGGCAAGCCAATTTGCCTTGCATTGCCACTGAAAAGTTTTGGCGACACTGCTTCACATTCCGTAAATACTATTCCACTAAACTTCTTAGAACTTTTGAAAAACAACAATGTATGATAGCAGGAAAGTCTCCGTGATCTGACTTTTGAAAAGCTTGGCACTCTGCTTACCTAGTTTCTAGCGTCTGTATCAGCGGGGAGAATTTTTGTCCCAGTTGTTTAATCAGCTTCTTTTGTGTGATGCCCTGTCTTAATGTGATGTACTGTGTCAATAGTAACCTGAAATCAACCAAATCAGTCATGAACAAACATTATTTTCTATAAAATTATATAACACACAAATACAAAATACAGTAGAAGTGAACACTACAATTGTCTTTCCACAAATTTTGGGTTTACTTCAACAAGAAAAAATAATTGAACTTAAATGACAGAAGAATCTTCTCACCAAGTCAAATTATTGTTAACTTCAATTAAATCCAAAGTATTTTTTATAATCAATATTACACCAACCTGCACACCATGTTGGCTAATGCACCATTCAACTGCACGCCAGACAACATAGCACTTAGGAGAGTGTAGCTTTCCAACTCTTCTCCCTCTGCAGATTGGTCCAGGGCACTATGCACAAGCTGGGTTAAAAGCAGCTTTAACAGAGGGGTGATGTTGTGCACTTGCGACAGCTGATGCAGTGAGTCCACTAAGGCGGGCTTCTTGCAAAGAAGTTTGAATGATCTGTTGAGGTTAGAGGTCATGAAATAGTTGTTATTGTTGGAATACATTCATCAGGTTTGGTAACTGAGAATTAACAAAACAAGCTTTGAAAAAGTTGGCAATTCACTGACCAAACTGTCAGTAAGAAAATAGTTGCTTTAATTGATTCAGAATAAAAAAATATTTGTATAAAATCAATGACATTACACTGTAATGTGTACTCTGTTCATAAATTGTAAACAAAAAACAAGCCATTTGTTGAGCAAAAACTTATTTTTTCATTTAATATTTGAGGTAATAGCAGAAAGCAACAATCCAAACACAAACAACTAAACCTGTGAATTTTCCAGAGACTTTGCCTCCTGGGTTGGACAACAGCAGTATCAAATAATGCATTGCAGTGTATCTGCTTGCTCCATAGTAATTTATGTTTTAAAAACTAAGTAAGAATTTGACAGTTATGGATAGTTTCACAGTACTTTAGGGGTCGTATTTTCATATTCAAAGTCCAAACACCCGACATATGCGGCGTAATTAAAAGTTGAAAGGGATTTTGTGTACATTTTCACGGCATGTGCAGTTCTATAAAGTTTGTAATAGTACTGCAAAGCATAATGGGATACTCCCTTCGGCTGCTGTAGCATTGGGCTCTCATCAGCCTGATGACATGGATCAAATCCCGATTCAAACATCCAGTGAAAGATGGAACCTGGATACATATCGCCTTATACCACAAATAAAAAGGTCCAGGGTCCAAATCAAAATGTGAAGTGATAGAAACATACAGGGATAATGCTAGGTTTAAAGCACAGGGTCAAAAACTTTCACATTTTCAAAATTAAGGATCATTTTGTGAAATATGCTAATACTTACTTTTTAGGAAAGCTTTGTAAAGACTGGGTCTGACAGATCAGTGCAAGACAAGATAAGGCCTCCATACTCAATGCAGGTTTCATGTACTAAATAGAAACAAAAAACATGACTTAAGCACAAAATGGGCTACTGGATTTTATCTCTCAGAAGGAAAGAAACAAAACTGACCAGTTCCAACTCATGGGTCCAAAAGGATACAACAGCATCACAATTATTAAGTATAAAAATATGAAACAAATTGTGATAAAACATCCAATAACACATCCCAAAAAAAAAAAAAAGTTAACAATAAAACATGAAACTAATTTCTATCCCAAACCTAATCCGCTATGAGGACAGGTTGGTGTAGTGGTCAATGGGCTATTCCAGTTAAAATCCATACACCCCCTATGGAAGACATGACCTTAATCTTCCACACATGGGATGTAGATTTCAAATGCAGTCACCCATTCAGGTAACCCCATTCCCTGTGTGGGAGATTAAGGTCACGTCTTCCATAGTGGGTGTATTGGTTTCAAAGTCTGGAATAGTCCACTCGCCCCTCACCACTGTGGCCCATGGTCACCGATCCATGAATGCAGGTTTTTGTCCGTGCACTCCTGCTTCCTGTCCTATCTTATTTGGTTTTCATCATTCCTATTGCAACTGCATTAAATTTTGTTCCACAACAGTGCCTTGATGAATGCTAAGTAGCGTGTTACAAAAATACCAACATTTTCTTCATTTATTACTACACACCTTGCAAATACACTGCATGAGAGGCTCCAACAACATCAACTTCAGCGTTGCTTTCAAACATAGCTGACTAATGATCATATAGGTGGCTGCATTGAAGTCAATGAATCGCTTATTCTTGGCACCCTCTACAAGATATGGAGCCAAAGCTGCGATGAAGTTTTCCGTGAGCGGACTAGCAAATTCAATGGCGCCGACAATGGTGGACGTGTAGAATGTGAATGTGGTCCTGAGAGAACCATCTGTGCTACTGGTATCCTATTTGAAAACATTTAAACACACAAAGATATTAATCAATCAATTTTGCAAGATCACTTTTGTAACACAGTCGCGCAAGATCGATAAAACTACATTTATGCAGCAGTAAAACGCAAATTACATTTTTTCAACATTTCCTTTGGTTTAAATATATTTAGAACACCCTTTACTCTATTCAAATTATATAATTTTTGATACCAAAATTGTAAAGATTGTCCCAATATTTTACTCTTTTCATTTGATTATGTATAACTGGTCCAGTTCTCTCGGAATGCGACGTAAAGATTGTGAGAATGCAGTGACCACGAAGCGGGATCATTGAGCGTGTCAGCGCATAACCTATGCATTTTATGGCAATGTCCAAACTGCATTGAGAACATCGGCGCCAAACCTGCTGGTTACTACTGGACTGCTGGTTACTGATACCAGACTTGTTCGGAATTTGCGATGGCTCTAAACTAGAGCTAGTCATTATGAAGCAGTACCGATGGAATAATGCAGATCGAAACATGGTTGTTGTTTTTTAAAGTGGAAATCATGCATAATTCTCAGATCAGCTGCTAAGTACACACAAATTGGTGATAATATTTCTTGAGTACAATGTTGCCTGCTAGAGTTGCTTACCTGAGTTGCCAAGCTGACTGTATCACACACAAATTTAAGGAAACCCAAGTCCTTATAGCAGTGGTTGATCAAGGCTGTCTTTGACAATGGCACTCCAGGGGCCTGAAAGTGAAAGGAATAATGCATAGTATCATTAAATACAATTTAACAGTTTACTGTCATCGAAATTACGTCAACATTTCATGGTTTATATTTTTCAAAATCCACCATTTAAAAAAAAAAATTTCATGAAGGGGAAAATAGTTGGGTTAATTGCTGGCTACATTAAGTGCTTACTTGTTACCTGTGTAATGCATGACAACGTACAATACATACATACTCAAACATATGTAACACTCATGTTTTAAGAGGTAAGTTATTGTTCCATATCAGGCCTTTGCCTGTGTACACCAAAGAAACATCCTTCATGTGTGACAGTTCCAACATGGCGGATTTCCCATACCCTCAGTTAAGCTACGCAGAGTCAAAGCACCCTTACACTAGCCTCTTTGCATAAGCTACATAATGATTTGGATTAAACATTGAAATTTAATCATCTTTACTTTAAGGGGGTACTACACCCCTGGCCAATTTTGTGTCGATTTTTGCATTTTTCTCCAAAATTATAGTGCACTGGTGACAAGTAAGATATGTATATTATAGGGGCAAGGACTACAACTACTGCACTGAAAATTTAGCAACTCAAGGCAAGTAGTTATTGATTTATTGATCAAATATTGGTTTTCCCTCATTTTTGACTGTAACTCCACAACTGTTGTCTGTGCTGAAATAAAATTTCCAGTGCAGTAGTTCTAGTCCTTGCCCCTATAATATACATATCTTACTTGTTACCAATGCGCTATAATTTTTGAGAAAAATGCAAAAATAGGCACAACATTTGGCATGGGTGTAGTACCTCCTTAAGTATGCAACTACAGTACACACATCATCATCACATGCTATGTACGTTTCTTACTTGTAATGGATAGAGCCAGTGCCATTTATTAGTCTCCTCTTTGATGCTGAGTATCTGAACCACCCTGATGAATATCTTGCTGTCGTGGTATGGTAGAATGCATCGCACCAGATCATCTGTGTTGTACAGGTGGATGTGGAATCTGATGGGAGGAAAATGATTGGAATACAGTGGTCAAATGGGTTATTCCATTTAAAATCCACACTACCACTGTGGAAGATTTTAGCTGAAGTTTTCCACAGAGGGAGTGTGAGTTTTGATTAGAATAGACAAATTGGGTAACTTCCATTTGTAATAATCACTCCAGTTGTGGAAGATATAGGTAAGCCATAATACAGAGGGAGTATGGGTTTCAAAAATGATTAACCCTGACCAATTACATTCAAAAACATACTCCCCCTGTGGAAGATATTTCCAAAATCTTCCACAGGGGGAATATGGATTTTAACTGGAATAGCATAATCCTGCTGATTGAGAATTGGTCATGACTTACAACAAAATTTCTCCCCATTACCCCTGTATTCTTTGAGCCCTGCTTTACAGTCAAGGGTTTTTTTAATCACAGAAAAGCCCTGTTAATATTAAATGTATTTCATACATACTCACGATATAACGATGTTTCTGATTGGATTTGCGCCTTTTTTTGCTGGTCATAAATACCGTTTATGACCAGTACGCAGGGCATAAACAAGCTGCGTCACGCAGCGTTGGAACCCAATTAACACGATTTGCTAGTGTTGCATACACGCGCATGTCACCCCGACCATCTCACGCGGAGCGCAAAAGATGACGCGTATCACGCGTTGACTCCCGGCCGTTGACCTCATGAGCCGTGCTGCTTCCTGCAAGTAGGCCTACTCATTTTCTTCCAATTTTAATGAAGGAAAACGGCATGGAAATGTTTTTTAAACTTGTAAACCCTTATTATTTTCATCTGTACTGAATTGCTAAGAATGTTGGGTATGTATGAGCGGGGTTCATTCATAGGATTTGAGCATGATCGCTGTTTATGCCCTCGGCTCACGCCTCGGGCATAAACAGCGATCATGCCTCAATCCTTTGAATGAACCCCTAATTCAAAGTTCATGTCTCAGAATAAAATACAGTGATTATCAGTAGGTATTCAAATGACTACATCCTACCTGTATATCAGCCACTCCAGAGCCTTCTGAGCAGGTCTCAAAAGGAAATACGGAGACACTCGCATAAGGAATGACTGTATGCGCTGGTCTAGCACCTGGTTCAATTCCTGGTTCTGTACGGCTCGCTGGAATGATTTGGACGCTTCGTCAAATAGGTTCGTCTCAAACTGGGCAAAGGAGGGATCTATGTTAAGTAACTCATGGAATCCATTGGCACCTGTTGGAGTAGGGGCAAGATGAGAATGCATTAATGACAATTACCGTCTGTTAATAATTATTATTTTGAGTTACCCTGACACTTGACATAGATTATAATGTATTACCAGTCCTAAAATTTCCCCCCAATTGCCTATAAATCTTCTTGATGAATTGTCAGTCTTTGCGACATAAACAGCTACTTGTACAGAGAAAACCTTATTTTGATGAGTCAACTGTACCTTTTAGAGCAAAGGTTGCATATTTTGAAATTTTCAACATTTTTGATGTGATCGCCCATCGTGATTGGCTGTTTACAAGGTGTCAATCTTGTCCTAGATTTCAATAGGCTAGCCTCGAATATGAAGCTATCAGTGAGTAAAATCAAAGCTAGACTTCTGGAGTAAGTATGAATCTATATCCGACAACATCATTTCAGACGTTTCTAATCACATGAAGTTGGCAGCATTAGAGAGGAATAGTTGACAAAAATGTTTAACTCATATCATTCTAGTTAGGATACCATACCACAGCCATTCTAAAGAAATATTATGGAACAATAGAGAACAACTGAATATATCTTACCAATTGCATAGAAAGTTTCTTTATCAAGGTTGGCTGCTTCTTTAGCATCAAATAAAAGTGACTTCCTCTCCTTCTCTGGTAGTCCCAGAGCACTCTGTGCTTGAGGAACAGCGAGTTTCTTCAATTGTTGAGCAAGTGACGTCATTCTTGTCCTCTCTCATCTAGCCTGAAGTAGATACAAGGTAAATGGAGCTATTATGTATAAACACAAAAAAGAGTTCTACACATTAACTGATGGACTGGCAAGTGATATGTATACATGAAGAAATGATCAATTCCACAGAATTCTAGCTATTCGCAATAAAAGCGCCGCCAGCGGTTTGCGATAATAATCGTGATGTATCATGGGAAAAGGTCGACATCAAGTCCAGCATAATCTGAATATTACCATGCTATTACATAGGAACACGTGACAATATTTTTTAGTTTGTCAAAATAAAGGTGTTACACGGAATCGATACTCAATAATACTTAATAATGTGATTTGAAATGTGCACAATTAATTTTTTCTCTATCGATTTGCGTGTAATACCGTTATATTGACAAACTAAAAATATTGTCACGTGTTCCTATGTAATAGCATGGTAATATTCAGATTACATGGACTTGATGTCGACTTTTCCCATGATACATCACGATTTTCCCATGATACATCACGATTACATCGCAAACCGCTGGCGGCGCCTTATTTGCTAATAGCGAGAATTTACACATAACACCCGAGGGCAGCACTGCCCCCCCCCTCCACAAGGGTCCACCTTTTTCGAAAAGTGGGAGAAGAACTGAGAAAAGGTCCACTTTTTGGTGATAATGTATTCAATAAGGCCTAAAAAAGAATTTAAGAAATTGCACACAAAGTGTGTTTGATTGGAACTTTTTCTTCCTTTTTTTAAATTTTATTAATTTATTTTTTAATTATTTTTTTTTTTATTGCAAAAAAATTATTTAAAAAACCTCCAGGTTCAGGCCTAATTTTAGGGTCGGCCGGGTTACGCCAATCAAACACATAACTTGTACAGTTGTAAACGACAATGATTCAGTCTGATGATGTGTAACCCATGAGTATAAACTCAGCTACACAATGACTATTGACGGCCGGGTTCATGTGAAAAAAAAACTCAGCTAAACATGGCAGAGTAGTGCCCGGATGTCATATCTTCACAACATTAATTTTCTCAACAAGCACAGAGATACGAAAAGCAAATATCTAGCCGAAGGGGCTACAATTTTCAGAGTTAGAGGCTCAATGAACTAGAGCATGATGCAAATGTGGATTGTGGGTCTTAAAGGAACTGCCGGAGGGCCAGACAAAGCGACCCTTGACTATACATTGTATACATACCCGTACCACCTTTACGCAGTACGTATTGCATGCGTGAGCCACACTTACCTTTACATGTGATTGACACCTTCCCCCCAGTATTGTATCTTTAATAAAAGTAATGATGAATATTGATGATATTCATAGGTACATAAAAGTTAGCCCGAGGTACTCACTAACTCACACCTCCGTCACTAAGATTTCCACTGACTGGTCTTCTCCGTAACAAAGGTCTGAGGTTCCTAGGCATATCAGTATTTTTTAAAACACAGTCATGACGGTAGCGAGGAAATCTCATTTTTTTGCTGTATGAACATGTGAGTACCTTTATGAATGCAGGGTGAACCTTTGAAACTGCGACATGAGTTCAGTGCCGCTGCCTCCACAGGTGCCCCGCTTTTTGCAATAGTACGGAAGTCATGGCCCTATGGCGAGGAAGGAACCAATAGGGCCATGATGTGCAATATATGTGTCGAGCTACATAAAAGTAGGCCTATACATTTTGATTTTCATAAACTGCGAAAGGAACATTACATTGTCATTGAATTATTTTTCGTCCACCATACAAACTTTAATACTAAACTTCCAACACGACGAAAATTGAATATTTATGTTCTAATACAGTGTCGTTGATGGCCTCCTTGTGTGAGGGTATATGAAAGAGAAAGATGTGAAATCCAGACACGAGCTAGTTCCAGTAACTGTAACCATAGACTCTATTGATATCTGTTCCACAAATAAGAAACATCACAATATGTGGGCTCATTTTGGGCTCCAAGGATGTAGCCGAGGAACTCTCTCAAGGACAGTTTTGGCCTGCATGGATGATTTTAGTCCCATTGTACCAGAGTTTGGGCGTACATGGATGATTTTAATCCCATTGTAGGCCTACTATATACTAACATACTAGTTCACCACGTAAACTTGTATTGCTCAAAATTCGGACCGCTCGCCATTAAGTTTACTGCTTTCTGTGTTTTGAAATTTGTTGACGTTTTAATGATCCCCGATTTCCGGTCGATTAGTTTAGCTGTGTCATGTCACGTGCATGACGCTAGTGGGTACCAGCCAAACTTCAGAAGAAAAAAAATCATGATCACCGATAACGATGTGATATGGGACTTACATAGGATTACACAGAGATATTTCTTGAAAAAATTTGACCATTTCTAGGTAGCTTGGCCCTACTTTGTCTGCGTTATATATGAAAAAGGACAGTCTTAAGGGGGTACTACACCCCAGCCCTCGAATTAACCCACGGCACCGACGGCATATTGCCGTGGGTGCCCACCCCCATTGCCACAATGCCCTCGAAATATGACCTTTACCGACGGCAGTCACTTGCCGTGCCCCTAAATGAAGTTGCCGTGGGTGCCCTAGCCGGCCAGCCCTGTCCCTTCATTATAAAATCATTAACAAGTACTGGTTAAATCCCCGCAAAATTGTGGAAAATTAAATTGAAAATCTTGAACACGATCGCTATTTTGAGCATCGTAACCCAGCTATCAATCACAGTATACACAATAGTTTGTTGTGAATTAATATTCATTACCCCTACGTAAGCTTACATATTCAGCCAATCACATCGGCTTTTATACATTATCTGGTTGCTAGAAATCTGACATTCTGACTTCATTTTCTCGATTGGTCAGAGAAATACCTTCAACGTACTATCGACCAATCAGAAATGTTGTTAGTAACTAAGACTCCTCGACCTCGTGTCATGAACAAAATCTGAGCGCTGGGCAAATCAATTGTTCTCTCGATTATCAAACGGTCTCGTCTTATCTTGTACATGTGAGCCCATCTCTAGATATGTTTTGCACAATATTTATTTATCAATATTATAAACCAAAGTTACAGCTGTTTCATCGCTGTTTCGAGTCAGTTTTGCAGCTCAGAACTAGGGATCGCCAAATTTAACTAAATTAAACTGTTGATTTTTGATTGCTTTGTATTATAAAGCAGGTTTTTTAAGCAATCAGGTTAGTTTTAGTGTAAAGTTGAGAGTCGAATTTTACTTTGGTGTCGAATTCAGCTGACAGTATTAAATGCATAGATCTAGGCCTCTTCGCTTTTGAAAAATTGCCTTGGTGCCCTTCTCAAATTTTCAACAGTTGCCTTGATGCCCTTTTGAAATATTACAAATTGCCGTGCTGCCTTGCCTTTTCAGTGAAAATCCACGGCAATTATCAACTTGCCCTAAAAAAGTTGCCGTGCCCCTTCAGATCCTTAATTCGAGGGCTGCTACACCTGCCCAATTTTGTGCCTATTTTTGCATTTTTCGCAAAAATTATAGCGCATTGGTGACAAGTAAGATATGTATATTATAGGGGCAAGGACTACCACTACTGCACTGGAAATTTTATTTCAGCACAGACAACAGCTGTGGAGTACTGGAGTTACAGTCAAAAATGAGGGAAAACCAATATTTGATCAATAAATCAATAACTACTTACCTTGAGTTGCTGAATTTTCAGTGCAGTAGTTGTAGTCCTTGCCCCTATAATATACATATCTTACTTGTCTAATACGCTATAATTTTTGAGAAAATTGCAAAAATAGGCACAAAATTAAAATAGGCCAGAGGTGTAGTACCCCTTAAGGGCGTACTACACCCATATATTGGTTTGATTGGTCTAAAAAAATATTTTTTCATATATAGCTAGGCGATATATGCACGAATCATGTGAAATAAAAAAATATGAAAAAACATCGTGAAAGAGTGTCTTTTTTTTTTTTTTGTCTTAAAGTTGGCTGGTTGGTAAGGACGCTTATACGATCCACGTAGTCTTCTTCACAACCGGTTCTGCCGTTTCTAACATTCATCGATATTCACATACAGTACGTATTAGACTCGCTATCGGTCCAAAATACGACCTGCCTACTAGGGCTGACACGTCAATTTGTATTACCAATAGGAAATACACAGGTCAGACATTTGAGAATAATTCTTTAAGATTTGGTAAAAAGTTGGTAGCCGCCTCATTATGCTACCTAATCAAAAATTTTGTTGAAATAAAATTAAGGATCGAATGCGTTTTAGTGTCAAAAAGGCAAAATTACCGTCAAACTTTCGCGAATTCTGCACCCATGGAAGCCCTCGGCGGGTGCACAGTTAAATCGGGAATAAAAATATCCGACCTTTGCGATCAAAAACAACAAATTACAACATTGGACCATGTTTGGACATACTGTAGGCAAAAAACACTTTTGCCAAATAATATAGAATAGAACATTTGACATCAACTTGACAAACTAATGAAGAAAATGTGCTCCATAAACATTAAGTAAGCGCAAAAACAATTCCTATTCAAATGCGTGTATAAAACTGAACAGGGCCGGACGGCTACAAGACTACCGCAGAAGTTCAAAGTTCTCGTGTTGCCAGATTCAAACATGAGCATGTATGCCTAGCACCTTCTCTTGGTAAAATCCCTGATAAAATCAAGAAATGTATGTTGTGCCTCTTCCCCTCCCCGTGAAGTGGCGTCATGGGGGGGATCATGGGCGAAGCTAGGAATTTTAAGGGGGGGCAAAGGAGTGAAAGGGGAAACCCTCATTCAAGGGGAATTTGTGACGAAACAAAATAGGCTCAAAAGTACAAAAAGACCCTAGTAAAATTCTTCAGGGCGACCGCATCCAAGGTGGGGGGCGGACTTCCCACAGGGGTGGGGTAGCTTCCCCATTTCCCCTTATGTATGGGCCTCACGGCACTGGACGTATGAGAAATTTGCTCAATTCCGCAATTTAAGACATTTTAACAATTCCGCAATTTAAGACATTTTAACAATTCCGCAATTTTAGACATTTTAAATGGTAGGCCCTAATAAAGTAAGTAGAGAACGTGAACATATTAAATAATAGTAGACCTATTATACCCGGGTATATTAATACTTGGCTTTTGCAATAATATACTCGCCACGTGCCAAAACTTGCGGCTTGCCCTTCTCGCCTGCTGCCTAAAACTGAATACCGGCTGCCATGTAGGTGTAGGGGATAATGTTTTGGTATGTCGATAGAGGGGTTGGCATGTCAAAGTGGGAGGGCAAAGATTTGTTGGCATGGGGAAAGCAATTCACCGCCCCAGATGGCGAGTTGCGATAATATAAACTGAATCAGCGTGTGTAAAGCACGAGTATAGGCCTACAATTCCGCAATTTAATAATTAGGCGTACATAACACGGAAAAATAAAAGTTAGCCCGGGGTCTTAACACTACTAAAATATTCAATAAGCATGATAAGGGGCTCACTGGGGGATTTCCAAATGGTGTAGGTGCTACCAACTGAAATTTCTTACCTCTTGCATTCCCCTTCCCTTCCCCGGCCATAATGGCCTTTGTTGTCCCTGTTTGTTGTGAGTATTAGTGGTTTATTAGCCAAACACCGAGTACTAAAGACAAAATCTCATCCCGAGAAAAAAATCATCAGACATTTTACACGAATCTGATTACTAGCTAAGCCTATGATAGGCCACCTACATCAATTGGCCTACTGCTGATAGGATCCTATGTGCCAAATATTACATTTCAAAAATACCAAATGACAATTTAAATGACTTACGGGGTATCCTTCACTTTTAGACATTATAATTAATTTTAATTTTTCACACTTTGCTGGGATTACTGGATAGGCCTTTAAAATTGTATATATGGGAATGTCTAAATGCGGCGTAGGGCCTACGTAGCGTGCGGATAACATGCAGGAATTTTTTCATGATTTTTACTGCGTAATACTGTAGGCATAGGCCTACCCGTGACGTGACTTCCAAAAGTGTGTGTTATTCAAAAATCAGTCGTGTCCCATTTAATGTGCACCAAATATCGCTTTCCCCCCCTTCGATCTGCCCAATTTTCCCAAATTCCTTTCCCGGCCCGTCTTGGCTTGTCCAATTTTTTTTTTTTTTTTTCATGGCTCCGTATTGGCATGGGATTGTCCCATACGCCAGCCAAAAAATTAAAAAATACCTAAATATATACATGCATAAAACACGGCAACTGGTTATAACCAGCCCGGAGACAGCTCGTTATAAAAGTAATTATAACGCACGGGTGATGTAGTCAAAATTTGCGTGTCAAAATTCGGATACCGTGGCGAGTGCAGAATTCTATGGAATATATTTGCTTTTTTTTTGCCTTGGATAGCGACAATGATAGGTAAGACACAAAAAATATGAATCCACTTAAAATATTATATCACTGTATCAATTTTGGAGTTCCTAGTTGAAATGGATTAGAAAATAACGACAAAATAGTTACCAAAATTAGCAAATCTAAGCTTACGAGTCTTATTGAATATGGTGGGTATAGGTGACGAGAAATGCAATTTTTTTCAACATTGCTGTAGTATGGTTGTGGTAACCTGTTACCTATGGCTTAAGTAAGTTTCAGTGAAATAATGTCGCTAGTTACAAATACAAAATATAGCTCAACATTGAAAATAGAAGCATTTTAACCAGTTCCTTTTTGATAGATGTGGAGCTCTGAAAATCACCAAGTTCATGAAGCCATCAGGAACCACTTATTCCCATTTTACATATCAACATTATTTCTCTAATGCGTTGGCAACACGTATCCAAAATTTTAACGAAATCCGTTGATAGCAAGCTTTCCAAAATGAAGTGAATTTAAAGCATGAGTGATGTACCTCCTTTTGGCTTCTATCTTCAAAAGCATGTAAGCTACATTCATACCGATGCCACCAATATAACGAGAAGATTTGCCCCTTCATTTTGCATACCACTTTGTCCATTTTTTTTCTCATTTCTTCACAAAATGCAAAAAACCGCAAAAAATGCAATGGGTGTAGTACCCCTTAAGGCCGTGTAAAATTAATATTTTGGTTCTCGCCCCTCCTCCTCAATTTCTTTTTTTATAGATTTTTCAATTGTTTTAGACTTTGGAATGATTTATGAAATCTTCATACATATAAATAAGTTTATTAGAGAACAAGCATCACTTCCAAGTCTTTTTGTGGTACTCTAGGGGTTTATCCTCAGAATCTCACATTTGAAAAAAAAAAAAAAAAGGGCCTCATCGCTTCCTCGAGCACTGTTGGAGAAGACCGAAAACTACTGACAATGCTAATTTTACATTGAAAAAAAAAAAAAAAAAAAAAAAAACACCTCCCTCCTCATCAATTCATGAAAATCCTCTGGGACGAGAACCAAAACATTAATTTTATACGGCCTAAAGTAAATGTAAATGTGCAACGCTTTTGATGTTTTGATGTTTTGGGAAACTGGGAGGGATCAGAACAAAAAAATGATGGAGCCTATTCTTGACTGTATAATATTCCTTCACCACACTGCCGTACAGCAATAACCTTATACGATGCCGATGGACAGATAGTATCAGTTTGTGAATGAGGTCGACATCGTATATAGTTCCTTGTACTACTATTATTAAACATACCAAAGTTGAGATTCTGCTTCTGCTCTATACTGTGCAAACACCGCCGGTACTTGGTGGTTATCACGCACAGGTCGCGTGATACGACGGCCTATATCTTGAAATGAGCTCTTTTACATCGTTCGTTAATGTCCATCCATTTCATCCAGTTTACTTTTAAAAATTGTGACTTCTGGAGCATCGAGATAATTGTCCTACATTGATCTCTTCTTTTGGGTGGGTTCAACATTCCCCGAGTTGTCAAAACCTGTAATCTTCATGGAGTAATTTACTTAGTGCAAAAGTGGTCAAAATATTGAGTTGCCGAATTCGGAAGCTCTGCATGCCAGACGCTATTGATCGATCTCGATTTCACAACAGTTTGTCCATTAATTTCACCTGTCACAATACAGTAACCACGCTGTAAACACATGAAAGTATCTATCATCAATTATTTCCTTTTTTCACTTATTCTTACCTTACACAAGCTGCAGATAAATAAGCTTTTTGGGAAACCTCGTAGCTCCTAACAGTAACACATGTGCACACATAAGCTTTCCGTTGACGTAACAGCGCATGCGCAAATCAATTAGCTTACAAGCTGCGTTTAACGTGTATAGATCTCGGATTTCGCGGTTCTCGAGTTTCACGGTTCAAGCCGATTACATTTCGGTCAAACTTTTATTTTGTTATTTTTGCTCAACATTTTAAAAAATATATTAGTAACACCTCTCAGGAAATAAGTTGTTTTTTTGTCCACTTTAAGCCGAACAATGAGGTAAAATAAAAACCACTCGATTGGCTCGATCGGCTTACTGTCCGATCGTTTGAGCCCAGCGATTCAAGTTCCTCATAAAATCAAAAAAAAAATCACCCAAGATTAGATTTTCCCACCTTTGTTAGTAGGCCTAGCATAAATGTGTGAAGCCGCCTTGGTCCTATAGGACATTTTACATGACGTATCATAGCAAATACTAAAAAAAAATAACCAAATTAATGGCCGTTAATATATTCTGAAACTATATTGCTCCAAAAAAGTATCTTTGCATTTGGAAAAATAATCACAATTTCAAAACCAAACCATAGGCCTATTGGGGTAAATTTGTTTATTTAATAGATGTCCTATTTAACACGGCAGGTTATGACACCGTCGTCAATGTGCAAGGCAAGGGTGAAAATAAGTGGGAGACGGGAGCCGTTTAGCCCCCAGAAACCCTGAAATGCCCCTGGTCCCATCTAAATTTAAGCTGATCAGTGGACACTTTTCTTCAGAAACTGGCCCCTGGTCACTACACCCAAAAATTCAATTCCATAGCCATTAATGCATGATGATCTTACTCAGAACAAATATTGGCCACTTGTTGATTAGAAGTGGCCCCTGGTTCCATGTTGAATGAAGTGAACCAGGGGCCATTTTGTGTAAAAAGGACCTCCAATTCATCATTTCTTATTTTCACCCTTGCCAATGTGACTTCAAGAATTAAAGTTATGAATGTTTGTTCGAAACAAATAATACTATATAGATTAAATATCTTATCTTTTTCAGGGCGTGATTTTAGGACTTTGCCCCAAATATTTTCCCATCATAAGGCGACAAACCTTGCATTGTGCATAGGTAACTTGGCAAGACATAATATGCCTAAGTTGACCAAACTCTTTACAAACGGACAACCAATTGGATGAAAAGTATAATATAAAAAATATAACTATTTAGAATGTAGCACTGAAAGGCCATGAAGTTGGTATCTCTTTAACCGCTTCCACGGCCGGGCCCTGTATGTATAGGCCTAATTAGGCTTCACATCAGTCACTGGAAATTGAGTAACGAAAAAGCATCTGCAGTATTATCTATCTCCTAATCAGTGAAAGTTATACAGCAAATCAGTTTTGTTTATTTAATATTCAAAACTGATTGGCATATTATTATAGTGGCTTAAATAATAGCTAAATGCTTTTAAATAACGGTAGTTTGAAGGAAACAGTTTCATCGATCGATAGTGGCTCTCGTGATAGGCCGCCGTGATTTAAAGAGTTAAAAAAACGACTTTTGTACATTGGACTGAACTTGAAATTGCACGCACGGCGCACATAGGGGTTTAAATCTAGTTTGATCCAAAATGTGTAGATCAGGCCGGGATAGTTCGTATAATGTGTCCCTGCGATGTGAAGAGCAGATTAATGTGGTGATGTATAAAATACCCGCTATACTTTAGCTTACTTTGGTGAGGCCCATAAGCAGGATATGGTGGGGGTGCAGATTTTGAAAAAGTGGCACCTTTTTCCAGGGAAAGATTTTGTGAAAAGTGGACCTTCCTGAAATTGGGACCTATGGCTAAGCAAGCATGCAAAGGCGGCCTCAATGCGAGCAAAATACATTTGACAAATAAATAGCATAAAAAGTAGTTCCTCAAATTGCATAAATGTAGGCCTTCGTTATAAAAACAGGCTCTAATAGATAAAAGCATATAATCAGGGAATATGCCACACATACACATAATGACACATTTTAGGGAAACCTTTGCAAAACTTACATCGGTAATAATCTATAATGTGAGCAAGCGGGTAATTTTGAATTATTGGATCATTTTAGTATTATTTTCAAAATCATTTTTAGAGCGTTTTATTTTTTTTTAAATTCACTCCCTCAATTTTATCGTCCTCGGGCTCATTATTGCACTGCCCCCTATGATATGATTGATCTGGATTAAGACATGGATCTGGATTAAACACTATCGGGATCTGTGTATAACAGGGATGTGAGAGTAGACGATGTGCAAAGTCTCGTGTTATCTTGATTCAATTGCCACTTCAGAGTTGCAATATCATCGGGGTGGACGTATGGTGTTATGGAGCTTATTTTCAAGTTCAAGTTTGCAAACCAATAAATCCGATTCAATGTAAGTATATTTCAATTGATATCAGTTTGGCTTTTTTTTACATGCAGTCGTTTCCAGTTTTGTGTTTCTTTCATTCTTTCTTTCTTTCTTTCTTTCTTTCTTTCTTTTCATTCATTCATTCATTCATTCATTCATTCATTCATTCATTCATTCATTCATTCATTCATTCATTCATTCATTCATTCATTCATTCTTTCATTCATTCATTTCAGGTCTTTTGATGTGTTGTTTTTGCTTCCATTTATTTTGTTTTGTTTTCTTTATTTTATTTTCCACTCTTACTTTTTTCTCAAATTTATTAAATTATTGATTCTACACTTACTACACATAACTCATCCATTTTCTTCGATCAATCACATCAAAATGTTGTACATATTTATAGTGTGTGATCACTATAGATACGAATAACCGGATCTGGTGATGAACAAACTGGGACAGGTGGGATGATAGACTGGGATGTAGGCTTCGAGGGGTCATTTGAGCGGAAAACGGCAACCGATAATCGAAAATCGCAGTGACGTAACCAAAGGGGTCGCCGGGTACCCGCCGACGGTCTGCCATGATCGTAACCCGTCGGTACATTTCGTTGATAACCGTGATTGTTACGTGCACGAAGACTTTTCTTGATGTAAAATGGGCTAAAATCATATACTGTAAAATTGTTGAGAACTTATCGAAAATACACACAAAAGCAATTTTCGACGCTTGTCCAGAATGGGCAGTAATAATAAATTTGGAGATTTCGTGCGCGATGCCAACCCACAGGCTTTTGCACACTCAGTATAGATTTTCGCTTTTCACTGCTGATGTGGCCCCAGATGCACCTTGATAACCCATTTAAACAACAAAAATCGCAGCTCAACATTATTACAGTCGATTTTCGTTTGCTCTATTAAAGTGATCGATCACTGCTCTCTATATTTACGGCCGAACAAAGTTCAACGCAACAGCGTTAAATCTTAAAGGAACAGTCCGGCAATCACAACTTTATGCCTTATATGGTAGAAAAATAATTATCAAGCACGAATCACGTGGTTTTATTTGAAACAAACTCATATTGCCTTTAAAAACGAATAAAAACAACCGTCTCTCACCATGCGATATTTAAATTCCCCGGGCACCGAAATTACCAGTGGCAATGACGACCCAGTAACACAATGAAAGCTGACGACAATTGAGCACAAATAACCATGACGTCAATTGCCACAGGTAATTTTGGCGCGGGAATTTTGAATATCGCGTTTTGAGAGCCGGCTGTTTTTATTCGTTTTTATGGTCAATATGGGTTTGTTTTAAATAAAACCCGGTGATTCGGGATTGATAATTGTTTTTTTTAACATATAAGGCATAATGATTACCAGACAGCATGTTGCCCACGCTGACGGTTATTTATGAAAGTCGTCTTGATCTACATGCCGCACTGTCTTTTAAGATTCTAGACCCTGTTCGAATCGGACCGCGCAGCTACTGAACTTTACCAGAACAGAGCGCTAAAAGACCCTTGATTTATATCATATAGCTCTAACTAACCCCGGGGCTGAATAACAACACCCTCTAATAATGCATATTGCTCATTCCTCTATTTAGGTGATTTCAGCCAAAACCAAAAAAGACTTGAAGTTGATTTGGACAGTTTGCAGCTTCAAAAGGTCCTTTTCAACGACATGCCGCCAGTTCCAAAGACCCACCATTTACCAGTTCCGCGGGGAGCAATATAATCAACAACGTGATGGTGCCCCCCCCCGAAAAAAAAACCTTGTCCTTCGTAAATCAGCAAACTTGTATATATATGGTATCTTTCAAAGAATTTACTGCTATCAATAAATGCAAACTTTTCTAGTCTCAAGTGTGTCAAGAATGAAGCGTCAATAAAATAAATACTTTTAATTCTATAACACTTCTCTCTTTCGGCCGCGCGGATTCTTTGAACTTTCAAGAAATATTTTACAATCAGCAGAAATCATAAAGCGATTCCTTATTGCGATGATAAATAAATAAGACATAGATAAAGTGTAGTGTTTGTTATACTATTGCTTTCTTATAAATTTATCAGATGATATGTCAAATTTCGGAAAGAACTACACATCCATTGTAGACTAGAAAAAGTATACATTTAGTTGAATTCCATGGTATGTACTTCAGGAACCCCAGGACTGGATTTACCTTTGGGGGCCCCGGGTCAGGCCAAAATTTTGAGGCCCCAAAACTTAACGTGAGGAAGGCATGCACATGTGCACTCAAGTTTTGGTTTACTTATAAGATCAACATTAAAATTGAGAGAGAGACGAGCACGACATTTGCGCGCGAAGGTACAAAGCGAGAGAAAAAATTTCAATTTCAGACTATTTTAGCCCGAAATGATGTTGAATTTTGCTATGTAAAGGGATTGTGCAATATTTTGGCCCAAATCAGGCCCGTACGCAGGATTTCATTGGGGAGGTGCTGATTTTGAAAAAGTAAACTTTTTTCCAGGGGCGATTTTGTGAAAAGTGGACTTTCTTTCCAAAATTTGGACCTTTTTTGTCCAAAAAAGCGTACAAAACCTGATTTTGGGACCTTTTGTATACTTTTCCAAATTTGGGGGAGGGGGTGCGTCGCACCCCCGCAACCCCGTACGGGCCTGGCCCAAATCATGGTGTTTTCGGGCTAAAAAGTCAGATGCACATAGCAATTTTAGGGCCCCAAATTTTGCGAAAAAAAGACGCGAAGTCGGCCGAATAAATGATAAAGACCTAAATGCTGCTTCAAAATGAGTTCGATATACTTTAGGACAAAAGTGTATTCAGCTTTATACCAAATCGTCATCCTTTATGGAACACCAAATGGCCAAATCGTACAAATCAACTTCTATAAAACTGCGGAACATGACAAGCAGTTTTCGCAAATACAATATGACCCTTTTCTGAGGTTAAGTTGCTTTTTATCTATCAAGCAAATTGTTTGTTAAATAAAAGAATATTAATTCAAACATTTTAGTCACGATTTGGGCCAGACTTTGCCCGTCAAATAAAAGAATCGTCAAGATAACACACCCTGCACAGATTATATGATGAATGCATGCACAGTGACAATTCACACAGAAATTCACTTTTTTAATGGGCAATAGTCGGGATACTAACATAATATTTTTAGGGTAGGCCCTATGCTCCACGAAAAAAAAATCTTTATTTCCATAATTTCAGTTGATTAAGGTGTGGGGTATGAACGTTTGGACAGTATTTATTGTGGGACATTAGAGCACATCAGACATGTCGAATTGCATTCTGATTACGAAGAATGTCCTTCTAATATCAAATAATTTTGTGGCAAATTATTAAAAATTGATATTTTTGATATTTAACAGTACTCGAAGTAAACTTTATCAATCTGATGATTTATTCTTAAAGTGTATGTAGGTGGGATGAAAAGCCGATGATCAATTGAAAACGTTGACCTTTCGTATGGAAGATATGGATTTTTTCCCCAAAATTAGGTCTTTTTGGGAAAATAAGCAAAACAAAGGTTCGTTGTCTGTGTGGCAGGTCACATGGGAACAAGTGAACACGGAACAAGGGCACACGCCACAAGGGAACAGCCTATGGATACAGGGCCTTATGTGATGAGTGCAGCACATATATAAGTACAAGACAATACATTCAAAAATGGGTTTTCAACTGTCGCTATGGTAATAAATCCTATTACACCACTACTTCTACGGCGAATTGCAGATTGCAAACCTGATTTATGAGCATTTCAGCATACAAAACTGCGTCGAACTATTATTGATACCCACGTAATACCGATGGTAGTGACGCCACGGGGAGAGGGGACACTGGGAAGGGGTGGCCATGGGCACAATAATCAACAACAACAACAACAACATGATCATCATCATCATCATCATCATCATCATCATCATCACAAGTTATAGTCATCATCATCATCGTAATTCGTAATCGTCATTTTTATCATCATCTACTCAAATCCGCTAATCCAGGACTTCCATAACACACCGCCACACCCCACGGCTTCTTTATCGCTTTTGCATGCAACAAAATTTCCAGGTATTATAATCGACCATTATATATACAGTACCGCATGCGGTACTGTACTGCACATATCCGCTTGCAGTTCAGCATGCGGAACTGTACATTCCGTCAGACACTTCCGCATATAAAGCACAATAGCTAAATGTATTTTCATATTGTGACACTTGAAATGACAATAAATCATCTCTTCATTTTCTTTAATGCAGATACTCTCTGAATACTAGCAACGTCGAACATCCAAGATGGCAGCGTCTACCTCCACCGTACTTGTGACTTTGTTCGTTACGATCCTGTACATCCAATCATCATCTAGTCAGGCAATACCATCGGCCAATTTTTCTACTGGCATTAAGTTCGCCTTCTGGAGACCAGATGCTGTGTTTGTTCAAGAACGCAAGCAGGTCCCTGTTTACGTCAATATAACGCTGTTAGAAGGCGTCCAAGAAGTGGAAATAAAATTCTTCAATCCTGACTCTCAAGAGGGTAGGCCTATTTCGTACACCATCATTGCAAATGACACTGTGCATATATCACGGGATTCCCTCGGACCTGATGCGACTTTAATACACTCTTTCCTTGTGAAGGGGAAAAAGCTCGGAGTCGGGCGAGTTTATGCCAATGGACACCTTGACGGCGAGGAATACCTCAACGAATTTACAGGATACCTCATCAAAGTCATAGTGTGGGCACCCCCGTACAAGGCCCTCATCGATTGGCTCCTAATTGCATGGGTCTCTGTAACCTACGTGAGCATGGGTGTTAAGATAGATCTTCACCTAGTATGGGGTCGTTTAAAAAGACCATGGCCCGTGTTTATTGGCTTTCTCTGTCAGTTCGTTCTGATGCCTCTTACCTCGTTTTGTCTGGCCTTGGCCTTGAATTTAAACACGTATGAGGCCATTGGTTTAGTTACAGACGGTGCCGCCCCCGGTGGATGGGCTAGTAACATTCTTTCTATACTTCTCGGGCTCGATTTTGTACTTAGTTTAACGATGACCGTGTGCTCGACACTTCTTGCTATAGGAACTATGCCTTTTAATTTGTGGTTGTACGGAAGTCCTTTTTTGGACGAAGAATTAGGTGTAATTGTGTTACCATTCAAACTATTAATAATGCAACTCGGCTTGCTTTTGATACCAATCATTGTGGGCATGCTAATCGGGTATTTCTTGCCCAAAATTGGTAAGTATGTGGCAAAAGCGCTCAAACCACTGGCTATCGCTATGATTGTCCTCGCTATTGGCTTAGGCATCCCTGTAAAAATGTACGCCTTCCTGACAACCTGGCAAGTCTATGTCGCTGCTCTTACCTTGCCTCTTATCGGAGCTAGTCTTGGTATTGGTATCTCGCTAATCTGCCGATTGACAGTCAGACAAGCTCTTACCGTCGGACTAGAAACTGGATTGCAGAATGCGCTTCTCGCTACCACCATGTTGGCACTCGCTTTCTGGCCTCCCGAGAAAGATCTGATGGCTCGCGTACCGCTACTCATCTCGTTGCTATCTTTAGGAGAATGTCTAGTACTACTTATCATTAAAACTATCTATGAAAAAGTAACCGGAAAGACCCTTGGTGGCGATCAGGAACTCGCAACTTTGGATGACGAGCTAAGTCCTGCTGCCGTCGATGTAAATGCGAATTTCGAGAAAGGGGAGATGGAAATGAGAGAAGTTCATGATAATAAAGCTTTCGCCCATGGTATACCAGCTAAAGTCACTGTATATGACGGAGTTACCATTAGTACACAAACAATCAACGTAGGCACTGGTCGCCTTCATACACTAGATTATGATAAGTAAATCAACCAAGAAAATGTGTCAATCTCTATAGGCCCTACTGACTTTACAGTGCCAACCAGAATATGACATGTTTAATTATTGATTTATAAAGAAGTGACATTCTAAAAACGGAGATAACGGAACGCAAAAAGAAGAAGAAATCCATCATTAAGTACACCGACTCAAAGAAAAAAGTGTTAAGATTGGCTAAATATAATAAACATCTGTTTATAATTTAAACATGTTTCGATATAAAATGTATACAGACATTATCACATTTAACCAGCTTTGGCTAAACCTATTGGGGCCTGTTGTTGATATATCTCTAAACTCACGGGATTTGCGATGTATAAAATTTAAGCAACTTAAAGCCCCCGTGTACGTTGGCAGTCCCTTTTAAAGGGATTTCTTATTTACCGTGTCTCCCGGCTGTATTGTTCAGCGTGTCTGACCGTCATTTCGTTTGTTCGGCATAATCACCTGCCAATCAACAAAAAAAAAACCGATTAGCCCCCCCTACTAATGACTTTTTAATAGGTAAGGGGTAAGGTACGGTTTTACTGTGGTGTGTGCCGAACATGGGATGTGATGGGTGGGTGGGATGACGATTTGAAGACTATACATTGGCTTAGGAAGATTTTCAACATGGGGGGGGGGCTGAAACTTGAAAATGTTTTGGTGGGCCACCCTGGGGTGCCCGACGGGGGTTTTCCCCCTCTGAGTCAGAAAATTTTGCAAAATATAGGTCACAAACACCCATTTTCCCTCCGCTATTTTATCACAATTTTTTGACTTCATCTAGGATTATTGTGGGGGCTAAATGGTATTCCAGCCCCCGCACCAAAATGAGCTCCCAAGCCCCCCCGGTTCCTAAGCCTATGCTATACATTTTCACAGCACAGTGGAACTATTATAAAAAGTTTAACCTTTCATCATGAGGCAGAGGCGTTCCAAGAGCTGGGGACGGGGTGGGCAAGTTTCCCCCTGGCTCGAAATACCGTAAAACCCCGTCTACAAGGATATACCTAAGAAACGCCCTCAATAAAATTGGTTGCTTGTTGTATTTGGAGTTTGAACAAATATATACTGGCACTGGGTGGCTATGCATTCCATCTAAGTATGTTGTAACACCAATCAATTGTATTGACATAATAACGACTGTTTCGTATATCAGGATCGTATAGCTCAATTGATAGAGCGTCAGACTTTGGAACTGAAGACATGCTGAAGAGAGCATGGTCCGGGCACCGGTTCCGTTTTTTCATTCTCGTTTAATTTTAACTTTTGACATGTTCTTTTTATCTTTCTTCAAATCTACCTTTCTACTTTTAATTTTAGGTGTGTATTTTTTTTATTTTTTTTTATAGTTTTTTATAGTTTTTTTAGTAATTTTGTGGTTTTATAGAAACTAGTAAAAGCATTTATTCTAAATAATAGCGAAACCCACGGTTAGACAGATGTGTTGTAACTACTTGTCTGTCCTCTTCTTTGCAATAAAACCTATGTTGCACCTTTGTGCCATCCCAATTCTTGAGGAATGGTAGGTAGGGTGCGTTTTTGGCTTAAGCACGATTTTGTTTCTACTTGAAATGAAATCAAAATAAATATTGTTCTGTTGCCACAATTGCAGTTTTTAAATAAAAAAAAATAGATGAGGAATAATAATTATTCCATATTTGAATCTATTGTCCCATCAAGAATAGAGTGTCTTCAAAAACTTCAATCAATTCATCTGACAAAGGAAACTATTCTGGTCATTCAATTTTGTTTCGCTTGCACCTGTTATATCACAGGCGTTGGTAGAGAAGGCACACTTCTCTTGTCTTCACCGAAGTAGTGATGTAAACACTAACAACATGATTAATTACCATAGCTAGCAATGGACATACACTATTTTTTGTTCCACTTGAACCCATACTATAGGCTATTCGCTGTCGATGTGACGTAATTAATCGGATTAACTACCATAGCAATTGATGAATACAATTTCGAATATATAGCCCTGCACTTCATCGTTCACGTGGCACCTATGCATTAAACCATAGTTGTCAAAGAAATGCTAATCACTCGCCATGTAAGATTAGTATTTATGAAAAGAGTGGTATTCAATCTATGTTTGGTGACATACGCGGGTGATTAGTGCAATCTGCTTGATGGTAGTTATTGCGATTATTACGTCACTTCGACAGCGAATTGTAGTATAGACGAATCCAACAAGCCAAGTGATGGTCAGAATTTATTCGGCCATTATACGCTGGTGAAGTTGCGTAATTAATCGGATTAATTACCATAGCAATAGGTGAAAACAATTTTGAACATATCGCGCTGCGCTACAAGCAGGTTACACTCATCACCTGTACTGTGTATGTCTGCAATCATAGATTGAATACAATACTGGTCTTTTCAAAGATCTTACAGGTGCAGCATGATATGGTTCAATGAAGAGGTACCGCCTGAACGTATCAGTGTATAACGCGGTATATTCAAAATTGTTTTCACCTATTGCTATGGTAGTTAATCCGATTATTACGTAACTTCGCCAGTGTATTGACTAAAACAGGAGGATGTGAGTTCATAAGGGCAATGTCGGGGATTATAGGTCACAATCGATGTGGAGAGATGAGAGGTCCGACCAACAGCCATAGCGAATGGTTCATGTTCAACTAATTCCAGCGGACGGTCTGTGGCTATAAGGAATCGTCTTTGACCACATGCGCAGATCTGTCTCGTCAGGAAGATATTTAATATCCCGAATTTATAATAGGCCTATGCCTACCAGTTCCATCGTATAACCGATCTGCTAGAGAATATTTGTTACCATGTTTAATAAATTCGTATTTATCGTATAATAAAATGTAGCCAAATGTATATTATGTGTCACACGGTTTTCTGCTGAACCACTAGCAGGCTATGTTACCACATCTATGACAATGACAAAGGTGAATTTTGATGATTTTTACGATCGTCCGGATGAGCAAATCACTGAATGGGTCTTTAGTTCCTCCTCTCCTTATCCTGCCAATATTATATGAATCAAAGAAAAATAAAGAAAAATAAAATTAAACAAGAAAAAAGACAAAGAAAAGAAACAATAAAAGAAAAACAATAGAATAAATTAAACTAAATATGAAAAAAAAATGATCACGAAAGGAGTCTTTAGAAAATGCAAGAAAATATAAATGAAAAGTTTGAACAATATTTTGTTTATAAAAGTTTGTGTGACCGTGATGAGGCTCGAACTCACCATCTTCCGATCTGAAGAACCAAAGTCTTATGCCTTGCCAAGTGAGCTATGCTCGTGAGATGCGAAATAAAGATAAATAATACATTGTATACCTGCTTGTGTCGGTAAATGATTTGCTCAAATTCCATAATGATATAATATTGTGGAGGGCGCTAGCGTGACATATGCTATCATCACAGTCGCTTCTATTCCTTATAGACGGGTTTCTACGGTATTGGGACAAAATGTTCTAAATAGAGGGCAAAATGATACACCGGGACAAAATTGACGAATAGTTGTAATGGCCATATTTTTTTTTTTTTTTGGCCACTTTAGCATTAAAATTG
Organism: Amphiura filiformis; assembly: GCF_039555335.1. Lineage (NCBI taxonomy): Eukaryota > Metazoa > Echinodermata > Ophiuroidea > Amphilepidida > Amphiuridae > Amphiura > Amphiura filiformis. The sequence goes on along the minus strand of NC_092628.1, from coordinate 49,203,032 downwards.
CAATATTTGTTACTAGTTACAAACGAAAATTTCGATTTTATACCTCCACTTTTTAGATTCTGGAGCGCCTGGGCTTCGGGCCTGTCAGAGGAACGATTTGGGAGTTTTGCTCCCTTGCCCCCCACCACCACCCCCCCACCCCCCACCCCCAAATCGGTGGTCCCGGTACGCCTCTGCATGTAAGATTACTTTTCGGTAAAATTAAACTCGTCATTTTGGATATCCTGATACTTCCAAGTAGGCCTACTATAGGAACATGTAGGCTATAATTATTTATGTAAAAAAAATGAAGGTCTTCAAGTGAAAATTTGTCACATGTATATCTATACATTATAGATATAGGCCTGCTCTTGTATATAATATGAGGTTAAAATATTTTGTGTTACAGGCTGAACCGACGACAATAAAACGAGGATTCTCGGCTATGTATTTTACCACAGCCTCGTTTCCGATCCTCGGAAACACCCCTAATATAGTGCCTAACATACAAGGAACAGCATTTTGTCCTTTATATATCCCGGGCATTTAACTTCTTTTTTTACTTCTGATTATTTTACTTTTTTGTTTGTGTGTTTCTTTGTATATACGTTTACTTATTTTTGTTAAAAATATTATCTAGGCCTATACTGATTGTGTAGAAGTCTTTTAAGGGCTCGCCACCCACCATTTATACACAGTATTTTGGTGGGACCTGATGAGAGCACATCAGACACATCAAATTGTATGCTGAATACTTAGAATATTTTTTTTTTTTGAAATTCGCGCTATAATACAAATGTTATGGCAAATTATTAAAAATTGGTATTTCTGACATTTAACAGTCCTCGAAGTAAACTTTATCAATCTAATGATTAAATGATATGTACTTAAAGTGTATGTAGACATTTTTAGGTCTTTTGGGAAACTTCATGCATATCTTCTATACAAAATGTCACAATTTTTCATATGTTGGTCGGCTTTTCATCCCAGCTACATACACTTTAAGTACATAGCATTAGATTTACAAAGTCTACCTATATAGTTTACTTCGAGGACTGTTAGATGTCAAAAATGTAAATTTTTAATATTTTGTATAAAATTTGTATCATATATATCGCGAATTTTACAAACAATCTAAATTATTTGATATGGACATTCCCCGTATTCAGAATGCAATTTGGGGTGTTAACAGAAATGGCAGAGGGCTTAAGCCGGGGCCAATTACTTTTACGACAGATTCATTGGGGGTGCATTTCAGACTTTTTAGTATAACTTTTGGTCGCAATTTCCAGAAAAATGATAAGATGAGATGTTTTTGCAAAATTTTCTTCAAAAATCTCAACCAAAAAAAGCGCAGATTCTTCATTGTTTTTCAGCCAACATTTCCCCCAATTTACCGTAATTTGGAACAGCAATAATCGATAATTAGGATACCTTTGATTTCTTTTTCTTCAAATTTGGTATAGGGCCTATTATTGGGGTATGTTTTGGGGAATCTCAGCCGCTCAACTCTATCCAATCCAAAGAGCCCTCGTGATAATGCTGCATTTTCAACCATTGTTCCTTATAATTTAATATCAAACATAATTTTGAGGTCGTATATTGTGATGTATAAAATTCTTAGTTGTACATGTACACATTTTAATTATTTATATCTTCGAGTTTAAATAAACTGCATAATATTCTGCAAAGCAATAATTAGTCCATCGTTACATGGAAAAGTAGATAAGAATCTAGCATTTCCATGGTTATAACATGACAAGTATTTACTCAATGAATTATTTTGATATTATCAGGAAACATCAATGGCTAAAATATTCCGCATGGCACTGCTAAAATCACAAGTAGGCCCTACATGCTGAAGAAATCAACGCCATGACATGAAAATTATGGGTCAACCCCGTAGAAAAGCATATATATAAACTCAATTTTCCCAGGAAAATTTGTGGTCATTTTTTTTCAGCCCCCCCGCTTAGGAGGGTCGAAACCATTCAGGGGCCCCCTTTTTGCATCATGCCCCTAACAAGTGTTTGTGAACGGTCCCTTACCATGATTCAAAATCATAATCAAAATGTTGATACATGTATGTGCTAATGAAATATATTTAAAACATTCGATTTGCTGTATGTGAACCATTTTATAAAGTTATATTGAAATGTAAATAAATTGTACATAATAAATATCTTTATACTCACCAAATGATACCTAATAAGTTGTCCAATGTATACATTTTGACTGTGTTTATAATTAGTAATAAGTGCATCAACATTGTGAGATTACGAATATTGAGGTATCGTTTCAGATGCATGATCGCATATTATTTTTGCGAGTTGAAGGCACTAAAGAGAATTAACCATGATGCAGTCATGTCTACAGCAGAATTCAATTCGACCTTTGCAGGACTTAAACCCCATTAAAAGCTATTAAACCAAGATAACACTCATTGAAAACAGCTCAACTGATTAAATCATATCTTCTCTGGTTAAATACACACATCATATGTTTCTGCTTTTACACGTACAATGGAGCAATGCGCTGGGATTATCCTTTCAGTTGGGTGAACGATTATAAAGCGAGCGCTAGAGAACAATTGTGTGTGGGCTTTGTTTACGAAATGAGACAATACGTGCTTATTGTTAACCAGCGTTCTTGAAAATGAGAAACATGGTGGTTTGCAGACTTAACACGGTTTGGAAATAATTTTTGGTGTTATCTGTCGTTTACATATCCTTCCTAAAACACCAAAGTGCGAATATTTCCAAACATCTAAATTAGCTAAAAATTTAGGACATGTTACAAAACTATATTGTCTAGAATTTTAGAAGAGTACTTTTAATATTGGCCGGTTATTTTTCACACAGCGACGTTAACTAGGCAATGTACTATTACCTATAACATTAACTAAAACACCAAAGTGCGAATATTTCCAAACATCTAAATTAGCTAAAAATTTAGGACATGTTACAAAACTATATTTTCTAGAACTTTAGAAGAGTACTTTTAATATTGGCCGGTTATTTTTCACACAGCGACGTTAACTAGGCATATCCCCATACTTTTTACGTAGGCTATTTGTAGAGGTCACGCGTCAATGGGAAAGAGCACTGTGTATTATGTATAGGAAAACGGACAGTAACTGCAGTATGCCAGGCTTATTGGTGTTATTTAACATGTTTAATCCTTTGCAGAACCAACTTTGGCCTTTATTTTAGAACCTTTTTGGTTCGTTAAAAACCGCCGAGGGTTCCATTTAGAGGACAGATCCCCTTCCTCAGAGATGTGGAGAATTGGGCTATTCCAGCTGAAATCCATAGGCCTACACCCCTATGGAAGACATGTTCTTAATCTTCTACACAGGGAGTGAGAATTTAAAATAGATGACTCCGTTTGAAATCTACACCCCTGTGTAGGAGATTAACTTAAGGGGGTACTACACCTCTGCCCAAATGTGTGCCTATTTTTGCATTTTTCTTAAAAATGATAGCGCACTGGGGCAAGTAAGATATGTATATTATAGGGGCAAGGACTACAACTACTTCACTGTAAATTTTATTTCAGCACAGACAACAGTTGTGGGGTTACATTCAAAAATGAGGGAAACCCAATATTTGATCAATAAATCAATAACTGCTTGCTTTGAGTTGCTGAATTTTCAGTACAGTAGTTGTAGTCCTTGTTCCAATAATATACATATCTTACTTGTCACCAATGTGCTATAGGCCTAATGTTTGAGAAAAATGCAAAAGTAGGCATAAAATTTGCCAGGGGTGTAGTACCACCTTAAGGTCATGTCTTCAATATGGGGTGTATGGATTTCAACTGCAGGAATAGCCCTTTGTTATTGTTATATTAGGGTTATGCACCATTATCCTTCGGTTTTTATCAATTTATGAAAATAACATGATCTAAAACATAGCAACGCATTGAACACAACCGATAACCACAGGTTGCATGTGCTTGAACATTTTATGACACTTGAACTATAAATCTCCAATGTGATCCGATGCTCGATAAATCTCATAAATAAACAAACCATCACCTTATAAACCAAGACACGGAAACATTTGTCATCATTACACGAACTTGTAACATTTTGATGGATCATCATAAGGAGGAAATAGTTCACCGTACCAGTGGAGACTTCCTAATCCATCTTTTCTGGAATAACCAAACAAGTTGATAAACACCCAGAAATTTCAACATCGGATCATCATATGGATTAAAAGGTAGGTGCAACTATACTATATTCTAAACTACTCGTATATGACTGGGACAAAATATTTCATACAAAACTATTAGACGACTAAAACAAATACACCTGTTCTGCTAGCGGACGAACTTAGTAGGGTTACCGTTAGTCGCTCGGGATTTTTTTTTAAATTCTGGAAGAGGCTAAATTACCTAAATGACAATTAAAAAGTTTTATCAGGGTACACAATCTGACCAAATTTGAAGATATTTAGATGATTTGTTTGGAAAATCACCTTTACAACTTCAGTGTATCCTTAACATGCTTAATTAAGAGTGAGATGTGTCACAACATATTTCATCATGCGTCTCACCATACATGTAAAGCAACTTATACTCAGGCAATATTATCTTCAGTGTCAAGGGCACGTTTTACGCTAAACAAGTAACCAACGCAATGCTATCTACATTATACAGCAGTGTGTCATGGGCAGGCATTATACTAAACAAGTAACCCACGCAATGCTATCTTCAGTAGACAGCAGTGTGTCATGGGTAGACATTATACTAAACAAGTAACCTACGCAATGCTATCTTTAGTAGACAGCAGTGTGTCATGGGCAGGCATTATAAACAAGTGACCCGCGCAATGCTATCTTCAGTAGACAGCAGTGTGTCATGGGTAGGCATTATACTAAACAAGTAACCCACGCAATGCTATCTTCATTAGACAGCAGTGTCTCATGGGCAGGCATTATACTAAACAAGTAACCCACGCAATGCTATCTTCAGTAGACAGCAGTGTGTCATGGGCAGGCATTATACTAAACAAGTAACCCACACAATGCTATCTTCAGTAGACAGCAGTGTGTCATGGGCAGGTATTATACTAAACAAGTGACCCGCGCAATGCTATCTTCAGTAGACAGCAGTATGTCAAGGGTAGGCATAATACTAAACAAGTTACCCACGCAATGCTATCTTCAGTAGACAGCAGTGTGTCATGGGCAGACATTATACTAAACAAGTAACCCACGCAATGCTATCTTTAGTAGACAGCAGTGTGTCATGGGCAGGCATAATACTGAACAAGTAACCCACGCAATGCTATCTTCAGTAGACAGCAGTGTGTCATGGGCAGGTATTATACTAAACAAGTAACCCACGCAATGTTATCTTCATTAGACAGCAGTGTGTCATGGGCAGGTATTATATTAAACAAGTAGCCCACGCAATGCTATCTTCAGTAGACAGCAGTATGTCAAGGGTAGGTATTATATTAAACAAGTAGCCCACGCAATGCTATCTTCAGTAGACAGCAGTGTGTCATGGGCAGGCATTAAGTAACCTACGCAATGCTATCTTCAGTAGTCACCACTGGGCAGGCATTATACTAAACAAGTAACCCATGTAATGCTATCTTCAGTAGACAGTAGCGTGTCAAGGGCAGGCATTATACTAAACAAGTAACCCACGCAATGCTATCTTTAGTAGACAGCAGTGTGTCACGGGCAGGCAAGATACTAAACAAGTAAACCACGCAATGCTATCTTCAGTAGACAGCAGTGTGTCATGGGCAGGCATTATGCTAAACAAGTAACCCACGCAATGCTATCTTCAGTAGACAGCAGTGTGTCATGGGCAGGCATGATACTAAACAAGTAACCCACGCAATGCTATCTTAGTAGACAGCAGTGTGTCATGGGCAGGCAAGATACTAAACAAGTAAACCACGCAATGCTATCTTCAGTAGACAGCAGTGTGTCATGGGCAGGCATTATGCTAAACAAGTAACCCACGCAATGCTATCTTCAGTAGACAGCAGTGTGTCATGGGCAGGCATGATACTAAACAAGTAACCCACGCAATGCTATCTTAGTAGACAGCAGTGTGTCAAGGGCAGGCATTGTACTAAACAAGTAACCCACGCAATGCTATCTTTAGTAGACAGCAATGTGTCATGGGCAAGCATTTCACTAAACAAGTAACCCACGCAATGCTATCTTAGTAGACAGCAGTGTGTCATGGGCAGACATGATACTAAACAAGTAACCTACGCAATGCTATCTTTAGTAGACAGCAGTGTGTCATGGGCAGGCATTAAGTAACCCACGCAATGTTATCGTCAGTAGACAGCAGTGTGTCAAGGGCAGGCATTGTACTAAACAAGTAACCCACACAATGCTATCTTTAGTAGACAGCAGTGTGTCATGGGCAGGCGTTATACTAAACAAGTAACCTACGTAATGTTATCTTCAGTAGACAGCAGTGTGTCATGGGCAGGCATTATATACTAAACAAGTAACCCACGCAATGCTATCTTCAGTAGACAGCAGTGTGTCAAGGGCAGGCATTATACTAAACAAGTAACCCATGCAATGCTATCTTCAGTAGACAGCAGTGTGTCATGGGCAGGCATTATACTAAACAAGTAACCCACGCAATGCTATCTTCAGTAGACAGCAGTGTGTCATGGGCAGGCATTATACTAAACAAGTAACCCACGCAATGCTATCTTCAGTAGACAGCAGTGTGTCATGGGCAGGCATTATACTAAACAAGTAACCCACGCAATGCTATCTTCAGTAGATAGCAGTGTGTCATGGCCAGGCATTATATTAAACAAGTAACTCAGACAATGCTATATCTTCAGTAGAAAACAGTGGGTCACAGGCAGGCATAATGCTAAACAATTAACTAAGGCAATGCTATCTTTATTAGACAGCAGTGTGTCAAGGGCAGACATAGTATGCTAAACACCCAAGCAATGCTATCTTCAGTAGACAGCAATGGCAGACATTATGCTAAATAAGTAACCCATGCAATGCTATCTTCAGTAAACAGCAATGAAGTCAGGCATTATGCTCAACAAGCAACCCAAGAAATGCTATTCATGCTTCATATATCACAAGGCTGCTATTACTTCTTAGCAAAACCAATAATATTACTGCATCGAAGTGAACTTATTACCCCAATTTCTTGAAATATGAGCATGCAATCAGTTGAGTTTTGAAATTGGTTAAAAAGGGACTTACATTGTTTGCAAAAAAAACACCCAATATTTCAGTATAACAATTACACGAAACTGTATTAAAAAACCGCAGTGATTTATAGTGCGCTCCGCACGTCCACATGGTGATTCAAAATGAAGTAAACTCATGTTTGTGGTGCTTTTGTACGACATCTAGATTTTTAGGTGGTTTTATTCAAATGGATATAACTCGGTTTGCATTACCCAAATACAACCATTCTTTTTTATTTAAACGTTCAAAAACTGCTCTTGTCAGTGATAGTTTCTTTTAGATATTTTCCTTCTAGATTTTGTACAAAAGCGCCACAAACACATGATGCAGTCATGTCTACAGTAGAATTCACCACGACCTTTGTCGACTTAAACCCCATTAAAAGCTATTAAACCAAGATAACACTCATTGAAAACAGCTCATCTATGTTAAATCAGATCTTCTCTGGTTAAATCCACACTACACATGTTTCTGTTTTACCTGTGCAATGAGCAATGAGAGCTGGTATTATAGTTTCAGTTGGGTGAACGATTATAAAGCAAACGAAAGGTAACAATACTGTGTCGGCCTTTGTTTACGAAATGAGACAATAGTCTGCATATTGTTAACCAGCATTCTCGAAAATGAGAAACATAATGGTTGCAGACTTAACACGGTTTGGAAATAATTTCTTCATATTTGTTGGTGTTATCTGTCGTTTATATGTCCTTCCTAAAACACCAAAGTGCGAATATTTCCAAACACCTAAATTAGCTACAAATTTAGGACATGTTACAAAACTATATTTTCTAGAATTTCAGAGAGTACTTTAAATATTGGCCGGTTATTTTTCAGACAGTGACGTTAACTAGGCAATGGCCCTATTACCTATAACATGCACTGTTTGTAGAGGTCACGCGTCAATGGTGAGAGTACTGTGTATTATGTATAGGAAAATGGACAGTAACTGCAGATATGATGAGTTTACTTCATTTTGAATCACATTGTAAAACCACAAGCCTCAGCATACTTTATAGGAACTCGCTGGTCACTGTGGTCCAAGACACACCATGCACGTAAATAATTTAGTAACAAATCAGGGACTTGCTGCTACTGAGAAGTACACAGCCTATAGTACCACAATAAACCATCGCACCCAGGATCAGCTCCCCAAGTTCTGGTACGGGTAACAAGAGACAAACATGCATTTAGTTTATTGCCCAAGGGAATTTCGAGTTGCCTCAATAATTCAATATATCAAACAGAAATTGCGCGGGGACTTGAATCCGCATCATCCAACACCAAACATTGCCAAAGAAGCTTTCACTATGGTCATGATGATGTCCATGAAATATAATATTCGGAGAAGTAAAAATGCACGTTTATGGAACCTCTTTTAGTCAACCTTAAAAACCTGATGATTGTAAGGAAAGGATCAGAGGAGTGACCTGACTGACTGACTGGTACATACTGCAGTTATTGTCCGTTTTCCTATACACAATACCGGTACACAGTGCTCTCACCATTGACGCGTGACCTCTACAAATAGTGTATGTTAGAAGTATAGGATATTGCCTAGTTAATGTCACTGTGTGAAAAATAACCGGCCAATATTTAAAGTATTCTCTGAAATTCTAGAAAATATTGTTTTGTAACATGTCCTAAATTTTTAGCTAATTTAGGTGTTTGGAATATTCGCACTTTGGTGTTTTAGTGTATGTTATAGGTAATAGGACATTGCCTAGTTAACGTCACTGTGTGAAAAATAACCGGCCAATATTTCAAGTATTCTCTGAAATTCTAGAAAATATAGTTTTGTAACATGTCCTAAATTTTTAGCTAATTTAGCTGTTTGGAAATATTCGCACTTTTGTGTTTTAGGAAGGATATGTAAACGACAGATAACACCAAAAAATATGAAGAAATTATTTCCAAACCGTGTTAAGTCAACAACAATTATGTTACTCATTTTCAAGAATGCTGGTTAACAATAAGCAGACTATTGTCTCATTTCGTGAACAAAGGCCCACATAGTATTGTTACATTGCGTTCGCTTTATAATCGGTTACCCAACTGAAACTATAATACCAGTTCATTGCAATACCGCACAGGTAAAACAGAAACATGTATATTGTGGATTTAACCAGAGAAGATCTGATTTAATCCGTTGAGCTGTTTTCAATGAGTGTTATCTTGGTTTAATAGCTTTTAATGGGGTTTAAGTCCTGCAAAGGTCGTAGTGAATTATACTGTAGACATGACTGCATCATGATAAAGTACGAGACAAACCATTTGACCTAATCAGAACATAAACTGCATATCGTAAAATGTGCACTATCATCATAACTATGTTGAATGTTCTCTTCAGTTCAAGTAGGCTATGCACATATTTACAGCACTAATTTATAGTAGTCTAAAACAATAAAACACTTGTAATAAATGTAACATCTAAGCAGTATTTGCACTAAGACAAAATATATTTGAACAAAAGCTACCAGTAAAATTTTTCACATTATTTGTTGGTAGTTGCCTTCTTTTTTGTGTTCTTTATCTTCAATTCTGTGTCTTTATTTAGTTTTCTTTCCAAAAGACCAATCATCATCATCATGCTGCGGAGCAGACGACTACAAGCTTTCCCCAACTATTTGCGATCTTTGGCAAGCGCAACAACTTTGTTTGGCTGCAGGTTATACGCTTATAGAATATAATTAATAAACCATTTAGTCTTGCTCGAGCATTAAGTCTGGTCCCATCCACCATGTCCAACCTAAGTGTGTCTCCAAACGGAGCGACCGTGTAAACAAACAAACAAACACATTTTAGGATGCATATCCAATTAATCGTAACTTAGCCAATTATTTTTTATAATAAGGAATCTTAGAATGGTATGTTAGGCTACAGGAAGCTGTTTCAGTCCTAGCACATTCTCTTGCAACAACTTTTTGTCTAATATAAAGTAAAGTTCGCTCAAAATTGCGATAGAACGGAGTAGATCTTCTCAACTATAAAAAGACAATTTTCAATGACGAGCTGCCAGTTAAAAACAAGAATTACCTGATTACCCGACAAAAGAGACTTTACTCTGAACTTTAAACTACTACCGACTTCTTTATCCGCTGCCTCTTTGTAAACAAATTTGACGTTTCCCTTCTAAATTTGGATTATATCTCTATTTCAAGTGCAATCATTATACCGTAGTCAAGCAACAATAATTATTCGGGTTCACGATTTGAACTTCGACACTTCTAAAATTAGAAACGGGAGATGTTATCAAGTACCCAAATAGTTATACTATCAAAATCACGCCTGAGAACATGAACACGAAATTGTAATCAGACATATCATCAGGCATGTCTTTGTCATGTGCAATGTATCGTAGTGGACAAAATTGCAATGATTATTCAGTAAACACAGTACAAAAGTGTTTTTAAAACGTTATAAACATGCATGTTATATACACCAGTGGCGTTTTTCAGAGGGGTGGGGGTGGGGGTGGGGCAGGGTGCATGAAGGCAAATTTCCAGGGGGGGGGGGAAAAAGGTTTAAAATGACACAAAAAAAGGCCGGGGGCAAGACTTCTCACAGGGAGGAAGCTTCCCCCCTTACCCACAGTGTCCCATTAGCTCATGTCAACAGAGGGGTCACTGACTCTAGACACACTTGACCTGAAAGGGGAGGAGCTTGTTAGATATATATAATAGGTTCCTATTGGCTGAAAGTTTGCAAGCCTGGAACGTGACTTGCATATGGTTTTCTGGGTCACTGACTAGATTTTTATTGGCGGATTGAAAAAGGGTATAGTAGGCCTATGTTATACATGATTGTGAAAGGGATGGGCTACCTACTAAATATATAAATATTAAAGGAAGGTGACCTGGTATATGTGGAAAATCAAATTCTTTAAAACTTTTGTATAACATAAAATGTCGTCCCTTTAAAGCACTAGCATTCATGCAAAAAGATCATGTAAATGTCCTTTGTAAATGCGACTTATTGTTTATGGAATTACTGACATTTAATACAGTTGTATATACCACATGCAGTTGAGACTAATTCGACAGTTTTTTTTGACGATTTCTTCGGAACTAGACTGATTTGGAACACCTAATTTCAATGTTTAATGAAAAAATATGAGCTTTCATCTGATACCAAAATCTGCATTTTGTTAGGGTAAAGTTGGGGATGAGGTATATGTATAGTATATGTATGGTGTGAAAGGAATGTTTATGTTTCAAGAAAAAAGAATGAATGATTATCAGTTATGGTCTGCTAATAAAATAAATATACATCTAGGCCTATTCAATTATTGCTAATAATATCCTGAAAATTGACGTACGCGTTTCTCTCTGTCAAAAAAAGGGGTATAATAGACCTATCTTTAAAATATCATTCGCATTTTAACCAAAAAATGGGGCGTTGCTGAAAGTCAAAAAATCACTAAAAATATATTTCACCGATAATACCGGGTCAATATGATGTAACCGGGAATTTTTCTTAGTCCCCTGACATTTTTATTTTGCCCCCCCTCCACCGGGACCGTACCACCATCAAAAAAGTTGACTACGCCCCTGATAGCGATATACATGCTTGGTATAATCACTTATATGGCTCTTATACGACATGCCAGATATCAAATTCCTTAAAAATTTATATTCTTCCTTGTATTTCAGATACTTCAAATGTGCAAGACACAAGACAAAAATGTCAAAAATGGCGTCTTCAAAAGGATTATTCGTTACCATAGCAACCATCATCTTCCTGATCAATATTCATACAGCATCCAGTGTCGGAAACGTCACATTTTCATATTGGAGACGTGAAACGTACGTGCAAGAACGGACTCAAGCAGACGTGTACGTCAATATATCACTTACCGATGGAGCTGAGAAAGCACACTTAGTCCTCTTCAGTCCTGACGAAGAAACTTACAAAATTGTCGCTAACGAAAGCGTCAATCTTGCAGTGGAAGAACTTGGGAAATCTGCTACCTTGATTCACAAGTTTACAGTGGCTGGGAAGAAGTTGGGCGTGGCACAGGTGTATGTTAGAGGGAGCATTGATGGAGAGAAGTTTGAAGAATATTACACCAATTATCTGATCAAGGTCATGGTTTGGAGCCCACCTTATAAGGAACTTGTCGATTGGTTCTTAATCGCGTGGGTATCATTGACATATATCTCTATGGGGGTTAAGATTGATTTAAAGCTAGTTTGGAAACAACTTAAAACCCCATGGCCGGTTTTTATTGGGTTTCTTTGCCAGTTTATTTTGATGCCTTTGACAGCGTTTGCGCTAGCGATGGTCTTACAATTAGATACCTTCAGCGCTATTGGTTTGATAACAGATGGAGCGGCTCCCGGTGGCTGGTCCAGTAATGTCTTGTCTATCCTATTTGGGTTAGATTTTGTGCTCAGTTTGACCATGACAACTTGTTCAACTTTAGTTGCCATCGGTAGTATGCCTTTTAATCTTTGGCTTTATGGAACGCCATTTCTGAATGAAGAATTAGGTATAATCGTTCTTCCATTTCAGGTTTTAATCATGCAACTCGGGTTGCTTTTGATACCAGTTATTCTGGGAATGCTCATAGGTTACTTCTTACCAAAAGTGGGAAAGTATGTAGCGATGGGGTTGAAGCCCCTATCGATAGCACTGATAGTTTTGTCCATTGGGTTAGGCATTCCTGTGAAGTACTACGCGTTCTTAGCAAGTTGGGAGATCTACCTTGCCGGGCTTCTCCTGCCTGTAGTCGGAGGTGGTCTCGGGTTGGGCATCTCTCTTATATGTAGGCTCTCTTGGAAGCAAGCAATGACCGTAGCCTTAGAAACAGGGTTGCAGAACGCGCTCCTAGCTACAACCATGTTAGCACTGGCTTTCCGACCACCAGAGAAGGACCTAATGGCAAGAGTCCCGCTTTTGATCTCCATCCTTTCTCTTGGGGAATGCTTGCTTGCTTATATTGCAAAAACAATCTATGATTTAGTTAAGGGTAGAAGATCATCAGGTGATCCGGAAGATGATGTTAAGGAGTTGACTCCAATAGATGAAGAGAAGGCTGACGTTAATCACAACGAACCTGCCGATGGAGAGACAAATGATACGAAAGACATGTCTATGCAAACATCACCATGATTCATTGAAAGTCGGAAACTTTGTGAACAATCGTTTTTGAGACATTAACCTTTTAAATAATTGAACTACATTCCAGTTGAAATCCATACACCTGAATACACACATGGTCTTAATCTCCCACACAGGGATGTGAATTCCAAATGGGGTCATCGTTTTAGATTTATAACTTCATTTGAAATTCACACTCCTTGTGGGGACGATTAAGGTCTTGTCTTCCATATGGGGTGTATGGATTTCAACTGGAATAGCACATTTTTTTCACTAAAGATTTTATCAATCTGATTGGTACCCATCACTTTTGATGTGCACTGGAAAATCTGCTCCTTTCAAATAAAACATTTGATCCTCTTGCACAATTCATTTTATGACCTTTTACCTACAAATCAGGTAGATCTTATGATGCATTTTGAAATGGCATTTTTGTCCATAATCAGTGGAAACTGATGGATACCAATTATTTTGAGACAGCGTCTCTCTTTGAGAGAAGATGTAATTTCAACTAAACTTTGAGGATATTAACATAGGCATTCCACAGGGCTCAACGTTAGGATCATTGCTATTTATAATTTTTGTGAATTGTTTAAAGCAAGGAATGAATTTGATCTTCAAACATAATTAGAGTCAAACATAGGCCTACATGTTTATTCTTATATTCAGATGTTTAAGAAATCTTTGTCATCACATATTTGGAATAATGTGTCACCTGCTATTCAAGCTGAAATGGAAAATATGTCTTAAGGGCTATTCAAAGCAAATGTTTTGATTTCAAGTTGATTTACATTTCAAAATTGCATTTTCTGTTAATTATTGTTGAACCATTTCATTTCATTGTACAATGTACAGCATGTATTTTATATGCATGAGGGCCTGCTTGTAAATCAGTGCTAGTCACTGAACTTAAGTGTGTTACACCCTCAGTAAAGAAAGATTAAACTAAACTAAACTAAACTAACTAAACTAAGTCTGTATTACTAATAGTGTAGCCACCCTGTATGATACTCAGAATGACTTAATTGTAGCCACCCTGTATGATACTCAGAATGACTTAATTGCCCTTTCAATCTACATTCAGATCAGTAAACACTAGATATTGCTAATAAATAGATAAAAACAAACTTCAGGATTGGAAATAAATCAATTGTGCATATTATTGTATATCAATTTGACAAGTATAATCAGAAAAAAGATTCCCCGTTTGTTTGTTTATAGCTGGATTTCTTGCGCCTTGAATCCCTAAGCAAAGGGAAATACTTGTTATGTTTTGTTATGTTATAGTAAATAATGTCGATGTTTTAAGATTGTAAAAAGTAACACAATTTGCCTATTTGCCACGATGTTATTTTCAATAAATATGAAATGATATGTTATGTTATGTTATGTTATGTTATGTTTTAAATAAACCTGTATGTACATTTATGTGCACCGAACATGGTGATAAAATTAGCCACCTCATAACCCTGATATTTTATACTTCATAGTTATACCATTATACCAATAGGGCAATATTGAATACATAATATATTGTGTTTGGTTTTTACAACTTTTCCCATACATTTTGGAAAAATGTCAAAACCTTTGGCTACAGTGAGGCAAAATTGGGTTATTTATTGAAAAATAACCCAATATGATGCCACATGCAATAGCCTGATAGTACTTATATGAACTTATATTTTTAGAGTAATAGAAATACATGCCCATGCTCTCCAAGATTGAAAGTTGCTATAAAAATATGACCATGTCACTTTTCCACCCAATCCAGCTCAATCTTTTTCCCTATCTAATGAATGATAAATTATTATAGGTGTCATTCCAGGGATGTCACAATGAAGTACATAGCTATCGGTAGGTAGTATCATTCTTTTCACAATATTGAAATGAAAAACTTGGAAGGCTTTTAAGAAAAAAAAATGGTATCCATATTCAAACACCAACTATCCCCAAAATTTTCAAAAAAGGCATATTGTTTGATAACAATCATTTTGACCTGTCCTATCATGATAATCATCACCTCACCCAGATATCAATAATTGGTTTCTGAATTGCCGAATCTTTCATTTTAGTTCAAATGAAACATAATTGACCCAAACCACAATGACATACTTCGACTGCTTAGTGCCAGAAATGAGTAAGTGCAATAGCTGCCATGTGCAGCAGCCATATGTAGATGAGTACAATATACTGTGAAAATTGCCATATGTTTACACAGCAGCTATTGCACAACACACTTCTAGTATTGAACAGTCGACTTTCTTTATCATGTTTATGTGTTCAGTAGGAGGTGACAAGTTAGCCAATGGGTCAAAGATCTGCAACAAATCTTTCAACCCACTTTTATCAGTTCATTGTTACTTTTACAGGTTGTTTGCAGACACTTTTGAGTACTGCAAACTAATATAGTTAACAGATGTTTGGGTTATTTCCAAAAGGACACACCACTTTTCCATATAGCACTGAACAAGCATGATAATATACAGCCTGGTAAACAACCATATCTGAGAAAATACATGTATATGATCCTTATTTTTTGATAAATATATACTTATTTGTAAACAAATTTGGTGATATTTGCAAAATACAGACACATCTTATTATATAACTGAAAAGGATACTATATTTTTGTATGGTAATGGCAAAAACAACTGAATAAAGTCAAACTCTCAAATATTTCAATTGCACTATATCATATTGTATTTATAAACTTATCAATTTACAAGTTTGTGCTTTGACATTTATAATAAAAGATGGAAGTTCACATCTTTTTCAGCAACTATGATTAAAATCAACCTCTTTTATATCCCTTTCTTAATTAGGGTACAAACAAAAAGATCAACTGAGTCCCATAAACGCTTGAACAAAACTAGTTAAGCTTCATTACTGATCCCTTCTCTGTCCATGTGTAATGAAACCAGATGTGGCTCCATATAACATCCAATATTTCTAAAGAGCATATAATAGGAGAAATGTATTCAACAGGTCCCTTTAACAAAACTAGTTGCTTTCATAGGACTTCACTGATCTTTTGGCTTGTTTCCTTAATTGTTTTAATCAATGTTATAAACAAGATTAAAAACCTGAGCATGGGAGTTGCTCCTATCAATAAACAACCATATATACTTTTTGTATGAATTTTATATTAACTCATTTTGCACCTCTATTTATGAATTTTAGATGTTATATTATGTATAGTGCCCTCATTATGTACCATCAACAAGTGAATATTATCAGTTGATGGCTCCCATTCACCATATTGTATAGCAACTGCAGTGAAGCAAGGCCCGTAGCCAGGGGGTGCCATAGTAATCAATTCAAACCCCCCCTGCCAATCCATGAAAAAGTCAAATTTTTCTGTAAAAATCCTTTGAAACCAGCCTTTTCTTGAAGGAAATGTTCACAAAAGGTCTACTTTTTAACGCCATGCACCTCCCCCAAATAAATCCTAGCTACGGGCATGAGTGAAGCACACAATGGTTTACAGTACACACACCTTATGGCACATAATGTGACACTCAGTCAACATTATCAAGTCATTTATCATGAGACAACAGTGTGAATTTCTTTTAACATTCCTGGGGTCCAATTCGCTAAACTTTTAACCCTTTGTTACAAAAGTAACTGTTTGTAAATTTACGAATACCCAATACTAGATATAAATTTACAAATGGTCCCTGTAGTAAAACCCCATTACTTACGAAAGGCACCGTTCGGAAGTAAGTGTTGTGAAACGGAACTTACGACTCGTCGCAAGTCATGACGATTTTGAGACTTACAAAGCTTCGTAAAGTTTAGAGAAATGGACCCCTGCACATATAAATATTCTACAATATGCTCCATTAAAACTTGACTTCGGCAATAGAAACAAATTAGTTTGATTCGATCATCGATGCTTGGTTGATCCTTATTATTTATGAAATCAATTAGTTGACTATTGTTAATTGTGATAACATATCTCTGCCTGTATTGATATTGACCAATATAAATTTAGCATTAATTCTGATGAATTAGTTGTTAGTTCATTTTAAATAACAAGCATCGAAGCAGCATCGACGGTTGAACCAAAGATCGAACACAATTGTTTCTTGTTCCTGAGATAAGACTGTAAAGACTCTACATGCTTCATCCTGTCATATATGTAACAAGATCTGATCCAAGCACTGCAGAATGAAATAATGAAATTAATATATAGGGAACAAAAATAAGGAGGAAAAAACAATAAAACCATAAGAAAATGGACATAAAAGTTCATTAACTTTCCACACAAACACGTATGCCAGTGATTTAGGGATTTCAACATCAGTAAGCTGAAGTACTGAGCAATTCAAGATTTCGAACTTGTTCTGGGTGGAACAGATCATGTCACACATGCTTTTCCAATTTCATTACCTTCAATCAGGACATAGATCAATTATCAATATTGGTCTCCACTTCCCAAGCAGCAAGAGATGAATTCACTTACACTGTTGACAAAATGATGACATCTTAAGAAGAACATGATTTAGTAATTTTATAAAATAAAAGGATTCACAATTCTTTGGGAATCAAAGAATTCATTCAAGTAATGATTCTCCCAGACTTAAGAATTTTCACACACATTTTTGCTTCTAAACTTGCTGAAATTGAACCCCTGTTGAATACAAAGGGCTGTAACTGACCAACACAGTACATGACAATTGTGGGTTTAGTTTGCCTGTGGCCCACAGGCTGTGGACAAGTAAAAGTATTTGTTCCATTAACCACAAACAATTCTAGATCTGTGCAAGTAAGACAAAATGTCAGACATGTAATGTTGAAATTGGGTAAGTATTTTTTAATTGCTATATAATTGTTCATCCAAGCATGGTTGGTACTAGCCTGCATGTGTGTTTGTTCCCCACCTCATTTCCACCAAAATTCAACATCTCAAGAACCTATGGACCACTTCCTGGACCCCAAGTTTTAGAGGCTAGCACTGCCCCTGCATCCAAAGCCCAGCTCAATCAACTTATATATTTATGGTCAGCACCAAATAGGTAGAAATTGTATTGGTTTTGCCACTACCCCCATAGAATTAGACCATACTGTTATTCATGTTGTGTTTAACTAGAAGAATATCTACGATGTTTGTTGTTCACACATGGAGAAGAAGATAGTGTACCTCCCGATTATCACACATAGGTAAACATCCTATATTATGTGTGTGCAATTCTTCACAGATTATTGACTGATCTTGGGCCTTCATCAAAAATGCCATATACTCCAATTGTTTTATACAGTAATAACCATAACCCTAACTGTCCTAACCCTTACCCTATTAAACAGTCATAAGTAATCTGGTCTTTGTTTTTGATTGGCTCAGGGTTGATTATCATGTCAAACAAGTGGATCAATGTGGCCAGATGTACACTATTTCCGTCCCCATGCATGCTAATCCAATATGTCAGATTTCTCAAAGCATTACACACAGGGCTCTCCTAGTTTAACTTCTATTGTTTGTCAGGGTTACCTCTAACACTTACTTGTAGCCCAGCGTTCCTAACCTTTCATTGTTATGTAACACTAATTTGTTATTACCAGTGTGCTCCAGTCCAGTCTCAATATAAAATGTTGCCGAAGCTTGAAGTCAATCTAATTACTGGCCATGATTTATTCACAAGATGTGCAGATGTTTCTTGCTTCTCCTGAGGTACCTTGCTACATCAATGAGGTTGCGGTACATGTCCATCAACATAAAAGTTTCTTGTGGCATGAGGTAACTCCACCTTCATCCCATCTAGTTCTTTTGTCAAAATAATTTGGCAACCTGTGAAGATCCAGAAAAAAAATGGTTACTTTTTTATCAAAAAGATCTTTTTATTATGTCAAAGCCAGGGGAGTAAAAAATCGGAAAAGGTAATTTTCATGCACACACCATGACAAATGTCTGCATTCCTGCTACTCGGCCAAGACAATGCATCTACAGGGAGGTTATGGGATGTATGGAATTATGTGCACATCTGTGTTCATTCAAAGATAAAGACCCAGCCCTCGAATTAACCCACGGCACCCATGGCATTTTGCTGTGGGTGCCCATCCACACTGCCGTAATGCCCTCAAAATATGTCCTTCACCCAAGGCAGTCACTTGCCGTGCCCTCTAATGAAGTTGCCGTCGGTGCCCCAGCCCTGCCCCTTCATTATAAAATCATCTATCAGACTGTTTGTGTGTATTTTGTTCACTTTGCCTTGGTGCCCTTCTCAAATTTTCAACAGTTGCCATGATGCCCTCTTGAAATATTACAAACCGCCGTGCTGCCTTGCCTTTTCAGTGAAAATCCAAGGCAATTATCAACTTGCCCTAAAAAAGTTGCCATGCCTCTTCAGATCCTTAATTCGATGGCTGTAAAGACCTCAAAATTAGTCTGTTGATGTAAAGACTCACTGGTCATTTAGTGAAAACCTCATGCAATTTGGAAAATGTGAGGTCCTCTGGCATCAAAATCTGTGAGGATTGGAGCTTTTGGATCACAAATTGATCTACCAAGGTTTTTGGGTGACTGACCTATTAAAATGTATGGCCTTCCCGTTGAAATTACAGGGTGTTAGCTAGTCACCCATCCACTGGTCATTTTGGATGGGCAGTTTGCTCCAAGAACCAACAAAATTAATGACTGTGACAAATGCTAAATTTGTAAAAACAATGTTTAAGTAAGTTCTGTGAACTCAAAAACAGACTAATGAATTAAGGCTATAGCAATAGCTACTTGAACTGATTGGGGGGGGGGGGGGGGGGGGGGGGTCAGAAGGGGCAAATGTCTATGTGTTCTAAGCAGTGTATGTGGATTACAACCAACGTAAACACCATACACAGGTGCCCCAACACATCTCTATTTATTAACACTTGTACACAACCTCAGGGCCTAGATTTCGACGAGAATCACAGAATCGATTCTCGTAATAATTATCATAAGATTCGGTTGCGAGAATCAACTTCTCTCATTGTATCATGCAGTAAGTGCAGTGACTATGATGGATTTTGATTCTCCCAAACCAAGACGAAATCTAGGCCCTGAACCTGCAGGTTATAACCCATTATACAAAATATACTGTTCTAAGTTTGTTGTAATGAGTAAAAGTTGGTACAATTCATACTAACTGTCCTCACATGAAACATGTCAAACAATTACCATCTTCTGCCTATTTATGTGATAATCTATCAACATCAATATGTACTTACTTAATCTTGATGTAGCTGTTAAAAAGGGTGCTAGGTCTAACATATCTTCTTCCCTGAAAGCATAAAATACAACTTATTAGAACAATTATTCAGATATTATTTCGCACAATTCCTATGATCAGAATCTTGTTTACTATGATTTGAAGGTTTACACTATGGTTTTGGCAACAAGTCTGTCAAGTTTAGAAGACATCAGCAAACTCCTGTAAAAACCAATGTTCCGGGTTTAAATTCAGCTCAAGGGCACTTTCTTTTTCCATTCCTTCCTCAACAAAAGTCAATCAGTTGTTTTTAAAGTGCTTAATATAAACAAGAGAAGAGGCATGCACTGGAACATGGAAATATTCAAACATTAGAAACTAGCGCACGAGATCAAATTAATGATGCTTAATCGTTATTCTTAATATATCAATATACAGGGGAAAGAAGAATCACACATTGCACACTAGCACAATTAAACATGAAATTACAATTGGAAACATGTTATGTTGTACTATGTGTTGTTTGTACTGTTTACCCTGACTGCTCATATCCATAAGTACCAGACTTGAGTCCTGTTTATCAGGGACAGTCTGTGTACCTCAGTGTTTAGAGCACTCACCTTGCAAGGGAGAGGTCTGGGGTTCAAGTCCCAGCACAGGCAGGTAATTCACACTGCAGAATTCACTGCTGGCTAAAGGACTGAATTTCGCGGTATCGGTGGATAGGATTCCTAATGAGGATTTCATTGTTGCCACAGAGAAAGCAAGTTGGAAGGTAACATCAGGAGAAGTGCAAAACCTCAGAGCGGAAGACGCAGGAGTGTTAAAGTCCGCGAAAATTCCAAAATAGAACATCAGCAAAGATGAAAGACAAGCCTTAAAACAACTGAAACAGGCAGGTATGTTCCAAATTTTTTATCTGGTTTATCTATCTATGTATGTTATGTTTCCATTTGTAATTTCATGTTTAATTGTGCTACTGTGCGATGCGTGGTCCTTCTTTCCTTTGTGCATAATATACAAATATGACTCATTTTATACCATGATGGCAATTGTTGCAGAAATTACACAATTTCAATCTTGTTTATCAAATGTTACTGTATTTCAAGACAGTTTGATGATAAATCACATAACTGTTAAGTTATATTCAAAATATCTTTCTGCAAAAATAAAATTTTAATATCACGTTGGGGGCACCCCCCCCGCATATTTTCTATAATAGCCCCTGTAAACTGAGCAATACTTTTATGGACAGTGGTCTGAAGAAAACCAAATAGCTATATGAATTCTTTGAGCCCTGACCCTGCTGCATGTTTGCCATATAAAGTGTTAAATGTTCTGGAATAAATATCAGTTTTGCTAAAAGGACTTCTCATAATACATTGTCCCAATCTGTTTGTATTATTCTGATTGTAGACTGTAGAGGGCAGCATTGGGTTATTACCCTCTATGGAAGACATGACTGTAATCTTACACACAGAGTGTGAATTTCAAATGGGGGTTACATGAATTAGTGACCCAATTTGAAATTTACACTCCCTGTGTAAGAGATTAAGGTTATGTCTTCCATAGTGAGTGTATGGACATCAACTGGAATAGCCTACTGTCAAATTATTTACTAGTGTTACACCCTTTTGGCCCCAGATGGTCGCTATATGCATTCGGTGAATGACATAAGGCACTTCCCTGGTTATATAGGAACTTTAGAGTGCACACCAGTAGGAATCTCCTATACCCTTTGGAGGAAAAATCAGTGTTTCGAAAAAAGATAAAGTGAACAGCACATAACGTAATACATTAGAAAAGGCTTAAAATCCAACTATTAGGCCCTGATTCCTATTTAAATTTAATCCTCATTTTGTCTATAAAAAATGAGCAGAATCTGACTTTTTATAAAGATTTGGCTAAGCTTTCAAAATGTGTAACATTTCAGAAACACTATGCTACTTTAAAGCTGACGTAGGCTGTATGCGTATAGGGTGATCTAGTTGGCAATTTCCTTGGCAAAAATACTCCTTATGTTTCCTCTGCACTGGTTGTCTTCATCTGACCTTGAACTTGCAGAAAGTGCTCTCAAGTCAAGAAAATGATGTTTTCTTGGACGCTAATTGTAAAGAAAGTCAATGGCGACTATTTACTGGTGTGCCCCCAAAATTCAAAATGATATAAGACATGTTTTGAGTTGACTTACTCTTCTGTGGCTTCCGGTATTTTATCAAAGTATTCATCTTGGACTATTACATGACAGGTACAACAGGCTAGAGATGCTTCACAGGCACCTAAATGAGAATGCAAAATGACAACATAATTATAAATCCCGCTGGAATAATTACATACCGTAAAAACTCGATAGTAAGCACATATGCTTACTATCGAGTTTTTACGGTATGCTTACTGATCTCTAAAGCACACTGGCACATAGATTTATTTGCACACATCACATATACATGCAAACTATTGCATGTTCAGCATTTTGCTTCAAGAAGGATTAAGATTGTTGCAGTCTTTTCATCAAGAAAATTAATTACATTTCAGCTTAATACAGGGTGTATCAAAATGAGTGGTACCTGTCAGTTTATTATGAGCAAGACTGCCACATCAAAGTACAACATAAGATCTACCTAATTTGTAGATTAATGTTCTAAAAGGTCCTAAAACAGTCAGTTCTGATCATTTCAAGAAGACAAAATGTTGCATATAGAAGAAGCAGACTTTTCATTAAATATCAAAACTGACTAGGTACCGATCATTTTGATACAACCTGTATATTATTTATCAAACAAACATATCAACAAACAAGTATGAATAATGCAGCTCTCGAATTAAGGATCTGAAGGGGCACGGCAACTTTTTTAGGGCAAGTTGATAATTGCCTTGGATTTTCACTGAAAAGGCAAGGCAGCACGGCAATTTGTAAAATTTCAAAAGGGCATCACGGCAACTGTTGAAAATTTGAGAAGGGCACCAAGGCAATTTTTCAAAAGCGAATAGATGAATTGCTGTCAGCTGAATTCGACACCAAAGTAAAATTCGACTCTCAACTTTACACTAAAACTAACCTGATTGCTCAAAAAACCTGCTTTAATAATACAAAGCAGTCAAAAATCAACAGTTTAATTTACTTAAATTTTGCGATCCCTAGTTCTGAGCTGCAAAACTGACTCGAAACAGCGGTGAAACAGCTGTAACTTTGGTAATAATATTGATCAAATTCGCCGGGATAAAACTATTTCGTGCAAAACATATCTAGAGATGGGCTCACATGTACAAGATAAGACGATACCGGAAGGGTATCGCCATCGGTTTGCAATGGGAAGTCAATGTTTCCTAATCGAGAGATCAATTGATTTGCCCAGCACTCGGATTTTGTTCACGACACGAGGTAGCTTAGTTACTATTAAACAGCGTTTCTGATTGGTCGATAGTAAGCTGAAGGTATTTCTCCGACCAATCGAGAAAATGAAGTCAGATTTCTAGCAACCAGATAATGTATAAAAGCTGATGTGATTGGCTGAATATGTAAGCTTACGTAGGGGTACATGAATATTAATTCACAACAAACTATTGATTGATAGCTGGGTTACGATGCTCAAAATAGCGATCGTGTTCAAGATTTTCGATTTTAATTTTCCACAATTTTTCGGGGTTTTAACCAGTACTTGTTAATGATTTTATAATGAAGGGGCAGGGCTGGCTGGCTATGGCACCCACGGCAACTTCATTAAAGGGCACGGCAAGTGACTGCCGTCGGAAAGGACATATTTTGAGGGCATTACGGCAATATAATGGGGGTGGGCACCCACGTTAATATGCCGTCGGTGCCGTGGGTTAATTCGAGGGCTGGAATAATGTTTAAAACCTACATACCATATGGAATAAATTTAATAACATATCAGATTAGTGCGATGTTTTTATACCAGCTGCAAACTAACACTAGGTTTACAGATGTTCTACTTGGTTAAAAAACTAACACCAACATTAACAAGAAAGCAAACAAACAAATAAATAAATAAATAACTAATTACATTTACATGAAAATTCAAAGAAAATAAGACAACAAACAAACTAACAAATAACATAAAATTATATTCCTTACTGTTACTCTTTTCAGGGTCTGTGGTGCCATACCCTCTCACTTCACTAAACTACTAAACTGTATTCATTTTGTGACCATTCATTCATCATTTCATTCATCATTTCAATTTGCTGAGTGAATATAAAATCTACACAGAGGTCCTGCATGTAACATAGTATGTAACAAGCCATGTATCTCTAACATACACAATAGTTAGCTCCACAGAAAATATATAACTTGCACCACAGGTGGATCCCAACAGCATATTACCGTAACCACCCGGGTATAAGCCCACCTTCAGGTATAAGCCCACCCTCTATTTTTCAAAACATTCTGGGAACAAGGGTGCAGTACTAAATTTGGCCAAGTTCTTAAATCAAATCAATGCTTTTCTCTCACATTTAAGAACAAATAAAAAAAATATCTGTTGATAATTAACATTCCACACTTAGAATTTTAAGAAATTGAAATAGATGATACAAATTACTGGTACTTTGGGCATTTACAAATGGGGATGATTTTTCTTATTTCTAAATTCAAGTACTAGCCCCTCCCCCATTTTTGAAGTGAAATCTGCCATCTAGGGGGGTGGGCTTATACCAGTGGTTACGGTAAATACAGTATTACGGCCCGGGCCACAGGTTCAAACCCATTGTTTGAAGCCAATCGATAAAAGAGTACAGGGCATCTATTGGTTATTGGGGTTATAAGAAACACCACTTCAATTGAACCCAACAAATGTGACATTTCATGACAATCGACATGACATCAACTAAATAATTTTTTATTACCGTAACCACTCGGGTAGTATAAGCCCACCTTCGGCTATAAGCCCACCCCCTATTTTTCAAACCATTCTGAGAACAAGGGTGCACCCGGGTATAAGCCCAGTGGTAATTTTGGCTTAGTTCTTAAATCATGTTAATGGTTTTCTTTCACATTCTACAACAAATATAAAAAAATATCAGTTAAAAATTAACATTCCATACTTATAATTTTAAAAAATGATATAGATGATAGAAATTACTGGTACTTTGGGCATATTCAAATGGGGCAGATTGTTCTTATTTTTAAATTAAACTACTAGCCCCTCCCTGGTTATAAGCCCACCCCCATTTTTGAAGTGAAATTGCCCATCTAGGAGGGTGGGCTTATACCCGAGTGGTTACGGTACTTCTGTGGGCCAGGTATATATGCGCTGGTGATCGGCGATCGTGTAGAAGTGGCGAGGCCTCCTCACCTTCTCCGTGCTGACGACCAATGGGTCAACCATGTTATTGTCAGCCAATCAACATGATTGTTCATCACTTCTGTGTTTACATTCGGGGCACAGCACAGACCACGGTAGCAGAGGTAGCGCTAGGTTGCTTTTTGGGGTCCCGGACCCACCGAAATAGAGTTCGGAACCCAGTTTTAAAATTTTCTGCAAGTTCAGGGGTCCCTGCAGACCCCCAGTTTTTCAATCTAGCGCTATTGCAGACACACTATTTATGCTGCATTTGTGCAACTTGGACTGACCAAACTCTACTCCGGACCCCCTACTTTTTAATTTTCTGCAAGTTTGGGGGTCCCTGTGGACACTGGAGTGTTTAGTGCTAGCGCTACCCTTGCACAGTAGTAATGAAGAATTAACTTTACATGTATATCTTGATTTCTTGATACCTTCTACATCCAGATCATGTCTATGGGCTAGATACATAACATTGTCACCAACTTTCCCTTTGATATGATGTTCAGTTTCTCCATCTCTATCTAAATATGTTATATTGACTCTGAAAAAAAGAAAAGATATAACATGTCACATCACAATTTGAACAACAAAACTAGTTATTTACATACAGTTCTCTGTAAACACAAAAACAAAAAAGCAAGTAAAATTTATGAGCCATTATGATAACAGTGAGAGGTGAGAACACATGGACCCTTTCATAAGAGGGGCACAGAAACAAGAAAACAGAATGCAAGCTTGTCAATTTCCTTCATCACATGATAAGATGACTCTCTGATTTTAAGTTTTAAATGACACCTCATATACCATTAAAAATAATTTGGGAAGTGCAGTGATCCTGGAAAATCTGTTATCATGATTGCTAATCCTCACAAACCTTTTAACAGGATACAGCAGGGACAGCCTTTTGAGGAGAGCGAGAGCAATAGCTCTCTACTGCCCTCCTTAAATATGATATAGGAGAGTGATTTTAGCTCTCCTTAGTTAACCATTCTCTACTTAAGTTCTATTATAAATACCCTAAACAGCTCTTTTTGAAGGCTCCAGAAGACAGCCCTCGAATTAACCCACGGCACCCATGGCATTTTGTCGTGGGTGCTCAACCCCACTGCCGCAATGCCCTCAAAATATGTCCTTTACCCAAGGCAGTCACTTGCCGTGCCCTCTAATGAAGTTGCCGTCGGTGCCCCAGCCCTGCCCCTTCATTATAAAATCATCTATCTATGTTTGTGTGTGTTTTCTTCACTTTTGAGAAATTGCCTTGGTGCCCTTCTCAAATTTTCAACAGTTGCCATGATGCCCTCTTGAAATATTACAAACTGCTGTGCTGCCTTGCCTTTTCAGTGAAAACCCAAGGCATTTATCAACTTGCCCTAAAAAAGTTGCCGTACCCCTTCAGATCCTTAATTCGAGGGCTGCCAGAAGAGCTATTTAATGCTCTCCTTCAAATTTCAAAAGACAATCCCTGATTACAGATGGTATTCTGCATACAAAAGTCACTGATCATTCACATTTATAATACTTACATATCTTCTGGTGACTTTGGAGCTTCATATTCATATTCCCCATGTCTCAAAGGCCCTGGAATTTAAACAAAATAAACATGTATCAAAATCGTCACTTTATGTGAACATTCCACTGTCAATCTGATGCAATATCACATCTAAAACCCCCATTAAAACTAGTAAAAAAATGTCTAAATGAACTCCCAGACATCAAAGCCAAGTAAATAAATACAGAAGGTCATTTAAAAGACTAATACTTGCTCAGAATGATTGTAAATGTGGAAAAAAGATGTGGGGTTAAATCCCACCTACTTTGTGATTGTTTTTGCCCGCACTCTCTCATTTTTTAACCGATTTCCATAAAAAAAAGGTGTCAAAATGCTCAGGAGGATAAACCACTTCAAATGAGACGTGAAACATTTCATTTTTTTTACTATGTAACACAAAGGTACCCCAGGTTGTGACACAGGACCCTATATATACTGCAGTCTGGTATCTACAGGGATGTGTATGCTGATGCACCTGATTACTTAAACACCAGCCCGACAGCTAGAGGTTGGTAATTATATGCCCTTAGGCTGGTAAAATTGCAAAATTAGCAATTTGGCCTGTTCACTGACTCACTCTTGAGTAGAGGAAGATTAATGCCATTGGTCATTCCAGTTACAGTAGATTCACTGTGCCTTATGTTTCTATGTGCTGCCTAAATATTTTGGTAGAATATTAGTAATTAGTAATCAGATTCTTATTTTGATGATGCGATGGTGACACATTTCTGGTGTCGTATTTTTGTTGTATTTGTCGTGTTTTTCCGTAAGTCACATAGTTTGTTTGGCAGTTGTAAGCAGTTGCCATACAGGGCACATTCCGCCACAATGTCATGAATAAAAACTTCTTCCTCAAGTTAATTATTGTCTCAAAAATGACACATTGTGCTATATTCTTTCATCAATTCATCATGATTGTACTTTACAAAATGTCATCTTGTGTAATTTTTTCTGGAGTGATCATCAGACATCACAGTCGCCAACTCGCCATTGTAATATAGGCCCTACTGATCAACATATGGTAGTGCAGGGCTCACACGTTCAAGAAAATACGACACCGGAAGGGTGTCACTATCAGTTTGCAATGACGAGTCAACATTTGCCAATCGGGAGATCGATTGATTTGCCCAGCGCTGGATTTTCCCAAATATTTAATGAGTGGCGCTGTTTTCTAAGTGGTCAATCGTCAAAACAACTTTGATATTGAAAGCGACATCGCAGAATTAAAAGGACTCCAGCGCCTGTGTTTACGGTTAAACGTATAGTAAACCCTGGCCTTCTGCTAAGATACATAAATGTTAGCCAAGCTAAATTATAGCCAAATTGGACAATCTAAAAAATAGTTTTAATGCGTTTCAAAACTGATGATGACGATGCTATGATGACTTAAAACATGTTATACTACATGTAGCACCCTCTATCTTCTATCCACACAGCAACTATCATGTCGTCGTGGATAGTAAATAGATTTCTCGATTGATTTTGTTGCACCGCGAAAATATCCTGTTCATGTGTTTCATGGGCGCCGCCATCTTGAATTTGAACTTGAGGTCGGAAGGGAGTGATTCTTCAGAGATTCACGCTGATTGTGAAGTATGTTCTTTTTCACTGAAAATTCACAAATTTCGAACTTAATTTTATAAATGCCCCCTCCCCCTTTTTTTTTCTTTTGGAAAAATGCATTGCCATGCACGTCACGCGTCCCCGCCCCCAGCCTGCCCAGGCCATATACGCAGGGTTCGAATTCGTTTAAAAATTTTGTGTAGCAGTTTTTGGCCAATTCATCATAATCAGGATACTTCCATATATACTAAAGAATTATAAAAAGTGCTATACAAATGCAAAATTGGGTAGCAGTTACTTCAAAATAAGGAGCAAACTGCTATGCGATACAGCCGAATTCGAACCCTGAATATACATGTATACGGTACATCAAAGCAAAGATACATCCATACAGAATAGTGATTACATAGTCCCTTACATACGGCGAGACAAAAAGTAGAATTGTTATGCTAAAGTACAATGTACTTCAGGTTACAGGTATTGGTAGTTGGTGCCGAATTCGACATGTTTGTCAGCTCGTCGCTTTCGTAAAGTTAAAAGCTTAAATATAAACGCACAAAAACACTTACCACAAGCTGTATGAAACGAGTTTACGTGATATTTAGGTTTAGCTAACAAGTTTAAACATGATTTACAAAGATTTTGCGCAGGCGATGACCGTAATCTAGATAAAATAACAGAATTTGAACCGCGTAGTGCTGCTTTTGCGAAATTCATGAGCAGCGCCATTTTGGATTGTGCAAGACCAGTTGTTCTAGATTTTGGTACTAATAAAATGTAATTTTTTTCACAGGTATTTCCTTGTATGAAACCCTGATTTTAATATGATGTTAATCTACTATTATATACGCACTTTCTTGTCCGATATTATATGCCCTGAAAAGTGATAACGGTACTTTTTGAATTTATTTTAGATGAATTTAGAGATTTCATCAGGCTGTTGTTTGATTGCATACAGGCTGCGAATACAACAAATTGACGAAGTTTGCCGAAGTTTTCAGACGGATTGTGGTGGAAGTCAAATGTCTTTGCCAGAAAGACACACATTCAGCCATTAGAAGGTAACATATCAGCCAAAAACGAGTCCTTTTCATGTATGCTGGGCATTTGTTCTCAAAAGTGTAGCTATTTTGGGGCTGGTGCATGCACCAAAAGTGTTGAAATTTGAATATGTTTAAATTGAAATGGCAGGAAGTGTCACTGACACTCTAGCTTGCACTGAGTGAGAGTCTGTCAATTATTTTATTTATTATTTTGGATTCATCTGTTCATTGGTGCAAAAAGATGCAACGTTAGACCATGCACCAGATACAGCTTTTACAAGCGTGAAAATCTTACCATGTAATTTTATGTTCTGTGTGCATAATTTTGACATTTTGTACTAAAAATATAACCGTATCTAAAACATTGATTTCTCACTCAGAGTTTATTTTAGACAACATTGGTCATTGCACAATTTTTGAGATAACTTGACAAATATGGTTCCACGGGGCACGGTATGCAAGCAAAAGGTTATGCGCGGAGGGCTGGTTAGTATAGTGGTCTTCTCACTCGCTTCTCACCGCTGTGGCCGGGGTTCAATTCCCCGCGGTGCCACATGTGAGTTGGGTTGCCGATCCATGGTCGTCCTCACAGGTTTTTCTCCGGGTGCTCCGGTTTTCCTCCTGCATCTAAAATCGGACCTCTTCCCATATCCCTGTCCCGTCATATCCGGATGGCATCCCTTAAATTTAGTAGCCTCCGAGCACTATTGGGCTTAGCCTGGCTTCGGCCGAATGTTATTTAAATAAATAAAAAAATAAAATTTGTGCTGAATAGAGTGACAAAATTGCTTTTTACACATGGTTTTTTTTTCAATACTGGTATCATGGTATTAAAAAAAATGAGGCAAGTTTAAAAAAAATAAAAATCCTTCCCTATTAAATTTGTGTCTCTACTTTATGAAAAGCTAACTGAAAAAATCCTACTTGGAACTGATTTTGTGTGTGTGTAATGTTACCAGGGGTGTCTATTCTTCCAGAAAATTTTAATCATTCCCTCATGCTACCATGCTGTGGTCACATCCTTCCCCAGATTCTTCAAATTCTTAAAATTATCCCCCCCCCCCTTTGGGGGCAAATAACGGAAGAATAGACACCCTGTGTTATACACAAAAATGTTTGGGTAAACAAGTGTGTTTTTGTGATTTTTTTTTCAAAATCTGAACATTTTAAAAATGTAAATCTGTTGTTACCGTAGGAATTGGGGTCAACTCATTTCCTTTCCAAAAAATGTATAGTTTTACATGTAGACTCTAACATTTCATTTTGATATGTTTATGTTTGTTTTTAGGTTTGTTACAGGCTGAATTAGTAATATCATGAGGTCTGTTGTCTTCGTAGAACGACTTGAGTTGGATTTTGAAGGCAATTTATTTGCTAATGGTTTGATGCTTGGAGATGTTGACAATGATGGGGTGAGTACCTCTGTAAAAATGAGGGTTGATGATGAAAATATTGATGACTGCAGTGGCACCTCATGTTATATTCATGATTTCCAGATATTGCTGAATACCATATAACCATCCCAGTATGACCGAAGGAGTGCCTTTGGTGATTCGATGAGTGGTGATAGTGACCAGAGAAGATTTATAAGCAGTCCCATGATACAACTGAAACATCCGTGTACTTGAGAACCAGTCTAATAATCACAGAGTTTCACACAATTGCTCACTGTTGATTCCCGTTCCAAAGGCGCGATTTTCAAACACTCAAAATATGTCCAAAACTTGGGTCGATATAAAGCGTTTTGAGATGATCCCTGAAAATAGCATCGGTTCCCTGTTCAAATGAGCTATTTTGTGTTACTATCGACCTAGTCCTGCCAGCAAGACTTCAGTCTTTATCATAATGACATCTACGGACCTGAATGACATCTACGGACCTAGGTATGACGAGTTACAGTTACTGGAACTAACTATCGACCCACATTTGAATGAGGAATAAAAGTCTGAAAGTACAAGAAATCGGTATACTGAAAGTAAAATTTTCAATTTAATGGACACAGCTGCCAACAGCTGTACGCGATCGCGACCGATTTCAGTATGTCGCGATTTCAAAGTACAACGCGATTTAACGCATCGACCATGGATACAATAATGAAAATACTAACCAATCATGAGTGAGTTGGCAAGGTTGGATTCACTTCTGTGTTACGCACATGCGGGATGCTCATCACACAGTGTACGAGAGAATCATCAAGCTTTTGACAGCTGTATTCATTCAATTGAAATTTCTAGTAGACTGGTTCTCAAGTACCCAGATGTTTCAGTTGTATCATGTGACTGCTTATAAATCTTCTCTGGGTAGCGACCAATGCAAACATGGCTATGCACTAAATGTGATAACATCATTTAATACAAAGGCGTGTGAACTTAGGATGTTTTATTTGTCTGATTTTGTCAGTTCACAATGATATCAATGAAGCTGAGAATTATTTTGCAGCTCTCAAAATTAGTGTGACGATTTTAATACAGTATTTTTAGAGTTGACACTGACGTGAAAACTGTAAAATTTCAAATTGGATCGACAAACCCAGATTTTCTCATTAGAGCTGAAAGAATATAGGAAGAGGAGTGATTCACCCCCTTATTTTCTAAAATGGCCCCGTAAAATAAACATCACTGAATGGACAGGACGATTTTTCTCAAGAAAATTGATAAAATATCCTCCACACAAAAACATTATTCTTTGAGACTTGCTCTGCATACATGTAGGTCCACATTGCATACATGTAATGTGGGTGTTTATGGTAGTAAGACAAAAAAAATTGTTTGATTGTCCTCACCCGACTGACCCTAATCTGGAAAATCTAGAAAAAAGGTTGTTTTGGTTTTGCTATAGTGTATAAAATAATTACCGACCCTCATATTGGAAATTCCAGAAAAGTTTTTTCATACTTCTAAATTGTTTTAAAAACATGAATGAAGTGGTATACAGCAAATAAATATCCCACACCTATTTGTTTAAAAAAGCTAATTTGGGAAAAATGTTTTGGCTATGACCTTTAATTTAAAATAAAATCCGACTGACCGACACTACCCCTTTGAAAGGATCTATGGACAATTTTTTCTGGCATAAGGGTTATGTTTCAATTATGGTATAAATTTTGAATTTGCATAATATTTGCCTAAAATAGGCAAGGTAACAATTTTTTATTAAAGAATCTACACGACATGCTTCCAAGAATTTATAAGTGATATGATGATAATGATGTATTGTCTTTTTCCAGGAAAATGAATTAGTTGTTGGCAATACGGAGGGACAACTGTATGTGTTCAAGGGAGACAGTACTTCACCATGGGCAGTAGCATCTAACTTGGGCATAGTAAGTACAAGGTAGTTTCCATGTAATTTAATGATTTTGTATTGTTCTTGCTGTACCATTTTTCAACCGTGATGTGGCAATGATGTCAGTGCGCATGTCAAATTGCTAAGTGTATTAAGATGCCGCATAGACGTGCGCGTGAAACGGCTGCCTCGGCGCGTTGACGTC
Organism: Amphiura filiformis; assembly: GCF_039555335.1. Classification (NCBI taxonomy): domain Eukaryota; kingdom Metazoa; phylum Echinodermata; class Ophiuroidea; order Amphilepidida; family Amphiuridae; genus Amphiura; species Amphiura filiformis. Next base: position 49,169,611 of record NC_092628.1, on the reverse strand, counting down.
ACTGCCACATCAAGGTGGGAAATGGTATACATTATTTATCATGAAGGAAGGCCTGTATATGAAATTAATGATGTACCTGCATTCGCAGAAAGAAACTTAAAAGAACTATCCCCTTCTAATTTTGGAATGCACAATATACTCCTCATCTGCTCACCACAAAGAACAGAGCACTTTACAAAAAAATCATACATTACATGTACATAGGCATGTAGATACATAGAAAACCACAATAATATACAATGATGCAAATGGATTAATAATAATACGAACATATAGCATAAGGCATGCGGATGAATTTTCCATAAATACATGTGTTTTGAGTTTTGTTTTGAACAGCCAGCGTGTACAGGCTTGATGTCACAAGGAAGTTAATTCCATAGCTGGTGTGTAACAGAATGATGGCCATGAAGTATTTTGGGCCTTTTTATCTCTCAGGATTTCTTTGTTCTTTATCGTTGGTTGCCTTCCTCCTATGGGTTCAGAGTCTTGGATTTCCGAATTACTCCTTGGAAGGAAAAGTTTAGGAAATCATCAGACACAGGGTCATATAGATGGCGCTGCTTAACTGCTAGGATCTAATTAGGGTTTAAGACTAAATTTGTTTCATTGAACCAATGGCATTTTTGTTTAATTTGCAGACAACTTGTGTAGGCATTGGAGATGTATGTAATAAAGGAAGGGTGAGTAGAAAACAGTATATATTGTGATCCCAAAATCAAACATAGCCAATTGTTGCGAGAATTGATATTAATATTAAGTATAAAGTTCAAAGGAAGTGCTCAAGTTCTTGTGTGTTTTGTTGTTTTCAAAGATAATTGTACATCAGGAATCAGATTTGATGGGATTTTCAGTAAATTGCAGCCTATTAAAGGCCTATTCAGCGATATTTGCTTCAGAAAATCATAACAAATCACCCAAATTAAGTTTTGATTTTGTAACGCTAAAAAGTTTTACACCTACCCGTCAAAGAAGTGATCGGCACAGAGCGGCACTCATTAAAGCAGGCATATGTCGCTCCTTAACATTGCACATATGTCAATCTAAGCAAGGGAGTGCCGTTCTTCTAGAAGCGATAATACTAACTGCATTTTCATGCACTAGACTAAAAATGTTTGTTGCTCCCAGAAAGGGGAATGTGTGTTTGATGTAATTTAACTACAGAGGAAGCCCAGAGGAATCTAATTGGTGCAATAACATTAAAACATCAATTAGTGCCTGTCAAATTCAGAGATAACCTTGTCACTGATTAATTTGATAACCAGGCAGGTTTGCTTCACCCCAGAAGAACTGCTCTAGTGGGGCTTCCTCTTTAATAGTGAATACTTGTTAGAATTGGAGAGATGTTTGACAAAACTGTCGTTAAAAATTAACAAGTTATTGGTGACAAGATTATTTTCCTCAAATCAGTGAAACTTCCTAAGCTTTGTACTAACATTAGAACCTGTTTCTTCTTCTCCTTTATGTTTAGAATTTCATCATTACAGTGAGTGCTGAAGGATTATGTCATATATTTGATCTTGAAACCGTCAAAAAATCAAAGGTAAGGAATGATTATTAGCTGAGCTGGCGTCCACTATATCAAATAATTATGTTAATCATCTGTCACATGGTAGTGGATAGTCAAAACAAAAGAAAATGATTTCTATATTTTTGTTTAAGAAACTAGAGGGGAAAATGGCCAGTTTTGTTCAAGAAACTAGACAAAAATACTCAGTCAGAGAACAAATGTCACACCTATTGCAACTCTATGTTAAGATGATTTAGTTCTGATTCAACTAACGTTTTACCCTTTATCATGCTAAAAGTGATGGTACAAATGTTTTTACCTTTTGTAGGAAGTGGAGGCTAAAGGTCAAAAAGATGCCAGAAATAAAACTGAAAGCAAAGGATCTAAAGATGTCAAAGGGCAGAAGGATGCCAAAGGTCAGAAAGATGCAAACCAGAAGGGCCAAAAAGAACCTAAAGCATCTAGAGATGGCAGCAAAGTACAACCAGATGGAAAAGGTCAGCCAGAAACTAAAGGTCAAGCTGAGGGTAAAGTTCAGAGTGAGGTCAAGGGGCAGTGTAAACCCTTTGAACTCTACCCTTGTCACACACAGCATTTACCAGCTAACACAAAAATGTTGCTGATACAGGATATAGGTAAGTTCATTTGTGGGAATCTCATAAATTAGGCTATTCCATTTAAACTCCACACTACTCCTAAGATTTTGGAAATACCTGCCACAGGGGGAGTATGTTATATTTTACATGGAAGTTACCCAATTGTCTATTCTATTCAAAACTTATACTCCCTCTGTGGAACACTTTAGCTAAATCTTCCACAGGGTAGTGTGGATTTTAGATGGAATAGCCAGAGATGCCGGTTTTAACCTGAATTCAGGTTTTTTGTGAGTTCAAATTCCTGTGTTTTTATTTATATTCAGCCTGTTTTGGGGCTTTGTGGCCTGCATTCACGCACTTTTTTGAGTGAAACTGACTGGCATCTTTGAATAGCCCATTGAGGGGTGGTTTCTTATGTAGATTGAAGGAAGTAATACTAGAGTATAATAGTGCATGTGCATGCATATACATACAGTATAACATTGCTAGCATTGTATTATGACATGCATTATGTAGCACTTCCTGTTGCAGTGATGCCTTGTGTATATTGTCCAAGATAGGATATGCTCACTGGATTGGCATGTCTTGATTGTAATTGTTAATGCTAAGCACTACGGCAGCTATAAATTGATCTTTCCAAAGTCAAATTCAAAGAAAAATTATATTGCAGGAGGTGGTCTGGTAATTTATATCATTGTGCCCAATGCAATAACTGTATCCCTTCAATTTGTATTGCAGATGGCGGTGGCAAAGTTGAGTTAGTTGTCGGTCACACAGATAGAACTGTCAGAGCCTACACTTGGAGAGACGCACCACCAAAAAATGTAAGACTGATCTATAATAATAAACAATAAGGGACTGTATAATTAAACATTTTGCTAGGCAAATCCAATAAAAAGAAACTCACTTCTTTAGCTTTCGCCATCTGGGCTGATGGCTTGATCACAAGTGTCTTGGTCCACTGCTTTTCCCGCGAAACGCTTGTTGACATTTCCCGGAAGTGATGTTATTTTTGTTTTGAGCAGTGGATCGTATACGTGATCGAGAGAGACGATACCTTCGTCACAGTTGATTGCTTTGGCCCCCTTTTTGCGGATTTGGATGGCTTCCCTTATTCTTCTGGTGAATGCGTTTGAGTCCCTGTCAAGTACTTTTGCTCCTTCCCATTCAATGACATGGTTTTTCTTTTTATTGGATTTGCCTAGCAAAATGTTTAATTATTTAATCTACAATCCTACAAAATGCATCTATTTACTGAAATAAGGGACTGTGCGATAATTATGTGTACCTCCAGGATAGTGTATTCTCAAAATTGCTTGCTCCTCTCTTGGCTTTGCCAAAAAAATCTTTGCCCCACTCCTTTGATGTGCCAACAAATCTTAGCTCTGCCTATACACATGTCAGATTTGTGGGAACTCAAATTTTGAACTGTAACTTGTATAATCATTTGATTGGAGCACAGCAAGCAGGAATTGTTTTTGCATATTTTAATGTTTTCCTTACATGTTTTCTACACCTGTGAGACCTCAATAGCGAGAATATGTGTACCAAAAATAGCTCCCCCTTTCGTCCTGGTAACAATTTGCCCCCCCCCCATACAATTCATAATTATTACACCACAGTATCATAAACAAGGAGGAAATTTAGCTCATAAGGGTCAGTGTGAAATGTCCTCTGCGAAGTATTCTTAACATGATACATTTATTTTGATTCAATTCTACTTAACAACAGCCATTTATTCAATTTTATTCTTATATTGTATCTCTCTACTAACAGGATGGTAGAAGTTTGCTCGGTGGGAAGTTTGTGTTGTTGCAAAAGTGGAATTTACAAGGCCAGGTAATGTTTCCTACATGATTTATCTCTAGAAACTGTTGATCTCAATACAACATTTTAAATTTGTAACTGTCACTTATAAAATAAACAGCAATCTTGAGTGGAATGACTTGATCTGCCTTGCTGATATAAATAAGGTGCAAGAATCGTGCATATATTTTGTATAGAAATCAAGAGTTTGCTTTTCTATGTATGGTGTATAAATTCAGTGATTTGATGTACTGACTGATATTAAGCCAAAAGCATGTATTAAAGAAAAATAGGACATTCTACATGTAAATGTAATATCTCTACTTAAAGTAGATACATCATTTGAATGGTATTCAACTTTACCAATACTGTTGTTTTCCTTGATGTTTTGCTAATTATTTCCTATCAAAAATTTAAAAAAATAGTAGTTTTAATGACTTTTCCTTTACTTTAAAGCAATTTGTACACAAAAATATAATTTTTGAAACACTTATTGTGGGATCACAGAATGAGCCTTTAATACAATCAGGAAACAAGCTTTGTTTTCCTCTAAATGCAGGTCGGTTCATTGTCACTGAGCAGACATGCAGATGGGTCACCTAAACTAGTTGTCTCACAACCAGGATGTAATTATTCCGAGTTGCTGTGCAACTGGGTCAAAGGTCAGGAAGTGGGTACTGGAGGAGCTGCCAATCAAAGGTATGGATGCTTTGAAGTTTTGAAGTTTCCAGATAATGTACATGTATGGTTGTACATGTATACATGTGATTGAGTGAAAAGTTTTTATTGTTAGTATTTCAAGAAAGGGTGAGTGATTGGTTACAGCAGCACTCCAAATCCTTTTAACTTGTAAAGAATAGGGAAGTTATTCAGATTTGTGGATTCTGTAATAACAGGCACTGTCCTTAAAATCAAAGATATCAATTGCACTTGTTACTGCCTGTGAAACACATTTATGCATATTCACTTGGAACTTATTAGTTTGTCAAAATGAACAAGTACCCCTCCTGATATGCAGTCTCCAGATGTAGAATGGACTTTGCTGCAGAAAAGTGAGCTTAGTGTGTGAGGCCTGAGAACTCAGGTGCAATTTGTCCTTGTTTTGTGCAGTCCCCACAGAATGCTCTTACGACAGATTCTCCAGGCATATATACACCTGTTCAAATTGTGATATCAGGTTGACTTGGTATGCTCATATCAGAGTGATGCTTATTGACTTTAGCCAATGTGATGGTCAGTGACATAAACTGGCCTCAAAAAGAAACTCATAATTTGTCACAAGGCCATATCTTAAAATCCTCTCCATAAAATGAACAAAAATTGCACACAGGATTACTTCAATACTCTACTCTAAACACATGTCAGTAACCAAGCAGTTGTCCAACTGACACAACAGCAAAATGCACTGACATGAAACACCTTCCTGAACCAAAATTCACAGCCCAACAGATTTCTTTTGTTGGGTTCCAATTATTCACATATTCATTGACATGTGTTTAGAGTAGAGTATTGAAGTAATCCTGTGTGCAATTTTTGTTCATTTTTATGGAGAGCATTTTAGGATATGACCTTGTGAAAAATTATAAGTTTCTTTTTGAGGCCGGTTTATATTTAGTGTGCAAATAACATGGCAGGTTTGGAGAAGTTCATTATAGATAATTATATAGAACATAAAATGTTCACTATATTTCTATTATAATTTTCAAACAGTGATGAAGCTTACATCAAGTGGCACCCAATATCCAGTAGAAGAGCTCGTAATTCCAATGTATCCACAGAAATTGTTGCCGATATCAGGTTGGGTAAGTAGACAGAATAGATGAGTTCAGTGTATGTTTATTAGTAACACAGGAGGATCATATGGGTTTGTAGCAAATAAGCCTAACATCTTATGCCATACCAGGATCTTGCTGTTTTCTAATTAAGGACAAAATGTGAACGTAGCTGAATCATCAGATTGAGGGAAACTGGATCACAAGATTGCCACTTGATTTTATGATTTGCCTTCCTACTATAGTTCAAGCTCAGTGAAGCATTTTAAGAATTTATCAGTGACCTTGCCACATTCTCAAAGTTGATGATGATAATGATGATCCAGTATTATATTACTGGATTCAGCAACCAGTCCAGTTCTGTCACACAAAAGAGTCTTTAATCTACATGTAAACAAAATGTGAAGAGCTTCAACAAAAAGAAAATTTCTTGTGAGAGTATGTTAGTTGATGGCTTTAGAATATAGTTGTTTCTTTTTATGGTGAGCCGTAACTTTCATTACATTTTCTGAAATGTGATCAGTGAGTGCATACAACTTGTTGACCGCTATCCAGTGTTTGTCTTATTATTATTATTTTGCTGGAATTTTTTGATTGCAGGTGAAGTCACATCAAAAGATAACCAGGAATGTAGACCTCATCTTGACAGGCTAGCATTGTGTACATTAGATGGTAAGGACACTAGTCATAAAGGAGTTTGGTCTGATTCACAGCATCATCCCCACTTTTTATCCATCAAAACAAGAGATTTTTTTGGTATCAGTGGAAAGTCCATGTTTTTCTCAGTGACACAAGATTTTACAGCTGAAAGATGTCTTGTTCTGATTTTGTAAGCCCCAAAATGTGTCAAAAGTTAGGTAACCCACTTAGTATTCATACAGTATTCTATGTGACTTTCAAATGCACATTGGTGGCTCTCACATCTAAAGGGATTGAAATAAAAGTATGAAACTTCATCAGTAGGGAATGGGGGGGGGGGGGCAAGGCCATTCAACCATGGGGGGAAAAGCACATTGTGAAAGAAGACAATCCTCTGTCAGATTTTCAACCTGTGTGACCTCAAACTGAATAGACATAATTTGAATAGTTGAGACATAAAAAAGCTAATGTTGTTACAAGTATGGAGAATAATTGAATTTGGAGTAACCTCTTGACGTAAATGGAGCAAATCAGAATTATGTAGCTAATAGAGGCTGTTAGCATTTTTCAAGCATAACTCATGACAAAAGTGTTTGTATTCATGATTCATACCCACGAGCTCCTCGTTCACGTGCTTGATATGATTGACTTCTAATAGATTGACTGACTGCTAGTATTGCTCTCTACCTAATTCATTCCCTGAAACTTTGAACAGAGTTTACTAGTACCCACAAGATGGCCACTGTGACGTCACACTGACGTCCTCTATAAGAAATCATGTGTCGTGAAATGACAATAATTTTGGTTGATAACAGTACTTTAATATTTTGGTCCCTAATACAGGAACATTAATGATGATAGAAGATGACAAAATCTTGTGGTCACTCCTAGTTGACCATCAGCTGTTTGCTGTCACAAAACTAGATATCAATGTAAGTAAGAAAATCTACTACTATAACTATCATCATAAGAACCAAAATTGACTTGATTTAATTAGTTTTCTGTATTTATTCTGGCTCATTTTCACAATAACAATAGAAAAAGTCATAGATTAATATCACATAGATTGGAATATTCCATGCCTGTGCCCTCTAAGTGTACTTGAAATAAGCTGACCCCAGTGCAGCGTTTGGCCCTTGCGACCAGGCTTCCTGTTAGTGTGCGTCATTGCGTCCAGACGCGTATTTTACAAATTTGGACGCCAAGTTTCAGATGGCCGGTCGTATTTTGCGTCCATGTCACTTGAATGTGGACACAGACAAAACTTCGAAATTTAATGATTAATTGATGATAAAAATAAGAAATTTCCATTCTTTTAACACGTTAATTTAAGAGGTGCAGAACTACGAAAATGGGTTAAAAATTGGCAGAGTTTGTGCATGTTTTTGCATCTGTTTCTGACCATGTTTTGAACCAAAACTGACACGGAAATGAGAAAATTTATCATTGCGACTGGAGATGGAATAATCATGGAAAATGCAATCGACATTTGAGGTGTAGACCTCGACCGTGGGGGTATGTGTGGCAACAGGGGATTGCCGACCGTTTTGATCATGGAATGCTGTGGCGTTTCCCGCTGTGGCGTTTCCCGGTATGATTGATCATGAATATGGACGCACATTTTTTAAGCCTTAACGGGAAGCCTACTTGCGACATCGGTCATCTGAGCATGCACACGGGCGCTGAACTTGTCAGCACTTATGCGCGAACTCTCTTTTGTGTATGCTCACACTATTTGCATTATTTTTGAGTTCGCTATAATCGAATCAAGTAAATTTGCTTCAAAATATTTCTCAGAATTTCATGATTTTACAGCAAAAAACTGAAAAAACAACATACCAATTGAATTTGCCGTTTCAGCTGAAATGTACGCGCTATGAAAGCGAATTAGCGCGGGCGCTTTGAGACATTTAGCATATTTTTATTTGGCCTTACAGATTTGAACATAGCATACGTAGCTACTGTACAAGTTAGTTATGGTAGTAACTCATTCTTAAAAATAGCTAACTTTAATTGCAGTTTCAATATGTTTCTGTTTCAGTGTGATGGTCGCGATGAAGTAGTGTTTTGCGCTTGGGATGGGCAAACCTACATTGTTGATCATGGTCAGGAGGTTGTCAGGTTTCAACTGGAAGAGAATGCTGCTGCATTTACTGCAGGTAATATGTCAAGTACTTTCTTTAATCCTTCAAAAATGGCTCACATCTTTGTGATGAGTGCATACTGATGAATCCAAGATAACTGCAAACGGGCCCTTTTGTATTTTAATGGATACAGAGGGCAATTTTATATCGACTTTTTTGGTGCAAAGGCGTTCTGCCATTGTCAGGGAATGGTTTATAATGATCTGTTATTTGTCAGTATGTACACCTGAGATTTACAAAATTGAAACTGCTGATGTACTTGTATGTATAATTGTTCAGAATGAATCATTTGACTCATATTGTGTTGGGGGTAAGGTAAGATTGTAAGATATTAACAGAGATTGATTAATTGGGTGTTTGTTGATTGATCAAGAAATATAATTTATTGGGAAATCAATTATAGCCATGATAGATTTGTTTTAAGAAGATACCCTCAATTTTTCTACAAATTATGGTTTTCACATGATTGTAGCGTAGCCTTATACTATGGTGAACTAAAATATACAATTAAATATAAAGCCCATTGTGTTGTAATGTGACATATTGTGAGTTTTTTTCCATTTTATTGTGGGATCCAATTAGCCAACCAAACTCAGTGATACATGCATTCACGGTTAAGAACAAGAGCAAAATAGACTTATTCCTACATTTTACCTCATTTTACCTCGTTTAAAATGAAAAGGGAAATTAATAGTGGAAACTAATATCAGTTAGTCAATAATTGTGAAAAAATTTGATTGAAAATGTATTTTTTTTAATATTAAAGTTGTTTGAGTTTAACTTTCATTCAAATCAAGTGTATGTTTAGCATAATGTAGGTTTTCCAAAATGTGAATTGGTCAGAAATCTTATATTAGGGCAAAAAAAAAATAATGGTTTGTCTCAAAGCTCACGAGTGGTTTGAAAACAAATCTGAAATGCAATTTTTTTTCATGGTATTTTGAGAAAAAAATCTGATTTTTGCCGAATTTTTCTGGAAAAACTATAAAAAAAAAAAAAAAAATTTGAAAAAAAAAAATTCTGCATTTCTTTTTTTCCAAATCTCATGATTTTACAAATGCCTTATCGCTTTGATTTTGGTCAAAAATTCTTATACTATTGCTTTGAGATTGGTCAGAAATGTCATATTATCGCTTTCTTGAGAGAATAAATTTTTATTATTCCTTACAGGTCAGTATAATGCTAAAGGACAGAACATGCCATGTCTGGTATATGTGACATTTACCAAACAGATTTATGTGTATTGGAATGTGTGCTTACCGCGCATTGAATCAGCAAGTCTACATGATCTATGGAATCTAATGATGAAGTGCAGGAACAACTCAAATTGCTAGATTTAAATGGTAAGTGTTTGTGTGCCTGCTTTGTGTCCGTTGACAGTTACAAAAGTGGAAAACCATTATTACACTCTGTTTTAGAGAAGAACAGCAGTTCCTTATTTTGCTCATATTGATGTGGCGCACGGTTAATGAGCATTGAGCAACATACGAGAGCGTTGTGTTCCCTCCCGATTGGTGGTATAAAAGTAGGTTAAAAAAAATTGGCTATTCCAGTGGAAATCCATACCCCCTATGAGAGACATCTCCCACATATGGGGTGTAGATTTCAAATGGAGTTGCCCATTAAGGTAACTCCATTTGAAATGCACACTCCCATGTGTGGGAGATTAAGGTGAATGTCTTCCATAGGGGGTGTATGATTTCAACTGAATAGCTCATTTCAAAATGGAAATAAGAAGGCAGTGGTGCACTGAGCCCTCGATATGTTAAAAATAAGAAGGCAGTGGTGCACTGAGCCCTCGATATGTTAAAAAAAAAGCGATTTGCTCTTTTATAATCATTTTTCCCCATGATCTTAACTGTAAAGTTTGCTGAGGCTTGTGGATCAACGTCTAGGCGTTGTGCCTGTAAATCACTGCGCTTTATTTAAAAATTGCATTTACAGGTTGTACAGCTAAGGACATGAGGCAGTTGGTGCAATGGTGTATATATGGCAATCACAGTAAACCTGCAGAGGAGAAGAGGTGACACCTAACAGGCTGAAAACAGGCAAAATATTTTGTATATGTTTTTACATCAAACATCACAGGAGATATACATACAATATTCTGTTATGATATTGGATGGACTAATTTGTAAAAGAGAGGTTCTGTGTCCTGATTATCTTTCACTCATGCTCTCCTGTTATTTTTGATCAAATTTCCATCAAAGTTGTCATCCATTACAGTCTTTAAATGCACTTACTATTGTGTAGCATGTGAATACGTATAGTCTGGCTGCACTAGCTAAACAGACATCAATAGAGGTGTGTAATGCCCAGCCACAAATCCCCCTAGAGGCATTGACCAATTAATAGTACACACAAGCAAAAGTAAGCTGTGCAGAATAGTAAGTTATCATGTAGATGTGCCAGAGTTTGCTCAAGCTATGAATCGGACCATAAGAGGCAATAATCCAATAGTGAGCAATTAGTGGTTTTTGCTCACTTCTGTCTCGTCTTAAGTTGAGAGAATGCCATGTTGGATTTTATAGTGACATATTCGAATCATGCACACTAACCTAATCAAGTGGGGCGTATACACACATAGAAGGGCGATTTATCCATACACCGGGAATGCAACCGTGTAAATATACTGATTCGAATCTGCCTTTTCTAAATCCAACATGGCGTTACTCTCAAGTTGAGGCGAGACACAATATATAAATGTATAGAATTTAAAGCAATATTGGGATCTTAATGTGTGATAATACCATAATACCATCCCTACCCCAGCATTGATGTCTCTATCATGGTTGGTGTGCATGACAGTAAGTGTGAAAAGTTTGTGATGACAATTTTATGATGGCAAAAGTCAGAGCCACTAATCTTTTTCACTTGATTACAAACCGGTTAGGTGCACACTATTGCTTTCAGTAATGTAAACAAAAAGTGCAGTTATGTACACTCTAGTTGATGGGAATGACCAGCAAACAACATGTATGTAAACCGGGAAAGAAAATAGTGGCACAGACTTCTTGTTAGTAGTAATTTACAAACCATATGTATATTTCATAAAATGGGTTGCTATATTGTATACATGTACTTACCTATTGAACAGCTTGACAATAAGTATGCACTTTGAGGTCAAAATGTCCCACTAATTTTGGAACTTATGTGTCATCAGTCAGAGATGCCTTGATCTTTTGGAAATTGGAGGTGAACAAAGAAATCCAAAATTGGTTAAAAATTTTGATGTCAGGTATATAGGCAACAGTATCAACTCATCATTGGCATGGAGAACAGTCTGCACTGTATGTAATATGTAATTCCACAAGTTGTCTGGACAACAACAGCTGCAGGAGCAACAAGATTACCAAAGGTTTGTAATACATAGTTTTAAGTTTAAAGAAGCATCCTAACTTCTGTCTGAGTTGTTACTTGAATTTTCATGCATGGAATGGACAAGTGCTGTTTTGGAAATCTAAAAACTGTGAGGCTCCTGATGAATGTTATACAATTTATTTACATTCCAAACATAAGCTGACCATCCCAGGTTTGAGTGAGTAGTAGCACAGACAAGTTAAAATCAGAGCCAGAGATAAAAAAAATACTTTTTTGTGTCTGACGATCAACACCCCACAGCTCGTGATTGGTTAATAGCACAGACAAGGAAGCTTGATTCATCTGGTGCCTTCATTGAAGAAAGGGAATCACAGAATATGAGGAAAAATGATGGTACTTGTACAAGGCTAAAAGCAACTTTTCTTAGGCATTGTTGACATGGTATCTTCGTGAAAGAAAGTTTACAATTACTGAGACCTAATGATATGGTTGCATGTTTGAAGGTACAACATTAACCATAAGGCATGCTGTTTAACAGCTGCCTTCAGAAATTTCAATCATCATATCAAATCGTAAACAAATCATTTCTGAACTTGATTGACAGGTGACATCAGATGCAAACTAGTATTTTTAATTCAGTTTCTGATTATAGTAACGTTATTTCTTATCAGTTTAACCATGCAGTTTCATTTTGTCAGCTGCACATAAACAGCAGACACTTTACCAAGGAATTTAATTCTATTTGTCATGTTTGAAACCTCAGCATATTTACACATTGCGATATCTAGATGTTCCCGATCGTTTTCAATTTCATGTGGTCAGTCCCCTCAACAAAATAACATAACATAAAACACTGCAAATGTTATATTGGAGGATTTGCGCATCAAAACTAATGTTATAATAATTGTTTAAACATGCTAAACTTTATTATTTTTAGTATACGCAAAAACTCCAAAATCTGAGTTTTTGCACCGGTCGCAAAAACTCTGATATTGGAGGATTTGCGCATCAAATTGTTGAGCAAAAATCTTCTAACCACCCAAATACTTGTCTGTAGTTGATGCTGCTTTGGAAACTGTAATAGTTCCCTTCATATGTGATACAAAGTAGACAGATACTCATTGTTGTTTATGTTGATGTCAGTCTGAAACCCTCTCCAAACACCATTGTTTAACACATCCTCCTCCAATAGCGCTTGAGCTTTCTGAATTTTTCCCGACTCTATGCTAGTCGAAGCCTCCTCTAACTTGTCCTTGATGTCCTCATTGAACTGGTACTGGTGCTGACCCCAGCACCGTTTCTTTTTAAATACTGCTGGAACAAGTCTGGCTGTTTTCACTGCTGTATTTAGCTGAATCAACGATTCTTTTCCATGACTCTACATGTATGTCAGCTTCCAGCATTGTAAATTCATGAACAAGGTGGCTCTTATCCACTTTGGGTAATGTGCTTGTGAGTAGTTTGTTCTTGATATCATTTAGCGTATCTTATAACTCTGCACATCTTTCACAAACAAGTTCATGATTATGCTCACATTTAGAACTGATTTATCTGGCTCTTCCTTCTCACTCAGCGCGAATGTTATGCAGTGGTCTGCACATTCATCATGTAAAGTCACATGTGACTTGAAATCAATCTTAAACTAGATATATTGCATCCTTAGTAAGGCTGCGAAGTCTAGCCGTGACCTTGAAATGACATCTGATGACCTTGAAATGACCTTCACCACATTTTGCATCATATCCACATAACATAATTATACTAATTTTCATTCAAATTGAATAAACTTTGTAATTTGACCCCTTTTGACCTTTAGTTGACTTCTGGTGACCTTGAAATGACCTCCAATAAATTTTGAATCATATCAAGATCACATATACTAATTTTCATCTAAATTGGACAAATATTAGAATTTGACCCCTTTTGACCTTTCGTTGACCTCTGGTGACCTTGAAATGACCTCCAATATATTTTGAATCATATCAAGATCACATATACTAATTTTCATTTAAATTGGACAAACTTTAGAATTTTACCCTTTTGACCCCAAAACAGACCCCTCCTCCATGTTTAAGCCAAATCTGATTACAATCAGTATATGAACATAATGCTAGAGCCCTTTTGGCATTATTCTGATGATCACAGCACGTAATATGCAGAAAATATTGAATTTTAAAGTGATTTTCAGTAATCAACCATTTTTGTCCCCTGTTTGACCTTGAACTCAAAATCTGTGAGGACCCCATAGACACCAACTAATGTCAATGCATATGTGTCAGTCGCATCTCTGTACCATAGAATCTGTAGGAAAAGAAGCATTTTGAAGGTATTTGGTTATGTGCCGGAAATACCCCCTTAATGACCTTTGACCCCAAATCTGTGAGGACCCCATAGGCCCCGGCTATAGCCAAGGTCAATGTATAAATCTCATTACTGTACTGTAACGCGCAGGGGGTCTTAGTTAGGATGGAATTAATAAAGTAAAATGCTGCCACCACCACCTAACTTGGAATTCCCCGGACCGAACTAGGGCTAAACAAATCAATGAAATGGACCCGTTTGAACACAATATATGTTCACCTGTCAACCTAACTCAAACACGTAAATGACTTATTTCCACACATAATCTTAAATCTGACAAACATTTTAATAATATAAATGCTACCAACTCTGGACCTGACAATATTCACAGTCACAATGTTATGGCTTTTGACCTGACAATATTCACAATCACAATGCAATGGTTTTTGACCTGACAATATTCAGTCACAATGGAATGTATATATGTATATGGCTCAGTATCATCACTTCTTACTAATTAATGTTCAGTGTTCATAACTTCATAAAGTTTCAGACTTGACTTGACTTTGCTTGACTTGACTTGACTTTGCTCCTGGTTTATAAAATCCTGACTTCCTGACGGCCTGTAACGTATCAAGAACACAATACCAGAATACAAATTACACACTCAAAAGATGACCCAGCAGGACATGGTTAACACTTACAATACTTGAAGATACACACATGGAATCTTACACTTTGTAACATTATTTCCATACTATTACTTTCCTTTAAAAGGTCATTGAGCTTACCAGCAATCAATTTTCATACACATCTCAGGTCGTTATCTTGGATACACAACTAACATTATGAACTTTGCATGCAATGAATATTTATGAAAGGTCTGAACAGCATTATGCATGGTTTAATTGGTTTTACCAAAACAACATCAACATAGAACAATCTTTGGTCTATTTTCAACTATGAAGTCTTAAATACTACGAAACATACACAAGTACAATGTACTAGCACTAGTATAAACAATGGATTTATCTTAACATGACACTTGCACTTTGTTTATACGCACCGGAATTCATTTTCTGTCGCATGAGACGACGCATGCGCACACCGCAAGCTACAGCAGTGCGAGTTACCTTCGATTATTTGAAGTCAGCACTACAAAGGGAGAAAGAAAGAAAGACAAAGAAATGCACTCATTTTGCCATTCAGTTATGAAATTCACAGAGCCTGTGTGTTAAACCAATGTGCATTCAGAATTTAGGTGTTTTCATATCATCCAAACTACAATCTCTATTTGGCCAACCTGAATTAATGTCATACATACATTTAAATCATATAAAGCAGTGATTAAAGATCATTCGTGCCATAAGTACTCATGCCAACACAGCTAACCTGTCAAAATGCTCATCACCAAATTAAGGTAGCAGAATTTTGAAGCTTGGACACGCATGTTTATTTTACAAAATGACCAGTCGTACTGCAAAGCTTATTTCACCTCAAGGATTAAGTCCTTCAAATCTATCATTTATCTACATGATAGAGAATACTTCTTACACTCTTACCACTTATTCCCGGCAAGATAATATATCACAATCAGAAAATCTGCAAACCATTTGACACTCGTAGCTTGTCAAGTTTGTTTACAAACACCCGCATGGTTCCTTTCATCCAAAAGCTGCCGTCTACGTCATAACTTTTGTGCTCACGGCAGCACATCAAACTTTTAATCACACATCGCTGGGTGGTGCAATGCCAAAAATGTAAACAGACTTTCTTTGATCTTGCAATATTGAACCAAGTTCTAAAATACTTAATATTACATGTTCTATTCGACACCAAGCTACTGATAATGTACCATTTTTAGAGAAGAATTGGCTTCACAATCAGTAATACAAATACATTCGCCTCTTGGCAGGTTTGGGTTGCCAGTTCAAAGTTTCTTCTGTATCTTAAATACTGTAACTGAAATCGCAAGTACATCAGTTTCACCGGGAGAGTTTTAGAATGACAAGAAAAAGCAAAAGAACCACAACCAATTTATGAATTTAACTACCCATTTTAAATGAAACAAAAGCAACTCTCCAGATAGATCTGATGATTTCTGATTTTTGTTACAGAGCCCCCCACCAGGACACAGGCGTCTCGACTGTTTGGTCCGAATACAAACAAAAATCAGTGTACAATAATCTCCTATTTACCTTAGGCACACATTTCCTTTTATGTACTAAGTTTTTAATATACAACACCTCTTTGAAGATCATGCATCATTATAAAACAAAATTATATATTCAAACACATGTTTGAAGTTGCAAAATAAAGTTTACTTTCATCCAAAACTTGACATGTGTTAACACACAATTTGTATTTGTAAACCTCAACAAAACAACAGTATTGTTGTTTCATACACAAAGAGTGACAAATTTTAGTCAACTTTATAATTATTTGGTACAAATACATTACAATCTTGAGGATAACCTCAACTTTACTCACCTAGAGGAACTCTATGATTGTGCAAACCCAAGATTTTGGATTCTTAAATTTGGGGTACAATCATTCATGGATCCCACAATTTATATCAAAAATTTACCATTTTAACTACCTGCATTCAAAGTGAGAGTAATGACTGGGAAAGGCAATGGGATATGGGAAATTATCCTGTTTTTGCATTTTAGAATAGTAGTATCTTTTGAGACAAGTAAACTTCCATGTCAGCTGTCCTTTTTTTCCAACTAGACAGGTACTTGTAGTCACCTACTAACTGGTGCATGAATTTCCAACTCCCATCACATGAAAAATATTTCCATCCTTCAATACACTTTGGTACATTTCAAGGCATAACTCCTCCATGTGAAAGGTAAAATTGTTACTTTAGAAGCTTTTAGAGCCTATTAACATCAAACTTAAAGTAACTCCAGTATCACCAGGTACCAGTAAACTTCCAGCACTCAGAAGCCTGCCAAACACAATTCCATACTGAACCTTAACTCATCTCCATACCAGTCCACTCACTGTGAAACAACCTCAAAACTATGGAACTCAATTGATGAATGAACTTTTGAGAAAACCTCTCAACCACCTGTTGCCTGTTTGTTGAGACCAGCTCGACAAGCCTTATTCTGCAACCTTAAAACTGTTCGCCATCAAACTACCAACAAAACCAGCCTGGTAAAGTTTGAACATGACAATTCCAAACACTACCAGCTAATTACCTGAGGACCAAATTTCACGAGTGACACACCATACTCTTGTGTTTTATACTTCTGATCAATGAACTGGAATTCACACCAAGCAACACTGTACTTCACACTCTGAAATAGTTTATACATCCCCCTTATACTGTAAAGTTTCACAATGTAACAGCATGGGACCATTATGAGTGGTGAATCTGCACCAAAGTTTCAAGTCTGATTTTTGCTTATTGAAATAATGCAATTAACACTTTTTTTTCTTATTAACATACTTTCAGTATGCTGCTACTTTTGTACTATGCAGCCTTCTGTAACGAGCAGGCAGACGCCTTTCTCGGGTAGGATTTCTACGCCCATTACCCTTTTCTTTAGTTTCAGCATCAGGGTCTATGGTTTTAGATTTCAATTTTGGCTCATTTTGATTTTCACTTGCGTTGCTGTTCCCTTTTCCTGCATGTTGGATGGGAAACTGTTTCTTTTCACCAGGTTTGTGTACAGGGAGCAAAGGTTTTCACCCACCTCATCCTGGTGCAGTTTTGTGTCAGCTGATTTGTCCTTGTTTTCTGTGGTTTCTACCCGTGGGGTACATGTTATGAGCTCATTCTCAGTTTGACATGTGTCTTCCACTGGTTTGATACATTGTGATTGTTCTTCAAATGACTCAGGGTATTTGGACGACCACTGGTCCAATTCTGGGCCCTCATACATCTTTAACCTGTCCATGTGGACAACTTTAAACTTGGCCCTGGGGCTGCGCTGTATGCGGCAGTGCACATCGGACAGCTTTGTGACCACCAGGTATGGCCCTTCCCAGGGTAGCCTTAATTTCTTGCTGATACCTGGCTTCCTTTGGAAGTTATATAGCCACACAAAGGTACCTTCAGATATGCTACTCCCGTAAGCTTTCCGATCATAATATTTCTTCTGCCTCCGAGCACTAGTTTGTATATCCGTCCGGGCTCGGTCATGGGCAGATCTGAATTTGTCTCGTAATGATTGGGCATAATCTGTCTCTTCTTCATCTTCATGTACTGCTTCCACCAGGAGATCAAGTGGGGTCGCTACCTCACGGCCAAACATCATCATGTTTGGGGTTTCTCCAGTTGATTCTTGAACTGCGGGACGGTACGCATAGCCCACAAATGGCAACTTTGTATCCCAGTCCCTCTGTTTCTTATATGGATCAAGGAGGATGGACACTAGATTAACGAGTGTTCGGTTATAGCGTTCTATCATTCCGTCGGACTTGGGGTTATAACCACATGTACGTGTCTGAGAAACTCCCAAGAGCCTTAATGACTCTTTGAAAACCTTGCTCTGGAAATTGGTCCCTTGATCAGAGTGCAATTCCAGGGGCATTCCGTACCGACACACAAATTCACCCACAAAAGCTGTGGCCACGGTTTCAGCAGTTTGGTCTGGGATGGGCAGAGCCTCCATCCACTTTGTGAAGTAATCCCCGATTACTAATACATATTTGTTACCCGACTCGGTTTCTGGGAGGGGTCCCAGGATGTCCAAGGCAACTCTTTCAAGGGGGCCACCCACCTGATACTGTCGCAACCGGGCCCTCCTTTTCTTTGGGGGAGTCTTACGTTTTGCACATCCAGTACATTGGCGCAACCATGATCGAACGTCTTCAATCATTCTAGTCCAATAGTACTTTTCCTGTAGTTTACCTAGAGTCTTCTTTTGGCCCAGATGACCAGCAGCGGTTGTACCATGGCATTGCTCTAGTACTATTTTACGTAAGTTGGGAGGGATTATTACTTTGTATACTGTCTCTTCTCCCTGGGTTGGCACCCAGCGCCTACACAGGACAGCATCCCGCACACACAACAGGTCCCACTGAGCCCAATACACTTTGAGATCAGGGACACAAGGTGAAATATCACTCCATTCTGGTCTGGGTTCACCTGCTTCCAACTTTAAGAGCAAGGAACGCATACTTGGCTCCTCCAGTTGGGCTTCCCTGATTTCGGCTAGTGTCAGAATGGGACTCACTCTAACTGTCCTTATGGTGGCAGTAGATGATGTAACCATGTCTTCATCTTCACTCTTTTGGGAAGTATGCTGTTGCTGCATACTGTCATAATTGGCTGCTGTGTCATAATTGGCTGTGTTGTCAAAATTGGTAGTTGTGTCATAATTGGTTGTATTGTCACAATTGGTGGTTGTGTCACAATTGGCTATGTTGTCACAATTGGTTGTAGTGTCACAATTGGTTGTGGTGTCACAATTGGCTGCGGTGTCATAATTAGCTGTATTTTCACAAAATGTAGCTATGTCATAATTGGCTGTGTTGTCACAGTTGACTGTATTGTCACCATTGGCTGTTTGTGTGAGACTTGTTTTCGTCCCATTTGTTTCACTGTCTTGTTTTACACAATTTGTTTCATTAGCAGGGGAACTTTCTAGAGTTACATTTCCTAATGTAATTTTCTCATCAGTTCTACCACACTGCTTACAGGGGGGACATGGCCGTCTTGATAATGCATCAGCATTATTGTGTCTGAGTCCTGGCCTATGAATCAACTCCATATCATAACTACCAAGAACTTCCAACCATCGGGCTAATTGACCTTCGGGATCTCGGAAATTTATCAACCATCTCAAAGCACCATGATCTGACCGTACTATCACTTTTCTACCATAGATGTAGTGACGGTAGTGTCGCAAGAAGTGCACAACAGCCAGCAGCTCCTTCCTGGTAACGCAGTAGTTGCGTTCAGGCTTTTTAAGCGTTCTGCTTCCATAGGCTATAACCTTGTCAACACCATCTTGTTCTTGGGACAATACCCCACCTATGGCATATGCACTTGCATCACAGTCTACTGTATACTGACCTTCAGACCTGGGGTAGGCGAGTATTGGAGCAGTGATCAGACACTGTTTCAACTCCTGAAAAGCCAATTTGCAATCATCAGACCATCTAAACTCTGAATTCTTTTCAGTCAATTTGTACAGGGCTTTGCTATTTTTGAAAAGTTGGCTATGAACCGCGTCTGTAGTACGCAACCAGACCCACAAAACTCCTTACATCTCGGACACAAGTTGGGGTAGGCCAATCTTTGACAACTTGGACCTTCTCTGATTCAGTGTGCACCCCATTAGGAGTCACCACATGGCCTAAATAATGCACCTCAGTCTGAAATAAATGGCATTTGCTGGGTTTCAACTTTAACCCTGCCGATTTCAGACGCTGGAAAACTGTCTCAAGTCGAGCAATTGTCTCCGGTACTGTACTACCATAGGTTATGACATCATCAAGGTATACAAGTAAAGTTTTCCAGTGAAGGCCACTCAACACCCGTTCCATTAAACGCTCGAATGTGCTGGGGCGTTGCACAAACCGAAAGGCATTACGTTCCAACAATACAATCCACCTTTGACTGCAAAAGCCGTTTTCTCACGAGCACTGTCATCAAGTTCTACCTGCCAGTACCCGGACGCAAGGTCCAAGGTACAGAACCACTGAGCACCCGCCAGCGCATCTATGGATTCGTCAATTCTGGGGAGGGGATACGAATCCTTCTTGGTCAACGCATTAACTTTACGCAGGTCAAGACATAGGCGTTATGTACCATCTTTCTTCATTGCCATTGTCACCTGCGACGACCAAGGCGAGTTGCTGGGGCTTATCAATCCCCTATCAAGTAGGCCTTTAACTTGCCGATCAATGTCAGCCTGCTGCATCTGGGGCGCTCGTCTAGGACGTTGTTTTACTGGCTTGGCATTGCCTGTGTCTATGGTATGTTTGACTAAGTCAGTCCTCCCTATGTCATCATCTGATTTGGAGAAAATATTTGCATATTTGCTCAACAATGCTTTTACCTGGGGAACATGCTCCGTTGGTATGCAACTAATACTTTCTGCCAACAAACCTTGCAAGTAATCAGGGACAGTAGACTCAGTCTGCGTCCCATCTGGATCAACAGTCTCCACCGTTTCCCTGACCGTAGATACCTGACTTTTGGCAATCAAGTTCCACGACTCCAACGGTGACATGGATGCAATCACTGTCCCCCTCTTGACCGTTCTAAATTTTTGACCCAAGTTGCAGACGGGCACAATGACAGTTTCCTCCACATTCACCACACTATGGGCGACTATAATATCATGTTCGGTAAGGGTGAGAGTTCAAGGGTTCAACCAGACCAACAATCCTGTCCGTCCCTTTATCAACAGCACCACCCGCCCACATTCTGTCCTTTGCCCGGGTAACAATACAAGTTTCATGACCGGGGGGAACTACAGTTGTTTCTGAAACAATCAAGCGTACACAAAACACTTCACCACTTGTAGTTTTGCACGGGACTCTCTTGCCTTTTACTACCAGTTCTAGTTTCTTGAAATCCAACTTGCACCCTTGACCTACCAAAAAATCCATACCCAAGAGACCACAAGCCTCCACATTTGAAACTCTTACTTCCACTGTTTGCCGAACTCCACCGACTTCAATCTCCATCCAAGCTGCACCCCATGTTTCTAGGGTTGCACCATCAGCAAGGGATGGATCTTTCTTAATTGGGATCAATGGAGGTCGTTGAACTTCAGGTATTGACATATAGGAGGCAAAAGAAATGGTGGTGTGTGTACACCCACAATCCACCAATAGGTCCAATTTGAGCCCCCTGAAACTAACTGGGACATACATATCAAGGACTGGTTTATTACATGTATCTAGTTCAATTGTGTCATGGGCCCTCCGTCCCCCTGTAGTGACCGTCCCATGGCCCTCGGGGCGGCCGACTGTCGCTTCCCTGTCTCGACTTGTTATACGTGGCATACCCTGCCGGATCTTGGCTCTGGAATTTAGGACACTGACCCTTGTAGTGGCCTGCCTCCTTACAAAAAAAACAAGAATTCTTTTTTGTTTGGTTTGCAGATACTCGACCTTGGAGGCCCTCTACCAAGGTCAACAGGGTATGCATCTTCTTCTCCAATTCCTGTAGCCGCCCATCATCAGGACTGGGCTTCACATGCGTTTCTACTGTACGCATATATCCAGATTTGGGGCCCACTTTTCTACTTTTCTCAGCCTTCAGAAAACACTCCATGTCAAGGGCTGCTTTTACAGCATCGGCTAGTGTTTTGGGGCACTGCCTAAATATGGCGGCCCGTAACTCACCATCCTCCAGCGACTCTTTAAATTGCTCTTTAGCTAGTTGCTCTTGGGAGTCAATAGGGATGTCTGGGTAGGCTCTTGTCACCAATTGTCTCAAGCCTTGGGCTAATTCCTGCAGGGTTTCCCCAGCTTTTCTTTTCCGATTCGAACTCTACCCGATAATTTTCTGGGGTACAACTGGGTCCAAAACAACGTTCCAAAATTTGCTTTAGCTCCTTATATGTACACTCCTCTGGCAACCACTTAGAATCTAATGCCTGTACGGCATCTCCCGTGAGGCAAGTGGCTAGCCAGGAGCACGCCTCGGTATCCCCCCAATTATTTAGCTTTTTACAAGCTTCAAAATGTATGATATAACTTTCCCAATTCCCCTTGCCATCGTACTTTTCCGGTTGTCTCTCCTTCCTATGTACTTTGACAGATGCTTGAGAATAGTCCCTTTGTACTGGTGTAGATTGATACCTCAGTACTTTCCGGGGACAATCTATTTGTTCCTCATTTAACTTACCCACTGAGACTGCCTTGGGTGTACTCTCATTATTACCAAAACCCTCCCAAGGACCTGGGTTCCCAAAACCAAAGTATGACAGACCCTCATTACCATGAGTTACCTTGAGTCTGCACTTGGGCCTCTTTCAAGTCCGCAAGTTCAGCTTCAAACTGTGCTGCACGCTGTTTTGTCTCCCAAAGCTGACTTCTGAGCTCAGAGAGTTCCTCCAGGGTCTCCCATTCTTTACTGTCAGACTTAGATGCACTCTTTGGTACCTTATTATCCATATCTTGACACTGAGCCATATTATCACAATTACTTGCCATTGTGTGCTGTGATTACTATTCAATGACTAAAATAAAAATTGCTGAAGTTTTCCGAACTGGCCAAAACAACACGTACGTGTTCGCAAAACTAAATTGACAGGATCCCACCGCTGCCACCAAAATTTGTAACGCGCAGGGGGTCTTAGTTAGGATGGAATTAATAAAGTAAAATGCTGCCACCACCACCTAACTTGGAATTCCCCGGACCGAACTAGGGCTAAACAAATCAATGAAATGGACCCGTTTGAACACAATATATGTTCACCTGTCAACCTAACTCAAACACGTAAATGACTTATTTCCACACATAATCTTAAATCTGACAAACATTTTAATAATATAAATGCTACCAACTCTGGACCTGACAATATTCACAGTCACAATGTTATGGCTTTTGACCTGACAATATTCACAATCACAATGCAATGGCTTTTGACCTGACAATATTCAGTCACAATGGAATGTATATATGTATATGGCTCAGTATCATCACTTCTTACTAATTAATGTTCAGTGTTCATAACTTCATAAAGTTTCAGACTTGACTTGACTTTGCTGACTTGACTTGACTTTGCTCCTGGTTTATAAAATCCTGACTTCCTGACGGCCTGTAACGTATCAAGAACACAATACCAGAATACAAATTACACACTCAAAAGATGACCCAGCAGGACATGGTTAACACTTACAATACTTGAAGATACACACATGGAATCTTACACTTTGTAACATTATTTCCATACTATTACTTTCCTTTAAAAGGTCATTGAGCTTACCAGCAATCAATTTTCATACACATCTCAGGTCGTTATCTTGGATACACAACTAACATTATGAACTTTGCATGCAATGAATATTTATGAAAGGTCTGAACAGCATTATGCATGGTTTAATTGGTTTTACCAAAACAACATCAACATAGAACAATCTTTGGTCTATTTTCAACTATGAAGTCTTAAATACTACAAAACATACACAAGTACAATGTACTAGCACTAGTATAAACAATGGATTTATCTTAACATGACACTTGCACTTTGTTTATACGCACGGAATTCATTTTCTGTCGCATGAGACGACGCATGCGCACACCGCAAGCTACAGCAGTGCGAGTTACCTTCGATTATTTGAAGTCAGCACTACAAAGGGAGAAAGAAAGAAAGACAAAGAAATGCACTCATTTTGCCATTCAGTTATGAAATTCACAGAGCCTGTGTGTTAAACCAATGTGCATTCAGAATTTAGGTGTTTTCATATCATCCAAACTACAATCTCTATTTGGCCAACCTGAATTAATGTCATACATACATTTAAATCATATAAAGCAGTGATTAAAGATCATTCGTGCCATAAGTACTCATGCCAACACAGCTAACCTGTCAAAATGCTCATCACCAAATTAAGGTAGCAGAATTTTGAAGCTTGGACACGCATGTTTATTTTACAAAATGACCAGTCGTACTGCAAAGCTTATTTCACCTCGAAGGATTAAGTCCTTCAAATCTATCATTTATCTACATGATAGAGAATACTTCTTACACTCTTACCACTTATTCCCGGCAAGATAATATATCACAATCAGAAAATCTGCAAACCATTTGACACTCGTAGCTTGTCAAGTTTGTTTACAAACACCCGCATGGTTCCTTTCATCCAAAAGCTGCCGTCTACGTCATAACTTTTGTGCTCACGGCAGCACATCAAACTTTTAATCACACATCGCTGGGTGGTGCAATGCCAAAAATGTAAACAGACTTTCTTTGATCTTGCAATATTGAACCAAGTTCTAAAATACTTAATATTACATGTTCTATTCGACACCAAGCTACTGATAATGTACCATTTTTAGAGAAGAATTGGCTTCACAATCAGTAATACAAATACATTCGCCTCTTGGCAGGTTTGGGTTGCCAGTTCAAAGTTTCTTCTGTATCTTAAATACTGTAACTGAAATCGCAAGTACATCAGTTTCACCGGGAGAGTTTTAGAATGACAAGAAAAAGCAAAAGAACCACAACCAATTTATGAATTTAACTACCCATTTTAAATGAAACAAAAGCAACTCTCCAGATAGATCTGATGATTTCTGATTTTTGTTACAGTACCATGTAATCTGTAGGAGAAGAAGCATTTTTGGTAAAAATCACATTTTTAGCCAAAATTACTCATGCATGACGTTTGACCCCAAATGGGTCATGTCAAATGTAAAGGCTGGGGTAGTGGAGCTTGTGCCCAAGTTTGGTCATAATCGGTCAAATAATAAAGGAGCTAGAGCAAATTATGTTAAATGTTGACAGAAGAAGAAGAAGAAGAAGAAGAAGAAAGAAATCGCCCAGAAACAGGAGTCTAGCCGCCGCTCGGCTAGACTAAATATCTTCTGGCTTTTCTGAGTTGCTCTTTAAGTCTCTTCTGCCAATCGTTGTCTGCGTTTCCTGTCTCCACCAATTTTTCAAGTAGTCCTTCAAGGTTGTCAAATGCCTGGATGCTATCTATAGCAATGTAATCTAATCCCTGCATCGATTTCTGCTGTGAAGCACCGCACGCATTTATGATTTTGTAAAGTGTACTGTCTGAGAGAGGTTCAAAGTTTGCTGTTTCACAATATATCTTATATTGCTGGATGATTCGGGATGGTATTGCTGTTCGAATAGCATTTGGAATGAGAAGAGTTTCTCCAGAATCAAGCTTCAGCTTCTTGGTGCCATAGGCTACATCTTGCAAAAGTGCTGGTTGTGAAATAAAGTCAATAAAGTGATCGGCCTTTAATGGATCAAGTTTTATTCTGGTTGTGGATACTTTTTCTTTACATGAATGTCCCATGCCTGTTGTTAAAGCATGTAAACGGGCCTGGTCGATACGCCAGATTGTTAGCCCAGGTATCAGTCTTTGAAGTTCACTCTTTGTAAAATCATTGGCAAATAACGACAGTATTTGTTGACGAGTCTACCATGTATCTGCTGCAAGGTATGCTTCAAGAAGAATATCTATGCCTTCTCCATCACACTTCTTTCGTTTCAGTCTTGGCTCTTCATTCTCAACAATGCTACGAGATGTTTTTACTGCTTCCCACAAGAGTTTTTCTTGTCCAGGTGCAATTATTTCTATTCAATGGAGAAAAATAAATTTAATTATATTTATTCAAGGGTAATAACACCCATTAGCCGACGAAAAGCCGGACGTTTTTTTTTTCCTTGAGGCTGAAATTACCCTAAAATGTCGCCAACATCTGACAAATCTGAAATAGATCTTTTTGCAGATATATTTTCTTAACATTTATGCCAAAATTCATTAATTAATCAATTTTGGCCCCCAAACGGCTGATTTGACATGCTTTTAGCAAAATAAAAAAATAAAATCAAAGTCTGGGTAGGTCGGGCCCATAGAACAGGGTTTTTTTCCGTTGAATTATGGTTAATTTGAACAAATAACCAATTCAAATGTTTTACCGAATGGATCGTCTTTGAAAAAATATTTAAAATGCACTACTTTGCCTTTGAGGTTGCAGAGCAATAATTCGAAAATATCATAAAAGGTGTAACAGATCTGCGGTACAGTTTGTTCGGCTTATACATTAGGAAACGAATTTGGATAAAACCTTCTGTTAATAAAATACTATGCTGAGCCACCAGCCTGGGTGACTCACGCTCCAGTAATTTCAGATGATTGAGCTCAGTAATAGCCCGGTCCCCGCACTCCGTGCATCCGCGGGTATACATGCTTGTCGAAAATTGTGCGAAATAAGGGGTGTTTTCAGATGAAGAAACGCAGTTCGCGAAACACACAAAAAAAGGGTGTTTTTTCAAACCACATGTTCGCGAATTTAAAAAAAAAAGAGGGTATTTTCATCGAGCAGCCTACGCGTTTCTGCCAGAAAAGGGTATATTAGAAATATCGTTCGCGTTTAAGCGAAAATAGGGGTATTGTCGAACGGCAAATAATTCGCGAAATCGCTAAAAAAATGGGTCTTTTTCCCCTAAAAACTTCGCGAAATGAGGTGCAAAAGGGGGTGCTTTTAAAGTTCACCGACAAGCATGAATACCCGCGGATGCACGGAGTGCGGGGACCGGGAGTAATAGATAATCAGCTTATCGGATTAAAGGCTTAGAGGGAAGGTCTTGCTGCTCAGCGAGTGTTTGTAATTATCAGAAGGTTTTCTCCAAATTCATTCTCTAATGAATTGGCAAAAAAATTAAACTTATAACATTGTGCATTATGATATAGAATGACGTTCACATATAGTTGGGTTTAGTACTTACGCTCATTGCATGTTGCGTAAGGTTGCGTTAGGCGTGACTGGCGCACGCTTTATGTAAATTTACGTGAGCGGGACTCGCGCAGTAACTAAAACCGAACAAACTTTAGAATATTCAATATACATTTAGCAAAATTATCTCCTTTTACTATGCCACAAATATTCCGGTAGAATTGTTTCACTTACCAGATCCTATGGGAAGTATTGACTTGTTGATCTCGAATACCTCTCCTGACATTGCTTGGTTGGCGCGCCGAAGTCGGTTAGAAGTTGTCTTTTTGCCGACGTGACCTGGATATTTACATTGTTGCAGTCTTGCACCAGACCAATTTCTTCCTAAATCACTTCTGTGTTTTTGGACAGATAGAGTTTTTCTAATTCTTGGTCATCACGTTTAAAGAGGCCAGCCCTGTTTGCGATCAGTTCCCACTCACAAAGTTTACTATGACCTTTCCCAAATAAGTGAAGAAAGTGCAAATGTCCAGTTATATCGTCTTTGCATGATTTTAGTGGAATTATTTTCTTGTCATCAACTGCAAAGTAGGCAGCTCCGCAAGGAGAGTCGTCACTGCTGAAGGAATTAGGGGTTCATTCATAGGATTGAGGGCATAAACAGCGATCATGCCGAAATCCTATGAATGAACCCCGCTCATACATACCCATACAACATTCTTAGCAATTCAATACAGATGAAAATAATAAGGGTTTACAAGTTTAAATAACATTTCCATACCGTTTTCCTTCATAAATTGGAAGAAAATGTGTAGGCTTACTTGCAGGAAGCAGCTCGGCTCATGAGGTCAACGGCCGGGAGTCAACGCGTGATATGCGTCATCTTTTGCGCTCCGCGTGAGATGGGCGCGGTGACATGCGCGTGTACGCAACACTAGCAAATCGTGGATCGTGTTAATTGGGTTCCAACGCTGCATGACGCAGCTTGTTTATGCCCTGCGTACTGGTCATAAACGGTATATATGACCAGCAAAAAAAGGCGCAAATCCAATCAGAAAAGTCGTTATATCGTGAGTATGTATGAACAACTCATCTTGAATATCAATTTGTAGAGAATTCGCCCTTGTGCTGATGCAAACCATGAATACCAAATACTATTGCAAATGAGTTACAGCATGCGC
This sequence comes from Amphiura filiformis, assembly GCF_039555335.1. Taxonomy (NCBI): domain Eukaryota; kingdom Metazoa; phylum Echinodermata; class Ophiuroidea; order Amphilepidida; family Amphiuridae; genus Amphiura; species Amphiura filiformis. The sequence continues at coordinate 49,141,008 of NC_092628.1, read as the reverse complement.
GTATTTTTGGGGGCTTTGGGGCACCAGCCCCGGGTAAAATGGGGCGGCGAAAATGAAAGGCGGCGGAAGAAGAAGGCGGCAAAAACAGGGGCTGCAAAAACGAAGGGGCGGCAAATGAATTAGTAAATAAAAAAGGGCGCAAAAATTTGATAAAGCATTAAAAAATGGTACTTTACATCAAAATGTGCTGCTTTTAGGGCGCTAGCGCCTGAAACCCTTTTTTTTCTTTTTTTTTTTTTTGCTCTTCACTTTTTCAAACGACCGAGAAAAAAAATTGGGTCAACCTTTTCGGGCTTTTGAGGAAGGGGCGGCAAATTGAATTTTCTTCAGCCCCCCGGGGTTGGGGCGATCATGGTACGCCACTGTACAGTGCTATACAGTCAAGTAGACAATGAACAGTACCACCTCTAAAAATAGATGTCTCATGTTAGGTTGCAACACCTTCTGATATCTGAGGATTCCCTTGGGGCATCTCCCTTGTACATAAATAGAAAGGAAATTTCCAGAAATGTAATGGAATTTCCCTTACACATCATGTACACAGTACAGAAAAAAATGGAACAAAGCAGCCAAGTTCTATGTTGATTATTATTTTGGAGATGCCATTTCAAGGAAGATTTTTTTATATCAATCGTAATTCAGGGTTCATTCATGAAAACTACGCATATACATAACATTTTGTGATTATTGTTTCATTAAAATGATTACAAAAAGTAACATTAGCATATAGAATTAATATTAAAACACACGTTTCTACCCGCAATTGTCACACATATCAGTCAGTCAAAAACGCTGTACCATCATTGTTGTATGACCGGCTCTCGACCAATCGTGCGCGCCGTTGTAACACGTGTGTGTAAATGTGAATTTTTAACCAAATACAGCCTAAAATGGGACTTTTGGACATTAAAAAAGTCGTTATTAGGTAAAAAACATTGCACTCAGTTGTTAATTATCTACATTCTGACGTTATATAGTAATCTCCTTTTGAATAATTCAGATTATCAATAGTATAAGACAATATTAATATATGGTCATTTTGATTTGAGTAATTTACAAACTAATGTAAAATGCCTTTTTTTAAAGACCGCTTGTTAAAAATTGAAAAAAGATACCACAATAGTGAAAGCAATTTTCTATACACAATTTTATCTGAAAAGATCATATCAAAATCAGCCTGAATAAAGGCAATAATTACCGTATTTCGTCAAATAAACGCCCCCGGGGGCGTTACATTTTCCCAAGGGGGGGCGTTTATTCAAGGTCAATTTTAGAACAACAATTCCCGTTAAAATCATTAGGTAAAGTAAAAACACACGCTAAAATGACGAACTATGAACTAGAAACGCTGACTTCTGGCTCACTTCCGGGTTTCTGATCCAGATTTTCGCCAATTATTGACACTTTTATCGACCATGTGCGCAACTTGGTAAGCTTACTACACAAGATAGCATGGAAATATCAGCATTTTTGAAACATCTTGGTTGAAAAATGTGGTGGGGGGCGTTTATTTGAGGGGGGCGACTATTTGACGAAATACGGTAAGTTCGAAATTAGGTAAAATTTGCATTTTTTCCCATTTTTGACATTTTGAAAATATTGCTATATTAAGTTGCTGAAAAATCCACCTTAATATAATTGCTGGCTTCTGAAAATTTGTGAGAAGATTTACTAATATATGCTTTTTCAATACCAATTAATTTGGGACCTGTTGAGTAAAGCGTTTTTCTACAGCATTTCCTGGAAATATGATGAAAAACTGCTTTTTAAAACATATTCTACATGATTTCGGGGCGGTTTTTTGGGGGTGGTCATATTTTTTTCCGGGGGGGCTCCAGAGAATTTTTTAGTGTTGTGATTGGAATGTGTTATTAGAACCTATCAATGTCCCAAAATATTATTGATGGCAGCCGACCTTCATCAGGAAATTAGAAAATATTCCACTTAACAACACCCGGCTGCAAATGTACTGTACTCTACTCGTAACGTAGAGAATTGATAATTCTAACTTCCCTTTACATTTACATTAATTATTTGGAGAATTAGTTTTGTACTTTTGCCACCTTTATCAGCGGACATGTGCAGCCAAAGTTGAAATAAGCCGGCATCTCGGAGCTTGTTCACCATTTTGGACATAACTTTCTTGACATCCTCCACTCTTACAAATGGAGTTTCATCACTGGTGTTGCTGGATGGAGTATGTCCCACACTCATACTGAAACTCCATTTCATGCATCTCCTCTTTCATCTTCACTTACGAACACATCATGTCCTACTTCTGCCTTTAATGTCCGCTTCAACATGCTCCACATTGTCTGTATCATGACCGTGTGGAGGACAAGGATATTTTTTGAAAAGCAGCCAATTATGTTCAGCCCTGCTTTGCTGTGTTTATGTATGTATCTTTATTTCTCTTGATGACAGATGCTATCTGGCAATATACATCTTTATCAGCAACTGGCCTACTTGAACGTGGAGTATTGTTACTTGAGCGAGAATTGATTTAACCGCTTAATTAATTTTGCTTGTCTTATTTGTGTGCTGTTTGAAGCATTAGAGCTAGAGAGTTGTGCATTCCTCAAGAAGCTTTGTGGAGGTCCCTCTAAATAGGTCCATACCTTTCCTTTTCAAATTATAGCTTTGTATATTAAAAACACAAAAACTTTTTCTTTTTTTTAGGCAGTTCAAAACTGACAAAAAAATCCGATTTTTTTTTCGAGTATAGTCCCACCTGATTTTTTAACCTAAAAAGGGATCAGTATGGTACGGTACAAATAACAATACTGACAATGAGAAAAATAATATTTGCTTTACATAAATTATGCTAAAATTTGTAGACTGTCTTACAGTTATACCGCAATTTCATGCAACATGAACTTTTTTGCATTTTTATCAAGCAAAATTAGTTGTTGACTGTTGCATGTACATTGATTTTGAGGTACCTGTATATATATGCATTCAATTAATGCAATAAATTTTGATTAAAAATTTTCAACAACAAAAAAAGCTGAAAAAGTTAACAGCAACACAAATTATTAAAATTGAATGTGATGAGACAACTTGTATTCACACAACTCAAAAAACAACATGCTTGCTGAACAAATAATTTTGCTTGAATTTTTGTTTGTTTTACTGAACACTTTTAGATGGAATGTGGCCGTGACTTTTTTCTCGGCAATGGAGAATTTACAGTTTCTCTATTAGGATCAGACTTTCTTCGCTTGGTGTTACCTCTCAAAGGAGCAAGTGCAGATGAGCCAACAACTCTTATTGTGATGAGGTGCTTAACATTGTCTATTGTGGGGTTATCATTTGCCCCTCCTTTGTGGCGGTAATGTCCAAAATGTTGCTCTAATGCGTCCTGATTAAACACTTCCGTTAAAACAAATGGTGCACCTTCCTTCAAAAGGTGCCTGACACAAGCAACTATCGATCTGACAGTAATTTTGAAGCCGTCAAGTGTCTGTTGACTTAGCTGCATTTTTGCATATTGTTCTTTTGAAAATTTGCCTGGCCTATTTTTTACACTATCTCTCCATGTGTCGAAGTATTTCAAAAAAGAATCGCTTAACCATGTAAGACGTTCATCGTTGCAATCGGTGTATGGATCCAAGTTTGGATTCCTTTTGTTTGTTCCTTCATACAAGTTTCTAGAATTAACACAGTCAAAAAATTTGTTCACATGTCGAATAAATTCCAGAGTCCCTGTGACTTCAGCGCCATACTCTTGTTCAAGGTGTGTTCAAGACTTGGGCAGCTAAATTGACTTTCATCTGACTGTATGAAGTCAAGTCGATGTATGCTCTGTTCAGATTTGATTTTGTATTATTATATTACTATTTGCTGCCACATGCAAATCGGATTCTTTTGTGTTTGGATACACATTGGTGTACTAGGATTTGTTTTTCATTTTTGTTTCCGAGGCTCCACCTGGAGGTCCACTATATAGGTTAGGGTGCATCTCTTGCCCCTCATGTTACCCAAATTTCTTGTCCCTAGTCTCAAAATGTTCCATTGGTCAAAATATTACCCCATACCAAATTTAAAATTATTCAAGTCGTTTAGGGGGCCTCCGTGACGTTGAAATTGTTGGTCAATGGCCATACCATATGCATAAAGCAGCTATTTTGTTTTGCATGGTTAACATTAGAAATTACTGCTGCCTTATGTATTTTGTTCATGTAGTCAGGACTATTAATGAATCAAGATGTTAAAATAGTCCAACTCAAAAAATAAAACATAAGGGAGCTATCTACAGAGGTCAAGTTTATGTAAACATAAATGGCTGCCCTTTGCTGTATTTACTGTGTAATTGTGAATTTGCTTCGATATACATATCTTTACTGTTTTCGTGCCAACTTTGACCTATTAGGCTGATACTACTACAGAAGAGTGATCGCACACTTGCAAGTTGTACAATTTCTAGACCTTGCTCAATTTGATGAGACAGTACAGCATCATGTTAAATACGTTTAAAAAAAGAATGGAAGGCTAAAGTCCTTCAAATCTTCAGACCGCAGCTCTCAGCAGAGATGATTTTGCGAAGTTGTGAATTGCATTAGTGAGCAAACTCAGAAGTTAAGTTTAAGATTCCAGAGCATTGTAGATGCTAGGCCAGATGAATGGCAAAACTTTTGTTCCCAAAATCTGCTTGAGGTTCCAATCCAAGAACTACATGTACCTCATGGAAATATTCATAGGCCTATACAAAGGTTAGTATGTGAATCATATAATTTCAAAAAGTGCCAGTTAAATCATATTACATAAAAGAAAGTTACAATGTAAAACCAAACAAAATGGTACACTTTGCAGTTGCATTCTCCAGTGACATTTGACTAAGTACCAACACAGGAGAAGCACTAGCTTAAACGGCAACAACAAAGACAATGTATAAAGCTGAATAAGGTAAATGATCATGCCAGTACCAGTCGGAGATACCCAAATCAAGATTTGAAGAACCTCAGTCCTGTGTGTGTTGTCTCATCAAATTCAGCAAGGTCTAGATGCAAGTGTGTGATCACTATAGTCTGTAGTAGTAACTATCAGCATAACGGTTCAAAGTTGGCATGGAAACAGGAAAGTTATGAATATATAAGTAATTTCACAATTACACAGTAAAGACAGCAAAGGGCAGCCATTTATGTTTACATAAACTTGGTCCTTGTAGATAGCTCCCTTTTGTTAAATTTTGGGACATGAGCTTTTTAACATCTTGAATCTTAATAGTCCTATAACTACATGGGCAAAATACATAAGGCAGCAGTAATTTCTAATGTTAATCATGCAAAACAAAATAGCTGCCTTATGCATATGGTATGGCAATTGACCAACAATTTCAACGCCACGGAGGCCCCCTAAACGACTTCGAATAATTTTAAATTTGGTATGGGGTAATATTTTGACCAATGGAACATTTTGAGACTAGGGACAAGTAATTTGTGTAACATGAGGGGCAAGAGATGCACCCTAATTATTATAGGTCCATACCTTTCCATTTCAATTCTTGTTGCCTATCCTTCGCCATTCTCTCCCTGAAGCCGGACACCTTTCTCATGAAGAGCCTTGGCTTTCGAACTGTTCGTCTGTGTATGAAGTCAGGGAAGGCTACATGAGAACGACTAGGGACAATGGTGAAAAACTTCTCCCTAGTGTAGCAATTCAATACAATCTTTGAGATCATCTTTCCTCTTGGCAGAGCCTATTTGATAATAAATGCAACAATGAAACAAAATTATGATCGAGGAATAAAAGAGTAATGGCAAGTGGAATACAATTATTATACTGAAGGTAATGGGGGGCTGGAGGGGCTTCTAAAACGTTGCTGGGGTATGCAGCTGGCGCAAAATGTGGTATTTCATATTTGTTTATTCATTGATTTCATAGAACCTATATTATGCACCCAGCCTGAATCTTCAGTTACCTAGTTCAAGACGTTCTAAACAGGCGGGAATGCCGTTGGCACGGTTAAAGATTTTGTTTCTTCCCTTGCCCTTGCTATAAGGGTGTCCAATGGGGTCTTTTTCCTCATTCCTTCTTCTATTTGCCATGTGCAAATCAGATTCTTTGTGTTTGGATACACATTTGGTGTACTTAAATTTGTTTTTGTTTCTGAGGATCCACCTTGTGGTCCCACTATATAGGTCCATACCTTTCCTTTTCAATTCTTGTTGCCTATCCTTTGCCATTCTCTCCCTGAAGCCAGACACCTTTCTCATGAAGAGCCTTGGCTTACGGACTGTTCGCCTGTGTATAAAGGCAGGAAAGTCTGCATGCGAACGGCCAGGGACAACTGTAAAAAACTTCTCCCTGGGTAGCAATTCAATGCAATCTTTCATATCATCTTCCCTCTTGGCAGAGCCTGTTTGATAGTAAGTGCAACAATGAAAACCAATTATGATTGAGGAATAAAAGAGTAATGGCAAGTGGAATACAATCATTATACTGAAGGGGATCAGGAGCATCAATATCAGTTTGAGCAATATCAGTTTGAGCAATATCAGGAGCATCAATATCAGTTTGAGCAATATCAGTTTGAGCAATATCAGGAGCATCAATATCAGTTTGAGCAATATCAATATCAGCGTCAATATCAGCATCAAGTAGTACAGGTTGAACAATATCAATGTCAATATCAGCGTCTGCTTCAGCCAGTAAATTTACCGCATCTGAGTCTATCGGAGAAACTCCCTTAACATCATCAGATTCAGAATCCAGAGCGCTGACATCAGCATCAGCAACATCAGCCATCATAATAGCTGTGTCAACATCATCACTAAGTTTATCATGATAGTCAGATATATGAACAGACTTTGATTTGTCTATATATACAGTTACAGCATTTACATCTATTCCTTTCAAGGCTAGGAATATCAGAGCATCGTCTATCGTATTAAATCCTTTATGGCAAGCACATTTGTATTTATTAGTACTATTGTAAGCTTGTGACCATTGCAGGAAGATACCTACTGACCTTCCTACAGCCACAGCATAAAAGTTCGCAGTTCGTTTCTTAGGAGCCATGGCGTACATGTAGAAACAGTGTCCGTATACGGATGACTGCCGAATTCGGCATATAATTAGGCTTGCCAAGAGCCTGTTGTCGATAAGCCACTGAATAACAACCATAAATCGGTGCCAAAAGAAAGTGGTAAAAAAAGAAAGGGTTATTCCAAGCTGTAAATGTATGATCTCTATATTGAGGCTTTGGTTGCCGTACCCATCCCCCACCGTTCCGTGTTTTGGGCTCCGGCTGCACATCATCAGGGTGGTCGCTAGCACTATCAGCCATTGCTTGATTAGAAAATAAATGTCGTTATTCTTGTCCAAATCCAGAAAAATAAACGATGAAAGTATTCCAATTATCTTTTTAATTTACCAAACAAAATGGTGCAGAAAATTTGCATATTTTTATTCATTTACATTTTCTTGGACTCACCCATTCCAAGATTTTTATCCACTTGGTCATTACCTATTGGCTAATGGACAACGAATTTCATTCGACTTGCATCCACTTGGTGATCATTCATTGGCTAATCAACTCACCTCTTTAACAAACCACCCTTTTATGTAAATTTATGCATCTTCTTAAACGCTCATAGACCTAATTCATGGACAAACACTGAATTTCAAATATGTTCAAAAGAAATGGACAATACAAAATATGGTAAAGGTACTTACCTGTCTCTCCTCGCGTGTATCAGCGAATAGTGCCATCAAGATATTTGTATTGGCCATTGGACACATTCCATCCATATAAAGTATATTGGCATCCTTCCTCAAATAAACGGCAAAGGGCACATAAATGATTTTCTGCAGCTCTGTCTTGGCATAAATGAAGTAATTCTGCCTATTCATATAACATAACAGGATTTAATCCATTAATGAAACAAAATGTACAAACTAACATCAGTTGAAAATGTCTTAAATTGCGCGTCCAAAATAATCGACGAATCATAAAAGGCCAAAGTTTCGCTGCTCCAATAATATCTTGAATATCGTCCCAAAGGATGGAAATTTGACGACTACGCGAAAGCCGGTCAGCCATGGTTCACCATACCCAGCAAAAATATCATGCGATTCCAACAAAAGGACATCTTTTGTATTTTACGACAGGTGTTCAGTGACAGAATCTTACTAAACAGTAAATTTGTAAAAAGAAATTATTCACCCACGGCCCTATTCCAATAACAATACATTCTCTGTTAATCTTTTCACAATGTTATAAGTTGTTCAGGTATGTCTAATACCTGTCAATTATTCTGTTTGAAGGATTAAAACATAATCATCCACATGCGGGGATTTAATTTCTAAAATACGCAGCTGAGCTGATAGCTATTATATATATGTATATATTTTTTTTAAATAAATGTTTTCGTTGAGTAATGAAACTTAAAAAGATACCCTAATATAAATAGTTCTTTCCCTTCCATCTTTTTCAATAAATAGCAAATGTTACGGGTGATAAAAAATCTTCGAAAATGTATAGAATTTTCCCCACCCGTAGATCACTCTTTCCTTCTTGCTTAACATTCTTTCCCAAAAACTACAGAGCCCCTCTTTGCTGGTATAAATATCCCCAAAAGAAATCCCTTTTCTCACCCTCCGGCGGTTGCTAATTAAATTTGTTGGTATCCAATACACTATACTAATCGTGTTTCACCACCCGTCACCTACATTGTATACTCGCTGTATAAAACCTCTGTATAGGGACGGGTGGCCAAACACGATTAATATATAGGGTCGTGGATAGCATCATGCTTAAATTTTCACAGATTTTTAATCACAAGTGTTTTAGTTAGGCATATTGACCTATCATGAAATGAAACATTTTAAATACTCACAATGTTTAAAACGTGTCTATTTTCGATAACGGAATAAACCAAAATATGACAGAATGTCACATACCTATTTTGAAAATATTCAAACATTTATATAAAATTTTAAAATAAATTTCGATAAAATGCAACGGAATAAATCTAAATATTACACAATGCTGCGTTAATCTAGTTAAAGTTTCAAGCTTGATACTTTGCAAGACACTATATACTAATCGTGTTTCACCACCCATCCTTATACTTTCGTACAGAGGTTTATTTACTTCAGTAAGTATAGGGAACGGGTGGTAAAACACGATTAGTATATAGTGTCTTAAAAACGGAATAAACCAAAATATTACAGAATGTTGTATAGTTTACAAATTTAGAAATAAATATTAAAATTGTGTTTTGACTTGACTCTGTTTATTTAATAATTATAAAACAGCACTAGTGTAAAGCTTGATACTATCCCAGACACTATATACCGATCGTGTTTCACCACCCGTCCCTATACTTTTGTATATAGGTTTTCTACAGCGAGTATAGGCGACGGTTGGTAAAACATGATTAGTATTATAGAGACTAATGAATCATCTTGGTCGCTATACTTGTCCTTTTAAGAGGAATTTTATTTCTGACAGGTCATTCAAGGTGATTTTATGTTATTACTTTTTTTCAGTAAGCTGCTTCCTCCAAAAAGTCCTTGAATTCACAAGTTGATGCTAGTTTGTGGAGTTCTGCTAAATAAGTTGCAATACTTTCATGGGGCTGTTGATCCCTTTTGTACCTTTCTGCAATTGATAACGGTTTTGGCCTGTAGTGTTCGTCGAGGGTCTTCACCAGCTTTTCATACGTTTGTTCCACCGGTTTTGCTGGAGCTAGTAAGTTTCGGAGCGTTGTATAAGCCCCCTCATTTAGGTGTGACAAGAAGTCAAATTTGGCATATTTTGTTACCATGGCTGCCAAATTCAACAACCTTAGACAAGAAATAACAGGTTTTCCTCCCTCGTTGAGTAATGAAACTTAAAAAGATACCCTAATATAAATAGTTCTTTCCCTTCCATCTTTTTCAATAAATAGCAAATGTTACGAGTGATACACCAGGACCCAGCTTCGGAAGCCGCCTATTCCTCCATCAATGGTTTGATTAGCTCAAACTTGCTCGTAGGCTCAGATATATGTACCCATAGACAATGCATCTGTGACATTTGAGTCATATGATCACATATTTTGGGCACCAGGGGACCCCCGAAATGGCAAAATCACACTAGCGGTTGAATAAACTTTGAGTGCTCATAACTTAAAAAGGAAAGCAGATATCTGAAATTGAGAGCCAGATTCTGAAAATATGACATAAGGTTAGCTAGAATACAAATGTGCAGCTCAATATCTGTTCAGAACAGAAAGTTATAGGCTACCAAAGTTTGTAAAATCACCAATGACACTCATGAAAGTGCCAAAAGGGGGGGTCTGAGCCAAACTTCAAGGGCCATTTCTCAAAAAACGACATGACCTATGAGGCCAAATTTTGTATGGGTTCATTGTGGCCACAAAAGATTATTCTGATGGAATTTCATCAAAATCTGAGAGGGTCACCTGGAGACCCCTGGTTGATTTGACATGGACTGACCCATCTCCAGTAATGAGTCTGTAGTGAACATACATTACAAGGGGGTCAAATTTATTGATGACGTCATCGGGTGGTGAAACACGATAATGCCGAGAAATCAAATACTGAATAAGGTATCTTCACTCACTATACCAAACTGTATTATATGTGATTACAAGAAAGTATGGCATAAATTTTCTGTGCGTATCATGGACTCGACAACGACAAAAAGCTCGCCATTTTTTAGTTCATGCACTGGTCACGGGCTATGACCTCGTGGTTTGTGTTTGGATACACATTTGGTGTACTTTGTTTTTTGTTTTTGTTTCTGAGGCTCCGCCTGGAGGGCCAACACTTACTATTTATTTGCTGCCACATGCAAATCAGATTCTTTTGTGTTTGGATACACATTTGGTGTACTTATATTTGTTTTTCGTTTTTGTTTCTGAGGCTCCACCTGGAGGTCCCACTATATAGGTCCATACCTTTCCTTTTCAATTCTTGTTGCCTATCCTTTGCCATTCTTTCCCTGAAGCCGGACACCTTTCTCATGAAGAGCCTTGGCTTACAAACTGTTTGTCTGTGTATGAAGTCAGGGAAGTCTACATGAGAACGACTATATAGGTCCATACCTTTCCTTTTCAATTCTTGTTGCCTATCCTTTGCCATTCTTTTCCTGAAGCCGGACACCTTTCTCATGAAGAGCCTTGGCTTACTTAACTGTGCGTCTGTGTATGAAGTCAGGAAGTCTACATGAGAACGACTATATAGGTCCATACCTTTCCTTTTCAATTCTTGTTGCCTATCCTTTGCCATTCTCTCCTGAAGCCGGACACCTTTCTCATGAAGAGCCTTGGCTTACTGAACTGTGCGTCTGTGTATGAAGTCAGGGAAGTCTACATGAGAACGACTATATAGGTCCATACCTTTCCTTTTCAATTCTTGTTGCCTATCCTTTGCCATTCTTTCCCTGAAGCCGGACACCTTTCTCATGAAGAGCCTTGGCTTACAAACTGTTTGTCTGTGTATGAAGTCAGGGAAGTCTACATGAGAACGACTATATAGGTCCATACCTTTCCTTTTCCATTCTTGTTGCCTATCCTTTGCCATTCTTTTCCTGAAGCCGGACACCTTTCTCATGAAGAGCCTTGGCTTACGAACTGTGCGTCTGTGTATGAAGTCAGGGAAGTCTACATGAGAACGACTATATAGGTCCATACCTTTCCTTTTCAATTCTTGTTGCCTATCCTTTGCCATTCTTTCCCTGAAGCCGGACACCTTTCTCATGAAGAGCCTTGGCTTACAAACTGTGCGTCTGTGTATGAAGTCAGGGAAGTCTACATGAAAACGACTATATAGGTCCATACCTTTCCTTTTCAATTCTTGTTGCCTATCCTTTGCCATTCTCTCCCTGAAGCCGGACACCTTTCTCATGAAGAGCCTTTGCTTACGAACTGTGCGTCTGTGTATGAAGTCAGGGAAGTCTACATGAGAACGACTATATAGGTCCATACCTTTCCTTTTCAATTCTTGTTGCCTATCCTTTGCCATTCTTTTCCTGAAGCCGGACACCTTTCTCATGAAGAGCCTTGGCTTACTTAACAAAAGCGTCTGTGTATGAAGTCAGGGAAGTCTACATGAGAACGACTATATAGGTCCATACCTTTCCTTTTCAATTCTTGTTGCCTATCCTTCGCCATTCTCTCCCTGAAGCCGGACACCTTTCTCATGAAGAGCCTTGGCTTACGAACTGTGCGTCTGTGTTTTAAGTCAGGGAAGTCTACATGAGAACGACTATATAGGTCCATACCTTTCCTTTTCAATTCTTGTTGCCTATCCTTTGCCATTCTCTCCCTGAAGCCGGACACCTTTCTCATGAAGAGCCTTGGCTTACGAACTGTGCGTCTGTGTATGAAGTCAGGGAAGTCTACATGAGAACGACTATATAGGTCCATACCTTTCCTTTTCAATTCTTGTTGCCTATCCTTCGCCATTCTCTCCCTGAACCAAGACACCTTTCTCATGAAGAGCCTTGGCTTACAAACTGTTCCTGCTGAATGGTAAGCTTTGCCACTGTTTTCTTGTACAAGGCCAAGTGCTTATCCTTCTCTGCACATGTATCAACCCATGCGTAATAAAATACAATTAGGGGTTCCATCATGTCAAGATTTCTTGAGACAATAGATTTATGCAACATAAGCTATAAATTGTCTCTAATACCCTATCACCATGTCACATCAATGCACATTTTATTGGGTGCAGCTTCAACTTGTGAGTAGTCACTCGAAGCGTGGGTGTACACATGGATGAATTTGAAGATGCCGCATATAGCTGCATCAACGTGGCGACATCACTTACTCGCCAAGACGAAAGATAGTATAAAATGTCTAATAGATACAGGGTGGCAAAGGCATCTGATAGTGACCATCGACCTTGCTGATCTCTTTGGACATCAGATCCATAAATGTCTGATCTTCTTGTGACCACTCTGTCTCTTTTTCACTGAAGTCCTGATTATACATCTCTATCAGTCTTTGTTCAATGTCGCCTCCTATAATTCTGTTGGCAGACACTGTCCTGTGTGGTCCTTTCTGTTTATTCGTCCACTTACAACACAACCAAGCAATGTCTTTAAAGCATATGGTCCACCGTTTTGTGAGTGGATCACCTCTTACGCTTCAGTTGCTTTCCGAACATTACTGCCAATCAAGAGTCCCACTTCAGCTTCTTCTTTTAGAGTAGGCAATTTGATGTCTTTCAAGTGCTGGTACTCTTCCTGCCAAGCCAAAAAAGGATTGCATGTTAAATTTGGATTAATATATGCCTTTACTTAAGTTGACTGGACATTGTATACCAAGCGATAGATGCCATTTGTGCTGAAGTCCTTACTTACAGCAGGTTTATGTGGAGATTCTTCTGGTGAACCACTTGTGCCATTTGGACCTGTGATAATATTTAAAAGGGATAAAAAGCTGGACTTTTCATACATTTCTAGCTTGCATCAAAAATTAGTTTGCATAAAATAGAATGCTTTTTTTGTATAATAACTCACAAAAACATTTAGTTGTTTATTTTGTGATAATATAGAAAACTTGAAATAGGAAAACATCATGGAATACAGGGTTGTAGCCACGGTGGTCGGCGCTGGTCGGCAGTAACAGTACTCAGCCTGACCGACCGGCACTCAAGGGAATTATAGGTCTTGCAGACTAGCACTAAAATGATAAATTGTCCTCAAAACTGCTGTCAAATGGCATTACTGTCAAGTAATAGGCATTGTGATTCAATTTTCTCTTAATTTTAGCCGGCACTAAAATTTGGCTAGCTACAACCCTGGTGGAATAGTACAAAGCGAGAACTTGTGTGAAGATTATATAAATGCTTTGTAAGCGCCAAATTTCTACCTGCTTTCCAACAGACGTGGTTGCCCTGCCCGTTTGGGGTCTTTCCTACAGATGAGGTTTTAGTTGAAATGCCCATTGGTATCTGCTTTCCAACAGATGAGGTTGTCTTTGAGATCTATCAAAATATTGAAAACAAAATGTGTGTTAAAAGTGGCATATTTGCACTGCTTTAGTTATAACATATCTTGAACTTGAACTAATGCTGTCCTCTTTCTGAGCCGGGGCCACAGGGGGAGGGGGGAGGGAGAGAAATGTCTGTCTGGTTCAATTGGAGCTGTGGCGGTGGATGGAGCTCTATTGCGATTATTAGGGCAACACCTTTCGTGACGGATGATGTGGCTTTTCTTTCCAGTTTGATAGAACTGACAGTGCTGACAGGTGTACTTGGGTCTTTCTAGCACTGCGGTGTGTCTGCTTGTGGAAGGCATGCTCCTCCTTAATTTGTACCGTCATCCTCAAAATTCAAAGCTTTCTTTGCTGCGGGTGTAGAGGCGGCCATGTTGTTTACATTGACATCTTGAGCTTGACCTCTGACCTCTGATGATTTACTGCCTGTCTTTAGTTTATTTTCGCTGGGCTTCACGAGTCAGACATGGTAGTATTTCTTTTATCAGAATCTCTAGGGTGCTTAGGAAAACTCATAATGAGCACCATAATGTCCCTTGATCTATTATAAACAACAAAATTAAGGAGGAAATAGTCCTTCTACACATACACGGCCAAACTTTGGGTGAAAACAGAACATCAACCACGGCTTATTTCCCATCATGAAAGGTCTCGATTTCTTTAGACTCAAGGAGGACAAACAATTGCTTGAGTTCCTTATTACGTTGATCTAATACTTTCCTCTTTTGGGTTAGTTGTTTTACATAATCCTCCCTAAAGATCTTGTTGGTCTCTCCTCTCCTCTTTTCCTCCCTCTTGTCCATATACCAGCCATGTTTGTGCAAACTCATCTTTTCTTTTCTTTTTTGGACCAACTGGTTTTGAAGCATGTTAATGGCAACCTCCTTCCGTTGAGCATCATAAGTAGCCAGGGCAAGTTGTTGTTTCACCTGGTCTATTTTTAACCTAACATTTTCAACTTCTCCTTTTAACACTGCATTTTCTATTTTGAAGACTTCTATATGATTTCTCTCTCGTGCCAATTTGTTTATTCACATTTCTGGTGTTCAGATGGGAGACCTTGTCCTTGGCCATGGTTTGTTGATATGTGGTCATACTCTTGCAGAGTTGCCATCTCCTTGTACTTCTGTATGTAGTTCTGAAGGTCACTCTTGACAGGGTCAAATTGATTGATTAGTCTTTTCTGCCTGAAGTTTTGCATTCTTTTGCTTTTGAGCCTTTAACTCTTCTTTTAGCTTACATTTCCGTGGCGAGTCCTTGGTTTGTGTCTGAGGCCATGGAAAAGGTGACTCCAGGTAATGCTGTAACCTCATCTCCCGGTTTCTAGTTGTTTTCTTGATTGATTTGATCTCCTTCTTTGCTTCCCTCATTGATTTCCTTACAGATGATGGATTAGGTGAATATGGGCAAAACTTGCTGATGTACTCTGCTATTCCGGCATGTGTTAAGATTCATTTCAAAATATAAAAACTCAAATATTTCTAGAACTAGTCCTACTCTAACTACATCTAATTTAACAAAAATTAGATCAGTGCATGTTTTCTTACTAATGTTGGCCTTGTCTCCGTAAGGACCAATAGATCCTCCTGAAAATCAGATGGAGAGAGGAAATATGTTACGCCGTATTACAAATTAAGCGATTACATGTTAGATGGTGACAAATAAAAAGAGGTTTAACTTACATATGACAGAGTTGCCCATTATGTTTGGAAATCCAAACAAACCTGCGTAAATCACACATTATACCGCTATGCACGGAACTTTTTGGACTCAGTGGTGTTAAGTTAAACTTCTTTGGTGTTGACAAATATATTTAACCAGCAGCACAAAACTGTTAAATGTTTTTTTCATTGTTCACTAAATTAAACTTTAACTGGAGTTGGAACAGATAATAGTACCATCAAGATCAAAATATATATAGGAGGAGCGTCCACAAGACCTTCCCTAATAATGGTTATAATCAATCAGCGATGAGTAGGTTTTATCAATTAAACCACCATTATCGCGACATCTGAGCAGAATGATGTCACTTTTACCCACAATGCATTGCAGCTGTGATCATAAACATAGGAAAACAATTTATAAACAGTAATTTTATAACACCAGTATTTTGTATGGCAAAGCTTGGCTGATCGTAGACAACCTTTCCAAATTATTTCAACTAGTCTAAAAGTCCTGCATATTCCTGCAAGTAATACTAATCATGGACAGAAACAATACATAAATTTGCCATAACTTTGAAAGGAAATGAGGGAATTTGATCAGGTTTTTGCTAGTAACAATCAATTTATTTTACACAATGTATTTCATGTATTTTTACTTGCTGTCTGTGATATCGCTCTGACTTCTGATTATCTAGGCATCTACCCAAATCGTAGTACACCTCTTGCTCAGCCGCCATCTGCCTGTTCGGTGGCACTGGTGGGCGTAGTGCCCGTAGAACTGCACGCACGGCCCTCGCAAATGGCAGTCCCCCGTCGTGTCTCCTGGTCCTCACATCACACATCTTGATCGCGTACCTGATGTTTCTCTGTAAAAACAAAGAATTTTAACAGCAACTTATTTTACACAATGTATTTCATGTATTTTTACTTACTGTCTGCGATATCGCACTGACTTCTGATTATCTAGGCATCTACCCAAATCGTAGTACACCTCTTGCTCAGCCGCCATCTGCCTGTTCAGTGGCACTGGTGGGCGTAGTGCCCATAGAACTGCACGCACGGCCCTCGCAAATGGCAGTCCCCCGTCGTGTCTCCTGGTCCTCACATCACACAGCTTGATCGCGTACCTGATGTTTCTCAGTAAAAACAAAGAATTTTAACAGCAATTTATTTAACACAAATGAGTCGCACCCATCAAGCCGTAAAGGTCACAGGGGGTATACCACACATCACGTTTGACCTGAGGTCGGGATCAATGTAATCACCCACGGGGACCCTGTATGTACTTGAATTGACTATCCAAGCGCGGAGGTTTTTTTTTTTTTTCTGACAAGGAACATTGACGTGTAACACAAACACATTTTAGGGGGATTAAGGTACCGAAGTGTTAACATGTGACCCCGATGCAAAATGATACAACAGTTTCTTATACCATCTCTTTCCGGTACGGGTCACGTAGGGGTCGATTTGTATGACAATGATGATCAATGAGCTGTAGGGAATGTCGCATAACCATGATAAACATGAAAGGCCGTGTTGGAGTGACCGCACTTATAAAATCCATGTCTTAGTTCTTTGGTTTCTTCTGATCATCTCGCGGTGATGAATTATCATATTGTGGAAATCTGGTCAAAACAAAATTTATATCTTACAGTGAATCAGCTACATGTTGCAGTATTTAACATAATATTATGAGCATACATTAAATTATAAAAATGGTCATTATAATTGGCCAATCTCCGCCCAATAATGAGCACTCCTTTTCTTTCCTTCAACACACCTTTGTGGTGCGTGTTATCACTTCTGTTTCGCAGTGTAGTTACCATATGATTTGTTTTTACCACGTCTTTGCACTCCCTTATTTCTCTAATCTCTGGCTCTCCCCGATGTCTCTTACTAAAAATGTGTTGTCTGAAGTTCCTCACCAGCCTCTCACAAAATTGACTTGAGTTGATCCATTTGAATCCACATGTAGAACCATCCTAGCACTTTTTATTCAACATGATGTACTGCAAACAACTTTTCATCATTCTTTTATTCATGCATTAAACCACTCGTTCATTCATTCAAAGCAATAAGATGAGTGCACTTTGAGACCTCTGTCTTTCAAAGAAAATTACTCAGCCATGGAATAAGTTATCGTCACAAATGAGGTGTCATTGTTGACAGGAAAGAACAATGGTTACACTGATATGAAACAATGTGGAGATAGATTTCAAAAATTTCTGATATACAACCCTTTTTGAAAGTTTCCAAACTTTTTTTGAGGAGTTTAGAAAACACAGTAAACCAGGAGAATAAAATAGCAAATTATATTGAACTGATATATTGAACTGGTATATTGAACTGCTATCATCAATGTCCTCTGCCCCAGCATGCAGGAGTGAGTAAACATCTGCATAATCATATTCTGATAAGCATTTTGCTACTTTTGCTGTGTCTCCATCGCTTGGGCTAGCTTCCGAAGTTCACTTCGCATTTAAATTATGTCTGAACTGGGGCTGCTTACAGCCTTAGAGGCCAGATTTTTATCAGATTTCTTCTGCGCTTCAGCGCTAAATCCATCTGTTTCGCCGTGTACGGCTTTGCCTTGGCTGTCGTATTCAGTTTTGTCTTGGCTGCCAAAGTGTGTCCTTTTGGATGCTGTTTCCAGCGCTCGATATGGAATCTTCAGTCAAGTTTATAGAGAGTAACAGTCTCGGATACTTGTATTTCTTGATTCCAAATATAGGTATTATAATTCTCAAACTTATTTGAAAATTATTATGAATAAAGGTAATTTCTTGCAAGAAATTTTCTTGATCAGCATCGAAATGTGCTTCTCATACACATGTTGCACTAACTTTCTGACCAAGCGTGAATGAAGTTACGAGATAAACTTGTAGCTTCATCCAAATTTAAGGAAAAATAGTTATTCTGCATTTGAAGAGCTTATTTCCAAACCGTGTTAAGTCCACAGACACATGTTTCTGATTTACCTTTGCGATATTGCAATGGGTTGTGATGCTATACATTTAGGTATTATAATTTCACTTGGATGCACCATTACAAAGCAAACAGTGGATGGATGCACAGTAACAATACTGTGTATGGCTTTTGGTTCCCAAATGATAAGTCTGCATAATTGTCATGCAGCATTGTTATGGTAATGGCTTGTTGATGGTACAACTCATTGTTGCTAATGTCAAACTTGTCAAAGTAATTGCGATTGTATCACACAAGTAAATAAGAAACATGTGGTTGTGGACTTAAAACGGTTTGGAAATAAGCTCTTCATTTGATGAATTAAACGTTTCTGAGCGACAGTACCCATTCCATGCACCATTTTGTATGATGCAGATGTCCTCTTCATTTCTACACTGTCAAGAGCTTTTTATCTAGTGCCATTTCTTTAGCAAATGCGGGGCATCACTAAAGTGGTAGTTTTTCAGCCATAAAAGCTAATGTACGTTCCTCAGCATGTGATATCCTATCCTTCAGGTTAACATATGGTTGGACTCATTGAATTTGATATGCTTTATAAAATGTTTTTAAACAAAGCAACTAGTAAACATTCATTACTTGAAAAACAAAAATTATGAAAACATGTTAACAACTTCCTTGAAACCATGTAACAGCACTGAAGTATATCAATCTCAGATTGAACTTGAAAGGAAATTAAACTTGAATTGTTAAGTACATTGGTGAATGGATAACCTTAAGGGGCGCAGCTCCTTTGATCGCTTGAAGTCTGTAGAGTTCAATTGGCACTCCTTAAACGTCATAACTGGAATTTAGAATTACAAAATGTAATGTCAAAAATTTGAATTAAAAAGGTTTAAAATAATTTATGGTAAAATGGTTTTCTGAAAATTAGTCAATTTTTTTAAAAAGAAGGCATTAAATCCACTAATGTTCGAAATGTATGTAGGAAATAGAGCGAAAAGGAATGGAATCAAAAGAAGTTCAGCATCCTTATCTTTTTCTGAACTATATAAAATTAATTATAAGAACGTCTTTCAGAAAGAAAGTATTACCTCTGATTATGATTTTCTTTAGTAAATGCCCCAAATGCTGTAATTTCAGTTGTGTTGAGTTGCTATCGTATACCACCGATGGCATCTTTTAATAGAATTTTTCAACTGTGAGGACTCTTCTCTTTGTTTCTGGAGAACACTTTCAAGTTTAGAAATTCATTGGGTCTTCCACTGGAAAAAATCATTGTCACCTTCAGATAGTTTCAATGGGGACTTTAGTCTGATATAATGACAAAATATATATAATATTTAATGAATCGTTTTGATTTGCAAGTTGCTAGTTATTATCTAATTGAAAGTATGAGTATGAAGGAGCAATACTGTGGAACGCCTTGTACGTGAGGAGGTGAATTTTGAAGTGGATTCTTTCCTCAATTGCGGGGAGCCAGTGGAGTTGGTCACGTAGAGTTATGTGATCCCACTTTTTGGTAAGAGAAATTAGTTGTTGACTTCACTGGTGAAAGAGATGCATTGGTTTCTTTTCTCTTTTTGGCTGCCTGACAATTTTTTGAAGTTGCATATCGCCGCCTACAATGTCCATGCCATTTAGGATGTAATTCTGTGACAAAATCTTCACACATGTCTTTTGTGAGGCTGTCAGAAACATCATCCTGTCAGTCTTTAAATGACTTCAGAAAATTACCGTAAACTATTGTGTTAATTTATTTTGTTAGAAATTGTACAAGTATACATTGTAAGTGTTCATCAAGTCAGTTTAGTTAATATACAGACCTGGGTAAATCAAGTGATAGGATAACCTTGGTTTGAGGATATTCGGATGCAAAGTAATCCACAACCGAATGCAAGTAATTTTCGCAAACTTCAGGAGTTTTCCCATGTGATACATCATTAGTTAGGCCTAAAAAATAGTTTGATTGGCGTAACCTGACCTACCCTAAAATTAGGCCCGACCCTAACATTTTTCTCCTTTTTTTTCTGAATGCCTTCAACACAGCCTGTGGGACTAAGCGAGGTGCTTCAACTGCAGCTAAATGTGAGTTCCCACTAACAGTGACCCTCGGTCTAACTGATGGATTAAGTGATATATGCTGATTCTGTGGATGATCACGAATTTAGCCAAATAAGGTTTATATGACTTACTCATCCTAGTGTTCCCCAGAAACGATACCACAAAACGTGTGGTGAATGAAAAACCTCCCTGGCATCAATATTGTGTTGAGGTTAAAACAAAAGTTTCTCCTTAAATTAATTCCTTCTTCAAATTAAATCATGGCTACACATGACAATTCATTCTTGAAGATATGACAATTCATTACTTCCAGACTTGCCTTCAACTTCTCTAAGGTAGCGTACAAAGTGACTGTAGATTTCCTCTTCTTTTATCCTCCAATTTGTGTCTTCATCACTGAATTTGACATCAAAACTATTTATTAGTTTGGTTGCAGTAAGTCGTATCGGTTCAGTGCTCTTCCACTCTTTAAGATTATTGGTGTTCCGCAGTGGCTAACAGCAGATCAATTGTCGCGGCTCAAAAATGGCCGACTGGCAGTTTGTCATTAATATTCAATACACATAACAGTTCATTACTTTCAGACTTCTCTGAGATATCTCACAAAGTGACTGTAGATTTCCTCAATGAATAGATACACTGGTACTACCTGTCCCATTTATGAGGGATTGAGTGAAAATGTGGCTGCCCCCTCTTCTATGCCCTCTGAATATACATATTTTCTGGAAGTGCCCAATATGTGATGTTCAGTTCATCTTCTTACATGTTTCTTAACATTTATATATTGGGTCATTATGCTAAAATGAATCTTAGTGGTATGTACCACTCAGGATCTGATGCATCACAGCCTCTTACTGCATGCACTGGTCTAATGGAGAAGGTCCTTGTGCTTCTTAGATATCACAGGATGTATTGAATTCTTTTTAATTGCATAAGCTCTCAGATGTGCATTGAAATACTTAGTTTTAAATGGATGAATTATAAAATTCACAGCGACGCCCTCAATTTTACTCGGATTTCTACTTTTTGCATAATTATAATGCCCATTGGTGTACTAAAATACCACGTAAAAGACTAAGCCTGAAGCGCTTTAATAACAGTAAAATTATTCAGAGTTCATCGATCGAATGCTTGCTAACATCTCCCGTGGATGTTAGCTTATGTGTAGACCTACACACGTCGAGCGCGATGCTCCATGCAGTGTTACACGTAATGATCGACGAGCGTAGTACACGCATTGTTGGCACTGGAATAAAATCACAATTTTCTTCGTTAAATACGTACCTCATTTGTTTGGCTCGAGATCAAAAGGGGATAATGTGATCAGTGAAAACAAACATAAATAGGAATCTATTATTTATGCAAATCACACATTACTTTAATATGAACCCTGTTTATTTTTCTTATTCAATTGAGATTACTATTAAATGTACGTGCATTAGGAAAATGTTTAGAAATCTCATATGTTTCATGGCCTTAAACAGAATCATGTCTCACCTCCTTTTTCTACCAAATAGAAAAAGGCAGAGCGTTTTGTGTTTTTTCAAGGAAAAATGGCTAGCACAAATATCAATCTATTTCTTAATGGTATTTTTGGCCCTTTTTCTTTTCTTAGGGGGGTGGGGTGGTGGGTGCACTTCAGGGCCAAATTTTATCAGATTTTATTTAACATTAAAAAAACCCAATCACCATATGTACCAAAAATGCATTTAAATAGTGCCATCTCCCAATACAAACCACTTTTTTTGGTCTTATGGAAACAGGTACATAGATACTTACTTGGGAGTCTGACAGAGGATTGCCCTCTGTGTTTGGTCCCATTATCCCAAACCGAACTTCTGGGGCACACATCTCTCTCACTAGATCAAGTATTTGATTTGATTTGACTTATAGAGGATTATAAATAAATTAAAATCCATAGATTCCTATTTATAGTAAATTTTTAGAAAAAGAATTGGAACAATAATAACAGGAATGTATTGAATATAAACTGGCCTCAAAAAGAAACTTATAATTTTCACAAGGTCATATCTTAAAATCCTCTCCATAAAATGAACAAAATTGCACACAGGATTACTTCAATACTCTAATGTCAGTAACCAAGCAGTTGTCCAACTGACACAACAGCAAAATGCACTGACATGGAACACCTTCCTGGACCAAAATTCACAGCTTAACAGATTTCTTTTTTGGGTTCCAATTATTCAGCCTGTGAATGTGGTCCCGGATGCTGTTCCGTGTCAGTGCATTTTACTGTGGTGTCAGTTGGACAACTGCTTGGTTACTGGCATGTGTTTAGAGTAGAGTATTGAAGTTATCCTGTGTAATTTTGTTCATATACAGGCAAATAATTGGAACCCAGCCAAAGAAATCTGTTGGGATGTGAATTTTGGTCCAGGAAGGTGTTCCATGTCAGTGCATTTTGCTGTTGTGTCAGTTGGACAACTGCTTGGTTACTGATATGTGTTTAGAGTAGAGTATTGAAGTAATCCTGTGTGCATTTTTTGTTCATTTTTATGGAGAGGATTTTAAGATATGACCTTGTGAAAAATTATAAGTTTCTTTTTGAGGCCAGTTTAGGTTATTAACTGCTATAAAAGCAAATGTGAACTCTAAGAAAAGCTGAGAGTAAATGTGCCATTACTTTATAATTATTCATGCAAGATATATAAAAGTATGCATGTTTTTAAAGGCAGGACATCACAGGATCTAAATATAAATTCAAATTTGGTGTAAAAGGCAACAAATTCAACTTTTTAAAATTCACACACACAAATCTGCACAAAATGATGCACTAAATCAGAACGATGAGCATATTCGCTTACCTGTTTTTTTATTTTTTATAATAGATGCAATATTTATAGTGGTCAGATTTTGCACTTGGACCAAAGATTCAAGAAGAATGCGACACATTAGCCCCTTGAGAAGTTAGATCGAAATCTATCCATTCATTCATTTATTTATTTCCACAATTAACATAAAAATTGCAAAATATGCACGGAAATATCATTACATCAAAATACCATCAACAGAGATGCCAGTCAGTTTCACTCAAAAAACCTGAAAACGCGCGTGATAATGCAGGCCAAAAAGCCCCAAAACAGGCTGAAAATAAATAAAAACGCGGGAATTTGAACTCACAAAAAACCTGAATTCAGGTTAAAACCTGAAAACTGGTATCTCTGCATCAAAAATTCATGGAGGAGATGGCCGAAAGGCCAGTAAGGCCAGTGGAGTGGTAGCCATCCCCTTTAACATAAAAGTTACCAAACAGAAAACACAAAAACAACCATAAAAAATTAAAACAAACAACCAAAAAAATGCTTGGCAGTTAATCATATTTTGAAATTAAAAGGGCATTTCGTGATCCACAGCCTCATCCCCCCCACTTTTCTCAAAATAAATTGAGATTTTTATACCACTGGATACCTCTGGCTACATAATGTTTATGTACCAAAAATTTCTTGCAGATTAATTCGTTTAGCAAAAATATCGCCAAATTTTAATTTCGTTCTGGTATAACAGAACAAAATTACAACACATCGTCTCTGGAGCATTGTGATATACATAATCATGCATAACTCGTAAACGCAGAATCGGAATCAACTGAAATTTTGTGAATAAGCTTTTTTGTGGATATCTACTGAAAAATGTCATAAAAAGAGGATGCTAGGATCACGAAATCCTCCTTTAAGGTGGCTGTGTACTCTCAGACATGCATGTAGTAAAAGTGCAATAACTTTGTAATTATTCAAGCATAAAACATATAAAAGTATACATTTTATGAAGGCAAGACATCAATAAATCTTAATATAAATACAGATTTGGGGTAAAAACAACAATTTTGAAGAAAATCACAAAAAGTGAGTTTTGGCAATATTTGTTAGGTACATCATAACAAAAAACACTCTTTCCAAAATATTTTATTTTGTTTTAGCTCAATCTTGAGGCTCCATTCCAAAACGGTTTTTTATTTTTTTGATATTGGCCTTATTTTTGAGATATTGACCATATAAGGCATCAAAATGAACTTTTTAAAATACAAAAACGCCTATTTGCAAAAAATGATGCCCACAAACGGAAATAGACCAAAAAATAAAAAAATGAGAAAACCGTTTCTTGAGTCGATAATGCTTTTACGATGATCATATTTGCTTACCTATAGATGCTGTATTTATTGAGTTATCGTAGTACCTAAATCGTCATTTTACCGAGAAAATGAACATTGAAATAATGGCCGTTGAAGTTTAAAGTGGTCACATTTTGCACTTTCATCGAATCTCACAGGAGAGTGCGACAGTTTTCGTTTTTGAAACTTATATTACGTGAACATCGGGTAAATCCACAGCCCCTTGAGAAGTTTGAGCGAAATCCATTCATAACTTGATCTTTAAATCGCGGGAAAGAACTTGAAAAAACCCACATTTTATCAGCTAAACGGAGCCATTTGACCACTAGGTTTTTGTGAAATCAGTGCTTCCGTGGTGTTTCCATAAGATGCGCTGGCGCATGCAGATAAGCGTCAGCAGATCGTCAGCAGTATCGTCAGGCGTATCGTCGCTGCTGTATTTGTGCGTTAACAAATTGCACGATACATAACGCGATGAGTTGTTAATGCTGCGTGTACCTTGCTGGTACAACAAAGATTTTCTTTCCTTTTCAATTTCAAACACGAGTGGAATAGTGAAATAAAATCCTTAAAATATTGCAGTTGGAGTTTACAAATCTGGATTTTCATTCCTTGTATTTATAAAAAACATAACAAGGTACAAACATATCATAAAAACTCAATTTTGAGAAAGAAACAATGGCTAGAGTACACAGCCGCGTTAAGTGTGTTTCGTACACGTTCTATTTTCCATTAATTAGGAGTGCATCTATTGTCTCATAATAACACGGACGATATCATTATTTTACAATTATTGACATGGAAAGTGTAAAACAAATTCTAATTTGTTTGTTTTATTGTTTTACATACCAGTCTTTTTATTTTGCCTCTTTATGCTCAATGCATCAGATTTGAGCAATTGCCATTTTTTGCGGCAATCTTCCCAGTCCCTCTTGATGCTTTTGACCTGAGTTACCTCCTCAGCAATCAACTTCCAGTAGCGCTTCTTTCTCTCCTCAACCTGGAAAAGAATTTTAAAATCTGATTTGAATCATTCTCTTACATACTATGCACTTATAGTTAAAACAATTTCATGACAATACAAACAAGGGACTCCTGATTGAAGTAATGAATGCAATTTAAAAAAAAGGTTACAAAATGACAAAACTGATTTTCTAGGTTTGTCATACATTTATAAAGCTATAATTTGCCCATGTCCAGGAAGCTGAAAATTGACACAAATCGCAAAATACATGTTCAGTTTCATAATTATCTTAGATTGAATGTTCCGAAATTTGTAGTTGTCAAACAATCAAACAATTTAAATGAAAAATATTACGGTGCTAAAATTCACTGGGATAGTGAGAAAATATTAGCTTTCTTATGATACTTTAGCTTAGATCTACAAAATGCATTGATTTTGCATCCACTCCCCATCGAAATATAATTACCTTCTGATTTTCATGACCGGGCTTGCCCGCGCTCCCAAAAAGCTTGTCCTTGTGCAATTGTATCAATTCCAGGAGCACGTGCAGCTCCTGCTCTTTAAAGTTTTCCTTTCTTGGAGTCTTCTTCTTCTTCTGCAACAAGATAATTTATTTGATAAAATGTTCAGAGAAAATATTAAACATATGTAGGCCTACTATTTTTATTTGAAGAATAATAATGTGACATTTAAAATCATATCACTGTCAGTTGCTAACTAGGCAGGGTGTAGATAAAAAAAAAAAGAATTAATTCTCAGACTGCTGAGACGTGTTTGTGATATGATCGTTTTTATTATTGCTATGCTGACAAAAAAGATTTTTGCCTGGAATGGCTCTTGCTTATTTGTGTCCTTTTAATCCTCCATAGTCAGTGAGATAAGCATTTAACTCTATAACCTATCGCAGGTATTTCTAAGTGCGGGCATTTAAAATCGACAATGAATGAACTGCCAATCACTGCAAGAGACTCTGCGATAATTTCAAAATGCAAATTATAACTCAAAAGCAGTTCAAGTCTGCTTATTCAATTTTTATTTCAATTTTGTTTCCATTATGGGTGTTTGCATTCCCTTTTTTCATTGTATTTTCCATAGCTATTATTAGCTATTATGTCTTTTGTATTGCTTCTATCTTGGTTTGTTCAGCGCTACGAGACCTCCTATTTTGTGCGATATACTTTTCACACATTAAGTGGCATCAATGTGGAGATGAATAAAGTTAAAACATAAACATACCTGTACTTGCACTTCTAGCTCATCATCAGATGAAGGTGCCGCACCAAGTGCGGCAGGCACTGGTACATGTATGTTGTTGATATTTTGATTCTAAAATGATAATAAAGGCAAGTTGGGAAACAAACACAGTTGGTAATATTATAAGAAGTTTCAAACATTTAAATAAAGTAGGATATGGTACAGGTCATGTTGAATCCACTGTAGAGTTAGCCGAATGATGTGAATATGCTAAAACTCAACTGCAATAGTCATGGCAAGTAAAATTTACACCAGACACAAAACAGTTAAGTAATTGCATTCCACCAAACAAGCAGAATCATTCGTTGAAAAGGTACAAGCAAGTGCAGAATGTGCTGCCTCCACTCATCCAGTCAACAGGTGTTAGGATTGGTTGGTAGTTTCCTGTAACTGTTAAGTGAATTCCATCATTTTTGAGGATTATACAGCCTCTAACATCTTTCAAGTTGATAAATCTGACATTAGGCCTCAACTTTCTGAGAGCACTGCTAACTAAAAAATTGAGTGTATTTGCTATGTTAGCAAGTTCTGCAGAGTGTTCTCTAATCAAAACAGATGTGACCAATACAGGCAGGTTGTATCTATCTTCAACTGTATCAAGCAATTTGATTAGGTTATTTATGTCTGTCTTGGGCAATGACCAGCTTGCTACATTGTTAGTGTCACAGTGTATTAGCATGTACAGCTGACTCTGGCAATGGGAATAATTCCACCTCTCTGGATTAATTAACTTCAAAATTTAGTTAAATTACAGTTAGATATCAAGAATGTAAGATAAATTTATTCCAAAAGTGAAGATTTACCTAGTTTACATAATTATGAAACAAGATGGACAGCTTAGTTTAAACCATTTGGAAATTAATTTTAGTCCTTTATTAATTGTGGTTTGAAGGGATTGATGATCTTTGTGAGAAAAAAAATATTGGTACCATCAGCAAATATGAAGTTGGGCAGTTTTAGGCAACTAAATAAGACGCCATGATGTTGCCTTCACCACCTTCACCTGCCTCATGGATACCATCGAAATTTGCTCCTCGTGCCCCCCCCCCCCCCCGGTAGCATAGCTGATAAATGGGATAAAAAAATTGACAAATGGGAACGAAAATTTGGCTTTGCACTCCCCCCTACACACACACTAAACCGTAACAGGCTGGCTACGCCCTGCCCCTCCATCTCTCTTTTCCTTTCCCCCCTCCTAAAAATGTGGTAAATTGTCAAAATGGTTCATTTCATGGAGACACTATCAAAATCGTGTCATAGGCCTATAGATAATAATAGGTCTAACATGCCTAATATAAAACAAAAAGCCTTACCCATTGTATGCTTGTTGTGCTGGTGCTCCAACTATTCTGAATGGGGTCATCACCTGGGTTAGTTGGACCATCATAATCAACTTTTACCTAGTCGCCAACACCCCAATCGGCCATGTTCCTGGCTCATGTATGTATGCTGCATCATCATTATCTCCACCATTTGGATTTTGAATGCTATACATCTGTGATTGAAATGGTGTGCCTTTGTCAAACTTATCACTGAATTGGCTCTGATGGAAGAATTCCAAAGTGGTAGTACATTTATCGTTGTTCACAATACGATTAACAAAGTGCATCTTTCTTGTGTCAGGAACTTCAGGGACTTTGCCAGCCAGTTGTGGACGTGACTCTTCAACGTCGTTCTTTGATACAAAAAAAGTCTCAATTTTGCCAATTCTTTCATTGGTGTGCTCTGCAAATTGCATTACACCTTGGATAATCACCAATCCGGTTTTCACATCACTGTAGATGGTTGATTTAACTTTACAGCCTACCCCATCCACAGGACCCTATCTTTGGTGTGATTCAAAAAAGCTCTGTGTGATGTGAAGATCAAATGGGTACAAAGTTGCAAATAAGTTGAAGCAAAATTTACTTTTAAACTGGGCAGCACACCCATCAGACCAGAAATGAATTGCATCTACGTCAGGTTTTATTTAACAGATTTTTTCAATGATCACCTTGTTGAAATGCAGCGCTGCAATTTTGTCATGCGTGCATGTATCACTTGTTACACAAAAGCTTTGCACATCAGTGCTACCTCTTCACCTTCCCCATACCAAATACAAACGGTATACAGTGAAAAATTTTCATGTCCAAAATATGCGCTCTGGATTTCATTTTTTTGCTTGTTTGAGTAATTTCACTAAAGAAACTTTGTTACATAAAAAATAATGAATGATCCGTTCTACAAGGCCAAAAACAATTGTTATGTTGGCGTAACGGGCTGATCAAAATGGCTAGGTAGGTAGGGATTAAAAAAAAATATTTAGGAACTGTTTTTGAACAATGTTGAACAAGTTAAAACATTCCTTTTAGTTTGTTAGAAGTACCCACCAGTATGAGTCTTAAATATAATACACAATAAACCATAGTTTCAAGTTCTTTTTGTTTCAAACAAATCAATCAGCATGTTGTATATTTGGTCAACACTTGACAACCTCCCACCCGTCATATATTAGACTTTATTTCAACACGGAAAGCCCAAATGCGATTGCTCAAAACTTTTTTCGCAGGCAGAGCTCTTGTATTTGCAGTTACGATCACCATGAGCATGACAAACGCATCCTTCGCAACTTCACCATCTTCCTCTCTTTGTACTTCTTCAAAACTGCATACCAGATGTCAGTATGAAAGGTCCTGTATGGTTTGCATTGGCTCAATCAATTGCATGTCTCGATAGGGACTGCAAGTCGAATCATCCCTCGCTGTTGGAATTCATCACACAGTTTCTGCGCGAAGTCCCCGACCAAAACGTGCAATTCCACCCTTCTAATCGATTGGAATATTGTTTTTGAACCAGATTTACCAACCACTGAAACAGAGTAGCCGGAGGCTGCCATGACGAACACTGGTTTGGTACTCCCGGGTTGAGTAAAATTCTGGTTTTTTTTCTCAAGGAGCACCGTCATATTTTTGGCGAAATTTTTTTTTTTTTAAGGTTTCGCCTGTTTTAGGGTCGGTCGATTGTTTTTTTATTATTTCTTTTTCAACAAAAAAAAGAAAAACTGTGTAGGGTCGGGCCTACTAATAGTGTCGGTCGGGTTATGCCAACGTAACAATTTTTTTTGCCTAACCATGAGATATAGTACAGTTATCAAAACATGCTTTTAGTGTTTTTGTAATTATGAAATAATCCAAACGACATAATATTAGTGGGTCACCATTAGATTTCCATGTAAAACATTTTGTATTTTGATTCATATCGCGCCAAATATCAATAAGACATCTTTTTTCCATAAATTTCAATATCTCCAATCTTGCCTTAAAGTTTGTTTCATTTAACAATATAGGACTGCTGGGAAGTTTACAAACACTTTCCTGCCTGCATGGCTTCTCTTGTAATATCTCATACAGTTTCTTCCAGTCTTCTGTCTTTCTGCTTGCAACTTCTTACTCAAGTACTCAAGTCTTCTACTATTATCACTGCTTTGGGGAATGGATTGTCTTTAAGTTTCACTGCAGCATTCAGCACCCATTGTCTACATATCGCAAAAAGGCGATATGAATTGGTCCTGGCTTATTATGTTTTGTTTATTCGCAAACATTGATGTGCGGTGCATCCTTTCAATTTCTATCTATTCAACTTCCAGGTGATCTTTAAAAAAAGTTCTTAAAGAGTCACGTTGATTGCATACTTTTTAATAACCCTCCACACCTTCTGGCAGGTTATTTATATGGAGCCTGTTTGCAAGATTGTCTAATTTATTGAAATCTTCTATGTTAGCTTTAATAAGTTGCCATGTCATCCGCCAATGATTGCTGACTCTCTTCGACTTGTGTTACATTGGATTTGACAGGCCTTCATTTTTTTTAATTGCAGGAGCTCTGTTAATCACTCTCCTGAGTTTACTTAGGTGCTCTACAAGGAGCTCAATCTTTTAATATCTGTATTAAAACATAGGGATTCAAGTAGTAAGGAGCTCAGTAATTCATACTCCTGAAATGGTGTTAAGGAGAGCTGTAGGAGCTCTGGTGCAATTGAGCACCTCAAAAATGAAGGTCTGATTTGATATCAATATGGTCTCTCTCATAATCACATATGGCCCCTGACAAAGCAGGGCCAGCTTGGGTGGATATCTCGACTCGTCTGGCAGGGCTATGAACCCAAACTGGTTCACTGCTGTGAAACTTAAATAGTGCAACTATATGGTCGTAGGATCTCTTTTGTTTCTTTGTCGTTATCTTGAGATTTTGATGGGCAAACCCATGGGCCCAGTTTCAGCATTTTACCTGCTCTAGAATCCTCCCGTCTTCTGTTTCAATCGTTGTTGCTTCAAATGATGATTGAAAATCCCATTTATTCAACATAGTGAGCTGGACTTGATTTCCTCTTCAAGGGACTTCCGCCGCCTGAGCAGCCATTGTAAACATTTACACACATGCGAGGAATGGTGCACGGATGATTGACGTCTCGTGGTGCCATAACATTTTAGAACACTGCCTGTAATTGGTCAAGAGAAGCCAGCTGTGGCTATTCTGGACAATCGCGTGAATGAATAACTAACAAGCATATTGAAAGGTCAAATATACGACACAATTTATTGGCTGACATTGATGGGGTCGCAATATAATGAATATGAAAGAATTAGCAAGCATTGAAAGGTCAAATTTATACGATACAATTTATTGGCTCACAGTCACACTGACGATATAATGAATAGGCCTATTTAGTAGTACAGACATTAGGTCTGTAAATAGGAATATCCAAGCATTCCATACACTCCCTTTCAACCTCAAGAGAGGCGTGGTGCATCTGTTCTTTTAAATTATGAGTATGACGAGTCCAGACATTAGGTCTGTAAAACGGGAGTATCCAAGCATTCCATACACCCACTTTCAACCTCAAGAGAGGCGTGGTGCATCTGTTCTTTTAAATTATGAGTATGACGAGTACAGACATTAGGTCTGTAAAACGGGAGTATCCAAGCATTCCATACACCCACTTTCAACCTCAAGAGAGGCGTGGTGCATCTGTTCTTTTAAATTATGAGTATGACGCAGTACAGACATTAGGTCTGTAAAACGGGAGTATCCAAGCATTCCATACACCCACTTTCAACCTCAAGAGAGGCGTGGTGCATCTGTTCTTTTAAATTATGAGTATGACGAGTACAGACATTAGGTCTGTAAAACGGGAGTATCCAAGCATTCCGTACACCCACTTTCAACCTCAAGAGAGGCGTGGTGCATCTGTTCTTTTAAATTATGAGTATGACGAGTCCAGACATTAGGTCTGTAAAACGGGAATATCCAAGCATTCCATACACCCACTTTCAACCTCAAGAGAGGCGTGGTGCATCGGTTCTTTTAAATTATGAGTATGACAAGTCCAGACATTAGGTCTGTAAAATGGAGTATCCAAGCATTCCATACACCCACTTTCAACCTCAAGAGAGGCGTGGTGCATCTGTTCTTTTAAATTATGAGTCAGGCATTGAGTTTTGCAAAGTAACAGGTGTGCTGTAAATCGCACACCTGGATAACCCTAGGTGTGCTCTTAGGTGTGCTGCAAATCGCACACCTAAATAAACCAAGGTGTGCTTTTTTCAATCTGGTGTATGACTACTATGATTTCGCAATATATATATATCCTTACTACCGAGTTAATAGGTTAGGCTGTCACTGTGGGGTATTGTATAATTATGTTGGTGCATTGGGGTTATGTTAACCGTTAATTAAATTTACTTCATCATGAGTTCAGTTGACTATTAAAAGTCTGACTCAAATGACTAGTTACATATTTACACTGACACAAATTGACAAAATTGAACACTTGTATGACTATTGTAATTGGTTTCAATAAAGTTTTAATATGACAACAGTTATGTTATTCAGTGTACAGTATTGCATGATTGAATTGTGATTAATTTATTTTCAGAATGACACTGTTACAATAAAGTAAATTAATTCGGGTTTCAAAATACTTACAAGAGACTGTAGGTGCCGTTTTGCAGTGAATTTGGTTATGCTATCCGTTCCCTCAGCATATTTTTGCACCTCCTTTACCGCAAGGCCTTTTATTGTTGGATCAGCTACGATGCGATTCAAATACTTTCGACAAGTATTGCACCATATAGTTTCGACCATTTCGATACCATCCTTATTTTTTTCTTATAACCATAAATATGCTCCAGATTCTAATCTTTAAATGTCTTCAGTTTCACAGCGTTCGCATCTTTGTAAAATAATAAAACACCAAAAACTAATCAAAAGAAAAATGTTTTCGTTCCCTGCGACCCGAAAAGATGATCGTCAATGCAAAATCAGAAAAATTCCACGTGCGATCAGGCGGCTAAATAGAGTGCACTTGGTGCTTGTTTACAAAATATCTTTCCGTGCATTGTTAATGCATTGCACAATCGCTTCCGGGATTTCCCAAACATCAATTGACCGGTAGAAATAGTAATTAATATTATAATTTATTTTTCAGTTCCGTGAACTCGCAGATCTTGGCGCCTTCTTCGCAAGTTCTGAACTACAATTCATTGGTTAATATCCTACTAAACATAACGGAAAATGCCGGAATCGGTCGAGATGGATGATGTCATTTACTCATGAATAAATTTTCTCAATATTTTTCATCGGACGAACGAAGATATTTTGCCACTTCGAGACGATCATTTTCGTGACTTTTTAGCTCAAATTTTTGACAGTTTTAAACATTTGATTAACCAAAATTTAGGCGTGCGATCAATCGCACCCCTGGACGTATTTTCAGGCGTGCGGCGCGTGCGAATCGCACTCGCACGCCTCAAAACTCAATGCCTGATGAGTATGACGAGTCCAGACATTAGGTCTGTAAAACGGGAATATCCAAGCATTCCATACACCCACTTTCAACCTCAAGAGAGGCGTGGTGCATCTGTTCTTTTAAATTATGAGTATGACGAGTCCAGACATTAGGTCTGTAAAATGGAGTATCCAAGCATTCCATACACCCACTTTCAACCTCAAGAGAGGCGTGGTGCATCTGTTCTTTTAAATTATGAGTATGACGAGTCCAGACATTAGGTCTGTAAAATGGAGTATCCAAGCATTCCATACACCCACTTGCAACCTCAAGAGAGGCGTGGTGCATCTGTTCTTTTAAATTATGAGTATGACAAGTCCAGACATTAGGTCTGTAAAATGGAGTATCCAAGCATTCCATACACCCACTTTCAACCTCAAGAGAGGCGTGGTGCATCTGTTCTTTTAAATTATGAGTATGACGAGTCCAGACATTAGGTCTGTAAAATGGAGTATCCAAGCATTCCATACACCCACTTGCAACCTCAAGAGAGGCGTGGTGCATCTGTTCTTTTAAATTATGAGTATGACGAGTCCAGACATTAGGTCTGTAAAATGGAGTATCCAAGCATTCCATACACCCACTTTCAACCTCAAGAGAGGCGTGGTGCATCTGTTCTGTTAAATTAAGAGTATGGCAGTACAGACATTAGGTCTGTAAAACGGAGTATCCAAGCATTCCATACACCCACTTTCAACCTCAAGAGAGGCGTGGTGCATCTGTTCTTTTAAATTATGAGTATGACGAGTCCAGACATTAGGTCTGTAAAATGGAGTATCCAAGCATTCCATACACCCACTTTCAACCTCAAGAGAGGTGTGGTGCATCTGTTCTTTTAAATTATGAGTATGACGAGTACAGACATTAGGTCTGTAAAACGGGAGTATCCAAGCATTCCATACACCCACTTTCAACCTCAAGAGAGGCGTGGTGCATCGGTTCTTTTAAATTATGAGTATGACGAGTCCAGACATTAGGTCTGTAAACGGGAGTATCCAGCATTCCATACACCCACTTTCAACCTCAAGAGAGGCGTGGTGCATCGGTTCTTTAAATTATGAGTATGACGAGTCCAGACATTAGGTCTGTAAAACGGGAGTATCCAAGCATTCCGTACACCCACTTTCAACCTCAAGGGAGGCGTGGTGCATCTGTTCTTTTAAATTATGAGTATGACGAGTCCAGACATTAGGTCTGTAAAACGGGAGTATCCAAGCATTCCATACACCCACTTTCAACCTCAAGAGAGGCGTGGTGCATCTGTTCTTTTAAATTATGAGTATGACGAGTCCAGACATTAGGTCTGTAAAACGGCAGTATCCAAGCATTCCATACACCCACTTTCAACCTCAAGAGAGGCGTGGTGCATCGGTTCTTTTAAATTATGAGTATGACGAGTCCAGACATTAGGTCTGTAAAACGGGAGTATCCAAGCATTCCATACACCCACTTTCAACCTCAAGAGAGGCGTGGTGCATCGGTTCTTTTAAATTATGAGTATGACGAGTCCAGACATTAGGTCTGTAAAACGGAGTATCCAAGCATTCCATACACCCACTTTCAACCTCAAGAGAGGCGTGGTGCATCTGTTCTTTTAAATTATGAGTATGACGAGTCCAGACATTAGGTCTGTAAAACGGGAGTATCCAAGCATTCCATACACCCACTTTCAACCTCAAGAGAGGCGTGGTGCATCGGTTCTTTTAAATTATGAGTATGACGAGTCCAGACATTAGGTCTGTAAAACGGAGTATCCAAGCATTCCATACACCCACTTTCAACCTCAAGAGAGGCGTGGTGCATCTGTTCTTTTAAATTATGAGTATGATGAGTCCAGACATTAGGTCTGTAAAACGGAGTATCCAGGCATTCCATACACCCACTTTCAACCTCATGGGAGGCATGGTGCATCTGTTCTTTTAAATTATGAGTATGCCGAGTCCAGACATTAGGTCTGTAAAACGGAGTATCCAGGCATTCCATACACCCACTTTCAACCTCAAGGGAGGCGTGGTGCATCGGTTCATTTAAATTATGAGCATGCCGAGTCCAGACATTAGGTCTGTGAAACGGAGTATACAGGCGTTCCATACACCCACTTTCAACCTCAAGGGAGGCATGGTGCATCTGTTCTTTTAAATTATGAGTATGACGAGTCCAGACATTAGGTCTGTAAAACGGAATATCCAAGCATTCCATACACTCCCTTTCAACCTCAAGGGAGGCGTGGTGCATCGGTTCATTTAAATTATGAGTATGCCGAGTCCAGACATTAGGTCTGTGAAACGGAGTATACAGGCGTTCCATACACCCACTTTCAACCTCAAGGGAGGCGTGGTGCATCGGTTCATTTAAATTATGAGTATGCGAGTCCAGACATTAGGTCTGTAAAACGGAGTATACAGGCGTTCCATACACCCACTTTCAACCTCAAGGGAGGCGTGGTGCATCGGTTCATTGAATTATGAGTATGCCGAGTCCAGACATTAGGTCTGTGAAACGGAGTATCCAAGCATTCCAGACACCCACTTTCAACCTCAAGGGAGGCGTGGTGCATCGGTTCATTTAATTATGAGTATGCAGAGTCCAGACATTAGGTCTGTAAAACGGAGTATCCAAGCATTCCATTTTCTCAAGTAATAGCTTACCGCAGAAGTAGCAACTATATTTTGTCTTTTTGCCTTCAGGTAATTAAATGATGTCCTGAGTAATAGATAAAATATTCCCCCTCATCTTCAAGGTCACTACCTTTGCTGCATCACTGATCCCAGTTGCCCATGCAATTGCAAACCAATGAAATAGTCATGTGGTACTATCTGGTTCACTGTCACAATATTTAGATGGTCTGCTTCTGGTGGCCATTGTGGTGGTGAGCTGGCCGGGGGTGTCCTCATTCTTAGGTCCTTACAATCATAGCTTATATGGCCAACCCTACCACACCTGTAGCAGGTCACCGAAGACCTCCACCCCCCTCCCAGGATCTCCCCCTGCCTACTCCCTGTGGTCCATCCTCGTTTCTCCTCCACCCTGCTGTCCCTCTCCCCCTTCCCCTTCTATCCTCCATCACCTTCCTTTCACCGCTCCTTGCCCTCCTCTCCCTGTCATCTTTCCGTTCGTCTGCCGTTCCTTTTCCTATTTCCCCAGACTTTCCTGGTTTTGCCTCTAGCTTCTCTCTCTCCTTCCTTTCCTTTTCCAATTTCCTCTCCTTTCTCCAATCCCCATATCGCCACTTGTCAGTAGGACTGCCTGGTTAGGGTCGGGTAGAATCAGAGGCCCCACGGCCGCCTTCCCCTCCGCCACTTCCTTCTCTCCCTCTACCACCTTCTCTCTCCTCCCTCGGTTCATTTAAATTATGAGTATGCCGAGTCCAGACATTAGGTCTGTAAAACGGAATGTCCAAGTATTCCAGACACTCCCTTTCAACCTCAAGGGAGGTGTGGTGCATCTGTTCTTTTAAATTATGAGTATGTCGAGTCCAGACATTAGGTCTGTAAAACGGAGTATCCAAGCATTCCATACACTCCCTTTCAACCTCAAGGGAGGCGTGGTGCATCGGTTCATTTAAATCATGAGTATGCCGAGTCCAGACATTAGGTCTGTAAAACGGAAGCATTCCATTTTCTCAAGTAATAGCTTACCGCAGAAGTAGCAACTATATTTTGTCTTTTTGCCTTCAGGTAATTAAATGATGTCCTGAGTAATAGATAAAATATTCCCCCTCATCTTCAAGGTCACTACCTTTGCTGCATCACTGATCCCAGTTGCCCATGCAATTGCAAACCAATGAAATAGTCATGTGTTACTATCTGGTTCACTGTCACAATATTTAGATGGTCTGCTGCTGGTGTGGCCATTGTGACTCTATTCTTTCCATCAGTTTGTCATACATCACCATCGTGATCTGAGTGCATGCATGCCCATTCAGTGTTAACTGTACATCTGGCCATAAGCATTCCACCATGATTCTGGTTCTGGTGGTTTCTTTGGTACCCTCACTGCTAACATTCCCATATCAGTCTGACACCAACTTTGTTACCAAACCCACACCACTTGACTAAATTTAGTCCAGTGTACACAACTGTCTCTGGAACAAGTACAAGCTGCAATTTCAGTTGATACTCAGCATATATAGTAGAAAAGCATCAGCATATGATTGCTCAACAATTCAGTTTCAGTTTATTTTTACTATGCAGATATATACATGATACAAAAGTAAACATCTCAAAAAAAGTAACTAACCCCCCTTAAACAATGGCCATTGTTCAAAAGGGGGCTATTGTATTGCAAATCTGAAAAATGTGTTGGAAGCAGAATTTATTTCTGCGCATTTTGATACCTCATTTGATACGATAGCCCAGAAAACAATAAAACACCGGTCAATTTAATGAGGTCCAGATTTGAAAGTTGCACTTACATACAAATTTTTACAATACAAAAACACTCAGATATCATTACACAGATTTCCTTCCATTACAATGAATGCTAAATCAATAGAATTTACTGCAACTTTCAGATCTTGGGGTACATTGATTTAAATGTACGCTGTGGCGTCAATATTTAGTCAATTGCTACAAATGAGGTGTCAAAATGTGCAGAAATAAATTCTGCTTCCAACGCATTTTACAGATTTGTAATACAATCACCCGCTTTTGAATAATGGTCATTATTTAAGGGTCAGTTACTACTTTTTTGAGATGTTTATAATGTAATTCAATGGAGGATACCGCTAGCTTGCTTCATGTGAAAATCTCTTACTGCATTTTGATTGTGGGAAAACAGCTCTTAATCTTTGTCCTGCAATCTGTACTTCTTGGACTGAACATGTGTCATACATATTTATAGACAAAACACATTGTACAATGTGTTTTGTCTATAAATATGTATGACACATGTTCAGTCCAAGAAGCTTTTGTTATTGATTTTATATGTTTAGAGCCAGTCACAACTGATATTCGCCACTTGCACGGTTCCGCCATTATGCACTATGTGCGGGGAGAGCCTCGAACTGGCAGCATACATGAATGGGAATTGAACCAGTCATAACATTCTGTGTAAGGTTACGTAATTCTTCCTTTCATGGATGCTGCCAGTTCGAGGCTCTCCCCGCATATAGTGCATAATGGCGGAACCGTGCAAGTGGCGAATAGGGTGGTTAGCTTGCAAGCGAGTCCCAGTAGGTTCATCCCCTATCAGTTTAACCTGATCCTGGGTTAGCATCCTTGTTCATCTTTCTTTGTCTCTGTCTATATTCTTATAGGGGCACAACAGTTTTCAGGCTTTTCCTTTTGTCATACTTCCTCTGTCCGTTTTGTCATTCTTTTTGTTTTGTTTATTATAATAGCTAACAATCCCATACCTGTTCAGTTGGGATTCATTTCATTTCATTTTATTTAGCACTCAATATACATCAAAAATTGCAAACAAAAAGAAAATACAATAGATTGCACATTATGAATAAAATACTTTAAAATCTACTGTACATGTATGTAATTCAGGGTACCAGAATAAACTATTGCACGAGGTGACAATGGAATAAATACCAATGAGTACCAAGGATAGCCCAAAAAGCCTTCCGAAGAAAGCTTAATTCCATTGGAGTCATTGTAAGGCAAAAACAATAAAGCAGCAGCAGCAATGATTAAGGCAGGAGGACGAGCAAAACATAACAAAGACGAAAAACAAACGAGCAAAAAAGGGCCTAATAATTTTCGTGATGCATAATATCATGTTCAGCTAGCCAAGCCTGTTCGGAAAGGTGCTTCTTGACAGCACGTTTGAATTGCGGCAAATTCCCAATTTCTTAGATTGATTTGGGTAACAAATTCCAATGGTGAATAGCAGTGAAATAAAAAGTATTGTATGCTTGGCCTTTGACTTTGGGGACAATGAAATTGACTGAGCTACCCCTGGTACTATATTTGTGAATGGACGAAATACGGGTAAAATTGGAATTAAGATAATCTGGGGCGGTACCCTGAAAAATTTTAAAAACGTTATTCATTTTCATTTGAATCACCCTGTCTTTCACTGAGAAAAATCCAACTCTCTCTCCAATATGAGAGCGAGGACCTAAGTTTAAAATAAATCTTACAACTCTGTTTTGCATTGTCTGTAACCTTTTCTTGTAATGTACAGACAAACCTGAAAACCATGAAGAACATGCATAGTCATAGTGACATAAAATCAGGGCAGTGCTCAGAGTTTTACGGCACTTTTCATTCAAAAATGAGCATGCCTATACAAGAAAGCCAGTCTAGCGCCAGATTTTTAAGAATATCACGGGCAATTTCTTCCCCAGATAACGAATCGTCAAGGGTTACCCCTAAATACTAAATTATACTCTCAGTCTTTCCAAGATGTAAGGAAAGTTTGTTATCAACAAGCCATTGACGACAAGTCTCTAACTCTTTACTTAATTTATCAGCAATACACTTTGGATCTTTGTCTGAAACTAGCAGAGCACTGTCATCTGCATAAAGCAGGAGTTTGCACTTTCGACACTGACGGCCATGTCATTTATATAGCACAGAAAAAGGAGTGGCCCTAGGATACTGCCCTGTGGAACTCCACAAGAGATTGGAAGGGGGTCAGAATCCACCTTGTTCACGTGGACAATCTGCTTCCGACCGCTCAAATATGATCTAAACCATTCCACCGAGTCAATACCCATGGCCCCAAGTTTTCCACATAGAATGTCATGGTCGACAGTGTCGAATGCTTTCTGGAGATCCAATAAGACTAGTCCAGTGTAGTTGCCTTTTGAAGTTTGACTGTTTATATAATCTGTAAGATGGATTAAACATGTATCTTGCAGATTGCATAAAAAGGCCTATGTGAAACACTGTGATTGTGTCTTTTGGCTTGCATGCAGAAACCACCTTTCCCAACTTTCTGAAAGTCAGCCTCTATGGTCTCAATTGTTCTCTCTTCTGACGTTTCATATAGCTTATCTTTGAGGATGTGGCATCTTATACATGGATATGTGGCTGAACAATAATAAATAAAGTTGTAATTAAACTCAGTCATTTCCTTAGACCATACTTGAAACATAATTCTGTAATCTCTGATATTTTTATTGCTTTATAATCATATTTGTTAAATACTTACATCTCATGAAATTTGAGTAATTTTTGACTATAGTATAAAGTGCAAATGTGATCCTATTTAGAATATCAGACTGAGAAATTTGAAGTAATAAATAAGACATCTTTGAATCAGACATTAAAGTATGTATCATATCTTGATCTTGAACTTGGCATACCTGCATACCTGAGGCTCACTGAAGACCTGCAAGCTTACATTCCATGGCATAAACAACACCCTCACATTAATTCATCTGGTATAGCTGGTCCCCAGTTGCAGGTGGGAAAGTATGCTATACTGGTGTGCAATGGGCAAAAAATTCCCGCACCACCACAGACAAAACATGCATCACTAGCTCTGGAGCCTCAGCCTTTCCCTTATAGGCTAATCTTCTGGAAAATTCCATGTGTTCATTATTAACACCTCGTATACATGTAGGTCTGTGTACCCAATCAGATGCCCTGTCTTTGTCTTATAAACTAGTCCAGTCTTTACTTTGATCTCATCAAACAAAATGCTGACATTTCTCTTGAAGTCGTGTCTCCTGGCAGTTTCCCTATTCCAGAGTCATCCATCAATTTTTAAATCGCATCTTCATTGTAGCCTGGTTTTGGCTCAGTCAAGTGGAAATAACATCTTAAAGTTGATTTCAAAGGCAATGAATTCACACCCGAATTACGTAATGAAGTCATAAGCTGCTGTTGACTTCTACTGTAGGCCAATATACAAATATATACTGCCATGAGAGGTTCTGGTTAAAACTATGGTGAGATCAATAGTACTATATTGATCTCAGCGAGGGACCATAGTTTTAACCAGTACCTCGAATGAAGGCAGTATATGTTTGTTTTATATCCTTCATTCATAGATTTTTTGTTCATTGATCGGTAGGCCGGTTTAGGCGGTCCAAGGACTCCCACTGTAATGTCATACATGTTCATGTGCTCATGGTTTTTTAAGCTTACTCATTGTCAGTGTATCTTATTTTGTTCAAGTTGTATCTTCATTCCACTTTGCCTTCATTCATGTCATTCATAGATTATTTGTACAAAGATTAGTGAAAAGATGTACATGTAAAAAGATTTATATGTAGGCCTAAACTTGAAGGCCATTCATGCATCGGGATAGGCCTCCGTGACGCACGGCACTCATGCACTAGGTCGGCTAGGCGTCAGCGGCTCGCACTGTCAGTGTTTGTTTTAAGCTTACCATGTCAGTATTGCTCTGAATCTGACTGTGTTGGTCTAAAACATATTCCTGCGCTAGAACTGGTAACAATTCAAATTAAACAGCTGAAATTGTGAATCTTCTTCGGCAGTAGCAGCCCACTCCAGCTAGATTTATATTTCGCCATTTTGGTGTTGTCGTTTCTCGGCAGTGACAAAATACTCTTATAGTCAATGTCGACATTCAATGTTATTGTTATGCTTTATGGACTGCGACGTGGGTATGCTATCCGTAAATAGTAAATATCCAGAAGTACTATTTACGGCTTGAAGGTACTATTTACGGACGTAAATAGTACTTTTTTGCACTTCCTCACAGAATAGTGTGTTTATTTTTGATCATGTGACACACTTTTAACCAATCAATGAACAAGAATCTATGAATGAAGGATATAATATACACCATTTGAGCACAATGGGTGCCATTTATTCTGCATATACTCCTTGTGACAACACAAAGTGTTTCGTCTATAAATTAGTGCATTGTGAGCCAGTCACAACTGATATTGAGTGGTTAGCTTGCAAGCGAGTCCTATAGGTTCATCCCCATCGTTACGATGGATTCTTCATCATGTTTTCTTGCTAAATGTCTTGGGATTTTCTCAAATAGGTTACAACATGCTGAATTTTAGAATTTGCTGTTTTGACTTGTCATTCTTGTTGTTGTTGTTGTTGTACTACATTATACAAAAACCGCTCAGTGAGACAATACTATTTCCCGTTTTATCAATAATAATCAATGTCTTTGATATAGAATGAAATTGCAGTAAAATAACACTTAACGGAATAAACAACAACACGCCGAGGTACAAACAAAAACATAAACATAAACCAGATGCCTGGACCATACCATGCATGAAGTACTGTACAGGTATGGTACCACCCAGCTGGAGTGTGGTGTGTCGATCGTTCACAACGGCAGTTTTATGGAAACTTTTTGTGACTTTTATCGGTAGCACAGAGCGTAAAAAATATTTAGGAAAGTATTACTTTTACTAACCATTCGGTATTTGTCAGTCGACCCTGATCTTCATTTATCCACTGATTGCGGTAAGCACCGCCATTATTTTGCCTTCCTGCATCACCATTACGATTCCCTGCTAGTAGCTCAAACTGATGGGGTCGGTTGCCACAAACAATGATCTCTCCTTCCAAGTTGATATCATCATATTCATCCTCATTTTCCTGCTCCTCGTCATCTTTGTCTAACGGTACTTCTTCCTCTTCCTCAGGGTAGCATTCCATACTCAAATTACTCATGATTTTTCCTTTTTTTAATCTCAATATTTCAAACTCATGTGTTTTCATTGGTTGCGGACAACCACTTGTAGTTCATACAGTCTCCTACACAGCCAGTTTGGTTACGCATAACCAAACTGGCTGTGGAGGAGACTACTCTTCATGTAAGTACAATGTACATCAGATTGGAAATCAATTTCACTGCGAACAGGGGAGGGCGGCATACGAGGCAGCATTTTACCATCACAGTTTCTATTTTTCAGGAGAAATACGAATAAAAAAATTGCAACAAGTGTCAACTTGTAATGTAATAATTATTCTCTTCCAATTGAATTCAACTTGTTTTTGCAATAGATACGCCCTTTTAAGGTTCAAGTTTTTGTTAAATTTTCTTTTTTCTTTAAAAGCTTGAACATTGAAAAGTCACTACTGTAACTCAATTATCATACATCACACTGAACAGTTCAGTGTCTTGTCATCATCACTCAATAAACACATGGAGAAATTTCTTCATGCTGTGGAGACCAGTTAACTTCCCATAAGGTCTGGCCAGCACAAACTGTTTTGTTCTCAAGATCTTTGCATGTCTTACACAGTGAAAGTACAGTATTAAACTTCTTTAAGAGTTCCACATATATAAGACCCCACCCATACACTAGAAACCCACAAAGGCGAGAAAGTACCCATTTTTGGCGATAAAAGGCGAGGTGTGGCGATAAAGGGCGAGGAAAGGCGAGGTAGCCTATAAAAAGGGCGAGGAATGGCGAGGTTGAGCTAATTAAATTAAGTAAGCTTAAAACTTGCATCAGTCATATCAGTGACGCTTGCTAAATTGCATGGAG
Organism: Amphiura filiformis; assembly: GCF_039555335.1. NCBI lineage: Eukaryota > Metazoa > Echinodermata > Ophiuroidea > Amphilepidida > Amphiuridae > Amphiura > Amphiura filiformis. Next base: position 49,096,841 of record NC_092628.1, on the reverse strand, counting down.
GCAAACTCAAACTTTCATCCAGTTCATTGCTGCTAATTTCTTCAGATTCTTGCTTGTTGATGCACTTACGGATGTAATTTTGTTGTACCATGAAAATATCATATTCTACACAGTTATGTGTGCACTGCCATCTTGAAGTTGAACCCGGAAGTGAGTGATTCTTAATGTTCGCCGCCAATTTTTTTTCACTGAAAATTCACTTCTAATTAACACCCCTGGGAAAAGGCGTAATACAAGCAGTACAGTATATGAATTAAAGAAACAAACTCTGAAAAGTCTACAACTAGTAGTAGTACTTCTATAAATACTAGTAGCCCTGTTACATTTGACTCATTTATAGTATACTAGTACACTAAAGTTATGATTATCTTTTTATAGTAATTTATCTTCTCTGAGATTAGCTACACACATTTCATGGGTCAACAAAAGTGCATCAAATTGTTAAAAAAATATTATAAGGGACAACAACAAAATGGACATTTCTATACAAAATAATTTACTAAATAACCAACAAGTACAAATAGGTAAATTTGTATGATATGATCATAAATGATAGTGCATGCTTATTTTTTTAAACATTACAAATGAATAGAAGTTTTACTTTTTAGTTTTGATGGCTATGATACTAATTTCCCCTGCTGGCATTAGCATGAAAACTGGTTTCCGGATCTGGCAGCCTCACTTACACGTATATAATAAGTATCAATACAGCATCGATCCTTCATCAGATTCAATCAATTCATTTGCATGCTTAAAATTTGTCTCAAAAATACTCAAATTGGGATTTTGATTATTTAAAGATATTTTGCTTCCCTGGGGGAGGGGTACTCAATACAAATGACCATACAGGGATGTGCCGCAAACATGGGTAGCATTTTCAGCCTTTTGGTATATCAATGACCCCTTTTTCTAGGCCAATTTTGGTATATGGATGTTTATGGGTCCTTTTTTCAAAATGTTCTCAATTATTTTTGAAAAATAGCAAAATTTTGCCTGGATCACTGTAGCCAAAAATTTAGGGGGAAAGTTGCAAAAATTAACACAAATTTCTTGAAAAATTGGTATATTGATGGGTCCACTTTCTATTCTCAGCGGCACACCCTTACCCAAACCAAAGTTGAGTACCCCGGGTTCTGGTCATCTACTCATCACCTACAAATGTATGGTCCCTTTAACACAGTAAATGCCCAATGATTTTATTTGCTGGCATAGTGCACCTTAGAATATATGATCGTTGTTGGGTCAACTGGCTCACGCTTTCTTTGTTACAAACCACTGATCGAAATGATTACAACACAAAGCCTATGGCATATCATAGTTTGGAATAGGTATATTTATGAGCCTATGCTTGAACCAGTAACCAATGGAACCAAGTAACCAAGTTCTTTGTTCATAGTATAAAATGCAGCATTGTGTGACTACATTGAATCTCTGTTGATAGGCTTACCTATACTTTACAACATGTACAAAAAGAGGCATAATATAAAAATTACAAAAATGTGTCTTGTATTATTATGGACTGTATGTAAGCATGGGTTTTAGTTGCAATAGAGGGTATGCACTACAACATTACTCATGATGGAGCATCCTCATTTATGGGCCGTAATGTTGGCAAATCTAGTTTTGAGACTATAGTTCACTGAATATCTCAAAACCAATAGAAAACAAAAGGATTTCCCAACCTATTTTTTGATCTCTTACAAAAAAAGCAATTTAGAGGCATGAAATATATCATTGTAATTTTGTAAAGGTCATTTTTAAGGAGAATTTACCTATATTTCAAAAAGTGAGGATGCTGAAATTACAGCCCATGCAGTAGTAGACAGTCTCAATTATGCTATTGATTGAATGATTTTATGAATTCTCTCAATTGAGTCATATTGCAACAGCTATACTGTTCTTAAACATGTTTAAGTATTTTGGCTATTTGCTCTTTTTCTCTTTGAAGGATTCTGTTCCCTTCTAATCTATACACAATAGTATTGGCAAATATTGTCTGTTTCAGTGGCTTACTATAGCGCATCCATGTGGTTAAGCTTTCTCCATTTTGCTTGAAGTATGTAATGTTTACCTTCAAATGTCCTTTCTGCTTCTCTGCAGATTCAACCTGGGCAACATCAAATGTTGACTTTGACATACCCACTGCAATAAAGTCTCCTTTCTAAAATTCAACTTTTATATCAGATGAGGTTTTACAGACCGTCTCAACTTCTTTGTCGTCTGTGATTTGGTTGGTGTCCCGGTTGGTTGGTATGGATTTCTGTATTGTCTTGGCTGTTCTTGGTTGGTCGTACCTGGCACTTCTACAGGTGTGGTCTGCTTGGCTTGACATGCCCATTGCCAAATCAAGTTTCTGCCTGCTGCTGCTCAGAGCTTGCTTGGAATAACAAACATGCTGCTTAATTGTAGTAGACTTCTAATGAGTATCCTGTAATGGATATAAGATTTATACTCCAGTATCAATTTAAATATTAGCTTTTACAAATATGTTAGTATTCGAAAACTTACATCCCGACCAGGAAGTCCTGCATATAGTTTCATGTCCCAATCAGGGTGTCCTTCATGTGTTACATCCTGACTAGTGTACTGTCCAACACACATTTCCATGCACTGACCTGGATGTTCTGTGTGCTTTTCCATGTCCTGACCGGGGTTTCCTTTACTACATGTGTCCATGTTGTGATCATATGTACTTACTGTTTCATCCTATATGAAGTAGTTTATGGCTACAGGATCTGTGGATGTTGTTCTTGCTTTATACTTGCTATCATTATCAGTTGTCTCAGTTCCAATCACTTCATCAAGCAGGAGGTAGTGTAGGTTATCTTTATCCAGCACTGGGTCTGGTTACTCTGGTAGCCACTGATGTATCTCCTGAGGCAGTTTGGGTTCTTTGCAGCACTGTATACATATGGCACTGTACTTGGTCACCTGTAAGTTAGTAATAATGCAATAATTTAGATCCACTGAGCACTGATATTTACCGGTATAAAGGACGGAGGGTACGAGACAAAGCTGGACTTTTACATGCATTTTCCATTAGACATGCTTTTGCTGATAATATTGAAAAGGCAAGCTGTAAAGTAAAATAAAATGGTGTACACATGAAACTTCCATAGTTTAATGTTGGATTTGTATTGAACCATGTTTGTAGGTCTAAGTACTGTTAAAAAATACCTGAAAACTATATTGTCTTTCTCTGCAGTGATTCTTCATCCATGATGTGAGTTCTGCATGCCTTGTATTGCAGTCCTAATTCCATCAATAAAGCCTTGACCATAGGAGGGTTGACATCGAACTGTAAAAGTAAAATATGTAGATTTGTATCACAACATGAATTTGGTGTGATTTGTAGGGGACAGGGCTGCTGAGAACAAGTTGTCCATGTAGACATGGTGTCCTTTTTCAAGAAGATCAGCTTTCTCCAGAATATGCATGACCACCCAATGAATTTGTGTACAGTGATCATTGTTCTGTGTTTGTGGATCTGGAACCGCTTTCTGTGCACACCTCCCTCTGATACACATACCCTGCACAGGACTCGGCAACTGACCATACATTTAAACCCCATTTATGGTTGGATTATATTTTTCTCTTCCTGCTGCAGAGGTGTCAGCTTCTCACCCTGATACTTGGGATGTAGCTTGTAGGAAGCAAGATGGCATGGTGTTATTGCACACCTCCCTCTGATACACATACCCTGCACAGGACTCGGCAACTGACCATACATTTAAACCCCATTTATGGTTGGATTATATTTTTCTCTTCCTGCTGCAGAGGTGTCAGCTTCTCACCCTGATACTTGGGATGTAGCTTGTAGGAAGCAAGATGGCATGGTGTTATTGCACACCTCCCTCTGATACACATACACTGTACAGCACTCGGCAACTGACCATACATTTAAACCCCATTTATGGTTGGATTGTATTTTTCTCTTCCTGCTGCAGAGGTGTCAGCTTCTCACCCTGATACTTGAGATGTAGCTTGTAGGCAGCAAGGTGGCATGGTGTTACTGCCTGCTTATTGACCATACATTTGTGAGGCTTGGTTGGATTGTATTCTTCTCTTCCTGCTGCAGAGGTTTCAGCTTCTCACCCTGATACTTGGGATGTAGCTTGTGCAGCAAGGTGGCAAAATCCTGATCTATTAAATATCTTTAGGACATATGGCTCAGCAGAGTTGTTAGGTGTTGGACATTTTCGTGCCGTGAAGACAGAGCCTAGGTTCCTTGGAATAGGTTGAAATCTATCTCCAGCTACACTTGTGAGTCGATTGATAATCACAGTTCTTCTCCGCGCATCACCATCTGGGGAGTTCCAAACAATAGGACCCACAAAAGCTTTGATTACAGTCAGGTAGGGAATCCCACCTCTGATAATGAACACAACATAAAAAGTGTTGCATGTTGGCATGATGAGAACTGGTACTTTTGGTATTGCTGGATGTATAGGATTGATAATGACTGGCTGTGCTTGATTGCCGATTTTGAAATTCTGGAAAGATTGGATGATGGTTTACTACCCTTGCGTGTTGTGGGTTTCTGATAAATTTGAAACCTCGCCACAAAATCCCTGCAGTCTGTTCATCGTAGTCTACTCGACCTATATATGATTCTAATCTCATTCTCAGCAAGTAATATGGGAACTTTGGGAGTTGATGTTGCAGCAGCCGTATAAAAATTTATTATAAGTGATGTTTTGTGCATTCTCCTCACAATTCAAACTCTCTTCTCCACTTGTAGATTGTGTGGATCTCTGGTCCACCAGTGTTCATGGCCATGTAATTTGCTAAACGCAAATTAGTAAGCCTCCTCATAGTAAGCCACTTCTTAAAACATTCTCATAGATACAGAGTACCTCCAGCTTGCCATTCTTCCCTTTCACAGCAAGGTTGTATCCTACATCTTGCAGGAAACCCACCAAAGTGATTTTATTATCAAGACTGACTTCCATTTGCTGCTGCTTTGGCTATCTGATGATATACAGATTTCATAGCCCCCTCTTACTGAATTCGGCAAGCTTGTCTCTAATAGAATTTATTCTACACTTTTGTCATAGTTGAACAGATTAAAACAGAAATAGCTGTGACTGGCTTTCCAAGAGAAGTTCCTGTTGAGGCCTCAGCTTGGCTATTGTTTCTGTTCTTGTTAAGAAATGATCTCTGATTTTTAAAAACTAATTGCCTTCAGCTGAAATGACTTGAGTTTTGGGAATCTGTGAACACTCTTAGCACATGTTCTGCTCATAAAAATCAAACCATAAACATTTTACACTTTGAAATGTTCCACAAACGTCTGTGCTATCAGCATCTTTGAATACGTAATGAGGCTCTGTAAACCATGATTTTTCACCATTATCAACACCATGATGTTGATCATTCAATATCAACATTAAATCCACACGTTTGGTAGTGCCACAAAATCCCAGCAGTTGGTCAGTCTGTTGATTCTACTCTAACTATGATTCCAGTCTCATTCTCAGCAAGTAATATGGTAACTTTGGGAGTTGATGTTGCAGCAGCCATATAGAAATTTAGAAATTTATTATGAGTGTGATGTTTTATGCATGCACCTCACAATTCAAGCCCAGTAAATGCTCTCTTCTCGTACTTGTAGATTAGATTGTGTGGATCTCTGGTCCAGCAATGTTCATGGCCATGTACCTCTTGCCATTCTTCCCCTTTACCGCAAGGTTGTATCCTACATCTTGCAGGAAACCCACCAAAGTGGTTTTATTATCAAGAGTTCCATTTGCTGCTGCTTTGGCTATTTGATGACATACAGATTTCATTGCCCCCCCTCTTAATGAATTCAGCAAGCTTGTCTCTAATAGAATTTATTCGACACTTTTGTCATAGTTGAACAGATTAAAACAGAAATAGCTGTGACTGGCTTTCCAAGAGAAGTTCCTGTTGAGACCTCAGCTTGGCTATTGTTTCTGTTCGTGTTAAGAAATCATCACTGATTTTTGAAGACTAATTGTGTGATTAATTGCCCTCAGCTGAAAACACATAAAAATCAAACCGTAAACATTTTGCACTTTGAAATGTTCCACAAACTTCTGTGCTATCAGCATCTTTGAATACATAATGAGGTTCTGTAAACCATGATTTTTCACCATTGTCAATGCCATGGTGTTGACCGTTCAGCATCAAAAATCCACACGTTTGGTAATGCCATGATCACAGTAGTTACAATTTCTTTGGTAAAACCCATGTTACAGAGACTTACTTGCAGACTGACTACTACTATACCTTGTGTACTGGGTGAGGGTGAAATAAATGAAGAGATTTTGTGTGATGATGATGCTCCTCGTTTGGCTTTTTATCTGTGGTATTTGTTAGTAACATGACTTGTAGCATTTTGTACCACGTTTTTCCTGAATTTCTGACAGCTTGGTTTGTAATGTCTGAAATTGTCTGTCCTAGAATCTACTTGTAATGCATTTCATTGTTAGTATTGATTCTTGTTTTTGAATATCTGACATTCAGAATGAAAAGAAAAGATGCAGATCTTAGATGAAACAATGCTAGTATATATATTGTATATCTTTCTTTTTTTTAACTTGACTGACATTTTATCACAATATTTCTAGCTGCTTTGCTATTTAGGTGAGCTGGTTTTCAAATTTAAACTAGATTTTTACAAAGTCTGTCCCATTATTGTGTTGAAAGAGAGAGAAGGAGGGGGGAGTTTGAGAGACAGAATAATAGCAATTGGGAGTTTAATTGGGCTAGTTTTTTAACATCAATCTTGCCAAGAAAAAAAGTTCCCACAATGGCCACCAGTATTTCTGTCTTCAGAGGTGAGGGTTTCCTAACAGATGTCATGCTCCTCAGTTTTCCAAGTAGAGTTTGTTATGCATTTGATGCAGTTTTTTGTGTATTCTAGCATCAGTAGTGCATTGTTTTTCTTGGTAGTCTGACAGAATCCTTGTCTAATAATCCTCTGATGTGAACCAGCTTTAAGTTGGCCAAAGTGGCACCACCATGAGAGCTTGCACCCCTTCTGCCTCAGCTTCTGTGTACATTTGTTGATTAGCTGAAAGGGGGAAGGAGATACATACCATCATTAACCCATTATTCCGTAAAAGCATCAACATTCCTATTGCAACATTCACCCTGTTGGCCTTTACAGGTCTTATTTTTGTCCCACTTGTCTATCAATCTTCTGTACCAAGTCAGTTTGAGACCATTCTGGGTTGTTGTTTTTGTTGTTGTTGTTGTTGTTTTTTTGGGGGGGGGGGTGAGGTGCCATCAACCACCTCTCAATATTCTTCATTCCAATGGGCTATGAAGATTGGTCTTCAAAAAATATGCAAATCCAATGGATTTCAGTAGATTTTTAATTGTAAATTTGCTTCAACATTTACTCAAAGTCTCCTCGATGAAGCGGTCCTATTCTTTCAATACTTGGCTTTGCTGAAGGGCAGAAAGTACTCTGTTGATGTAAGTTGGAAGCTACAAAGACAAATAATAAATGAATAAATGAATGTAAAAACCAACATTTACAAAAATACAAAGTTTTAGAAAATCATTTATGCTAAAGTCCTTAAGCTACTTTACGTACTTGGTTGATATATCACTTGAGCATTTTCTTTCCAAAATCCATGCCAATAAATCGTGATATTGATCCTGTGCCATATTGCAATTTGGCAATTGCAGCCATATTGAACTTGATGAGTTTCTAAGAAAGTAAGCTGCAGAAATATAATTTAATTGTATTTGCTTCAACGTTTACGCATGCAACTATTTTGTGTATGTGTTTTTCTGACCACTGAAATATTTCTATTTTTCATGTATTCATTGCTTGAATTTTTGTTTATAAATTTAATTTGTTTATTGTAATGAAACTGCATGGTAATTCTTTTGTATAATGTCTCATAAAATGTGGTAATCTTGAAAGATTAAGTGAGGGCCGGTTTAGACTTTTTCGTTAATTTGGTGTCGTTATCCTCTCAATGTGAATTTTGATATTCAATCTGATTAAAACAAGAAAAAACAAGAAATATTTGTTGATGTAAAAGTGTTTGTCATGGAATATTTGGTGGCAAATGCTTTTTTTCATCAACAAACATTAATTGGAAGGTAAAGACCACTTTAAACAGATTGAATAAGGAATACATAAAGCATCAAATATCTGAACTGGGCTTAAGAAAGAGTGTGTTAAGGCTTAATGCTATAAATAAGTTGTTCTCTCCTGCCATAGGCTATTTTGCTAGTACGCCATGATATGAGTATATTGTAAAAATGAATAGTGGACTGTATTGTAAAAACTTACAAATTGTATTTTCATATCAAAAATGTGTTCTTGTACAATGTATGTGTATATACTTCTCAATAAAAAATAGAGGAGATTTATATTTTGTGGTGGTGTTTGTATGGAATTACTGTATTAACTGGATGGATTGTATATCTTGCATACTACTAGTATCTATGAAATAATTTGCATTGATTTACTGTGTTCCAACCCCAGACAACAATTTACTGTTGACGGTTCCTTATGCTTAAATGGCCCCACAGAGGAAAAACTTATTCAGTAGCATGGCTGTTTTTACTCGTATCTACCAGGCAAAAATCAACCATAATTGTAATGTGAATCTTCTTTTAGCCCAGTAATACTTTTTTTGGGGAGCTAAAATAGTGTAAAATTACAAATTTGCACGGTAAATGCTAAATTTCATCCTGATTTGGGGCTAAAATAGGTGAGATTTACAATTTTTGCGTGCTTTGAGCTCAGCTGTCCACCAGGAATGTTTCTCCCCAGCCCCGACAACTTACCCCAGCTTCCAATACTTTTATTTATATTATTATGTTGATGATTATTCGCCTGGTCCCGGATTACATGAATCACAGAAAGGTTTGGGTGTGTGCAACCCCAGGGTGCAACCGATAGATGATTGATGGAAATTTCTGTACAATATCATGGATTTTGAGAGATGATCTGGTACAGGTAAAGTATACAACATGAAATTGAATCATGAACATTATCAAGAAACAATATTGATTGTTGTGATATGAAAATACATTGAGTTTGGGCTTCCATTCATTGAGCTTCCATTTTTTTCAAAATACATATTTTTTATACACATAAATATTATTGTGATCAAGGTTCTTTTAAAATAATTATGTGTACGTTTTTAATATTGTCACTTGTACATGACGTTAGCACGTTTTTCACTAAAGAAGGAACCAAGCTCTAAAAGCTTTATCTGTAATGTAAACAAACTAACAATAGCAAAATTATATTTAATTTTATGAAAAATCGTTAATTTTGATAGATAGATAATAAGATGTGCTCTGAACTGGACTTAATTTCACATAATATAAGGTTAAACTTAGGGTTTTTGTGCTTGCTTTTTATTATAGAAGGAATAAATTCTAAAAGCTTTTATCTGTAGTATAACAATAGTAAAGTTGATATACCGTATAATATTTGTAGCTACTTTAATTGCGTCGTAAGATGTTCTCTGAACTGGTCTTAATTTCCAGTAATATAACTGGAAATGGTTGGTTGGTTGGTTGGTTGGTTGGTTGGTTGGTTGGTTGGTTGGTTGGTTGCGTTACATTTCAGGAGATTGAATGTGAGTACTACCTCCTAATAATCGGGAAAAATCTGTTAACAATTTCCCGAGAGTTTGATCAAAATCTTGAATTCTTTATTCAAAAGCTCTATTCATCAGCCTTCTTGGTAAAAAATCAGGTTTTTGCACAAATAGTTGCACTTTTATAAACATCTTAAACCAATAAAGTAACTAACCTGATTGAAGACAGGCGTCAAAATAATAACATAATGGGCAAAAATTCGTATAAAAGGAATGTTTTGCCAACCGTCACTAAAACTAAATTTATACTCCGGTACAGCGTTACTAGCAACGAGCGACTGGTGGTCTGACCAATGAGGTGGATCATTTATTATTGTTATGGAAAGAATCAGATATTTCATTGGTCAAACATGAATCACTTGTAAGTGCTAGTGATTGGAGGGTTATTTTAATTATAATTGGAAGAAATAACACACATTTACAAAAATAATATTGTGTGAAAACCCAGAAGTTGGGGAAAATAACTTTTAATTTGGGTGCTGAGTTTTAATTTCCTGACAACATGACTATAGGTAAATAGTTGTTGTAACCATTATTTTGTTTCGTCTTTGTTGAAATAAAAGTGGCAAGGTCGCTTTGTCCTCAAAATATATATTTTAAAGATCAGAGGCCTGCGAGTTTGAATTTAATTAGTAAAACATTCAAGCTAAGGATATATAGCAATCATTCGGTTCTCTATGGATATTTGTTTGTGAGCAATGGTGTATGTTGGAAATAATATTTGCGCAAATTTACCGCATATAAAAATACAAAAATACGGATTTATCGTCGGCCGTATCACATACTGACGTATTCGACATTTTTAACATTTTTGAGAAAATTAGTAGGCCTATATTAGTTTGTTAAGTTCTACTCTATATATTCACCACGACGTATTTGCCGATCACCTATACTGCGCAAGCCCAGTATATCGTATCTGCAATTTGAAGAATTTGCCGTTTCACATACTGACGTATTTGCGCAACGTATTTGCGCAACTCTATCATTGCACGGCAAAATTGCTGTTTTTGTCCTTTTCACATACTGACGTATTTGCGCAACTGTTTCACATACTGACGTATTTGCGCGACGTATTTGTCATTTGAACGGCGAAATTGACATTAGTTCTTTTCACATAGTGACGTATTTTATTTAATTTTGAAGTTTTGCAGAATAAGTTATGCTCTGATAGTGATAAGTGAATTATATTGAAAATATGGTATATTTGCATTACTGTTAACCTGGTTTTAATCGACAATAATATTTTAATCAAGATTATGCAGCAAATGAAAATCGCTAGATTTTCAAGTTCGATTTTCTCGAAATGCGTATTTTGCAAATACGTCGTATGTGATACGGCCGACGTTATAATGCCAGTGGCGTACTAATGAAAAAAAAGGTATATTCCTTGTTTTTAGTACTGTTTAAAAACACTCACATTCGGTAAGCACCTTGATTATAAAATAGTGTAAAACCAGTGGCTTAACTCCTATGCGCTCTGGGGGCCGCGCCCCGGGCACCCGGGCAAAGGGATGAGAATTGGACAAAACTACAATTGAAAATTTTCTCATTTCTATGAAACTTTCTCATCCAAATGAATGAGAAAAGATATCCTAAACAGGGATTTTATTCCTTGTATCAAATTTCATACCCTAAAGAAGGATTGCTGTGCTTTTTTTTCTCCGGGATTTGCGGGAAAATTTCAAATTTCCACATGCTTTTTGAAGACCATTTATTTCCGCTTTCATATTTATCTCTCCATCTATCCAATTTACATACACTTTCCGCGTATTAGTACATTGCAGTTTTGCTACCCTTTTTCCAATTTTTCATGTTTTTGACATCCTAAACACGATACGCACGTATCGTGCCTACCCACGAAAAACTACACTTTTTACGCGTTTTCCTTTCTCGCGGATGGTGTTAAAACGCTATTGTAGCGTTCTTTGAGCGTGAGAATCAAGAATGCATATGAATATAATAATTGTTTAGAATCTTGAACTTAGAAGGAACTAATATAAGGAAATTAATAATCTTATTTATCCAATGTATGCACCGTGTTCTGTAAACTTCTGTATGAGCTATCACCAGCTGATCACACGTATAATAATCGATCAATGTTGAATGGCAGCAGGGCCTATAATAGTTCGTATCGTTTATACATTCAATGAATTTACCTAAATTGAACAGTGCATACGCGCAAAAATCGCCCAATATTTAATGGATTTCGCGGGTGAGATTTTCAAAGTAGCCAAAATGTCGCGAAATCGCGGGAGCACTTTGCTTGTCGCGGGACGGAAGTCAAAAGTCGCCCAATAGGGCGACTAAAACTGGCAATATAGTTATATGTATATATTCCACTGATTGAAAGAGTTCAACTTTCCTATAACCATTCGGCTGACGGCTATCTAATCACCTCATCAAGAGGACAATACAAAAATATTACCATGATCCTTAGGGCCTATATGCAGACATATTTGATGCTATTATCTTTTATCACTATCTTATTAATAATATAACATACTATTCAATTCAATTCAATTCAATTTTTTTTTCCATCTCATATAACAGGTTATATTATAAAACAAGATAATACATATAAGGATAAATAAACACAGTTTATCAAATACAAGAAATTGTAAATATCTTAAGTTTAGCAAAAACATATTAAATACATGAGATGTGGATGCCATCAAGAACGCTAGGCGTGTGGCTGATGGCACCCAAAGTTGCAACGAATATAATAACACTAGAAAAAAAAAACTATGGATGAATAAATAATTTAACTAGAATAAGTGAACTAGTGTATCAATGAAACAATAATAACATGAAGAGGATGTCATATTAGGTACATGCGTGTACCTCATGAATAATATGAAACAAATATTGATTTGAATAAAACCAGAACATCCAGAAAAACGAGGGTGCAGGGGATAAGGGAATTTACATGATTGATGCGTACTCGTTATTGATTTTTTTCAGAGTGATATTGATCTAAAATGTGATTTGTCATTCTTTTTTTAAAGGAAGAGAGGGAATGCGAGTTTTTTATTTCGTCTTTCAGTGAATTCCAAATGGCTATCCACATAACAGATACATGGTTCCCATAAAAATGTACTAATTTTGTTAGATGAACAACTAAGTAAATAATAATAAATAAATAACCAAACAAAATAAATAATAAATACATAAATTATAATAATTAAACAGCCTATAGATACATAAACAATACACAATAAATACATCAATAACAGGAAGAAAGAGAAGAAATACACTTTAGCTTAAATAGTCCAGGCTAATATCAACAACAACAAAAAACGAAGTATAATAATATAAATAATAATAATACAAATATTAATAATAATATAATGATAACAATAGCCCTACCCCGGTAAAATAACAAATATAATACTTTTAATAATAATACTAGGCGTAATACTGAAATAGAATCATCCATGTAGGGGGCTTACACACACTGTTCAATAGGAAATTCATTGCACTATAATTGCCATTCAACATCGATCGATTTTTATACGCGGGTACGCGTGATCAGCTGGTGATAGCTCATACAGAACACGGTGCATACATTGGATAAATAAGACTAATTTTAAATAAAGATTAATTTCCTTATATTATTTCCTTCTAAAGATCCTAAACAATTATTATATTACTGTCACGCTCAAAGAACGCTACAATTCGCTACTTGCACGGTTCCGCCATTATGCACTATGTGCGGGGAGAGCCTCGAACTGGCAGCATACATGAAAGGAAGAATTATGTAACCTTACACAGAACGTTATGACTAGTTCAATTCCCATTCATGTATGCTGCCAGTTCGAGGCTCTCCCGCACATAGTGCATAATGGCGGAACCGTGCAAGTAGCGAATAGCGTTTTAACATGAGGGGATGAAATGTCCAGGGGATGAAAATGCGAGGGGATGAAATGTCCAGGGGATGAAAATGCGAGGGGATGAAATGTCCAGTTACCCGGTGGAATAAATATACCTTATACTTAAGATATTCATGACAGATGTGTACAAATTCACACTACTTTTGATAAATTTTATTTTAACTGCGCGATAACAAAATCCGTGAAAATGACCGATCAGATGCGATGATTCAATCATGCATGCGCAGGATTTATAAGATAAAGCGGGGAGTGTTCGCCCTAGGGGCAGGTTCGCCCACCCCTTGTTTCTCAGCACTGGGGCTATCGGGGGATTTAGTGATGGCAAAATTAGGTGACATAGGTCATTATAAACTTCTCATATTAGCTACGCGACATATAGGGACGTGTTCATCGAACTGCAGCCAAAACAAAAAAATTACACCAAAACGTAATTTTTTCTTGCATTAATAATGTTGTATTATCATTGATACATAAATACAGATGGTTTTAATGGAAATCTGTATTGGGAACATATGGGATTTGTCAAAGATTTAATGCCGTTATAAACTCCTTATTCGATTTGTATTTTGCATACCCTAAAGAAAATACAAAAATGTGTTCAAGGGGCATGTTCGCCCTTTTGAGGATGGGGCATGTTCGCCCTATATCTTCCCCGGGCGGACTTACCCCAAACTGCAGGGCGGACCTGCCCCATCAGCGTATTATGCAAAATATTGATAATTATACCATTAAACAAGGTAAAACTGCTGAAAGGCATGTTTTTTAAAGTTATGTGGTATCAGTATTAGTCATACCACCGTTTATGTCCTAATCAATAATCCCCCTGAAGTTGTAAACATGATACGTTAAAGCTCACTTTGGACCTCTACATTTGACCCGGACCCGACCCCTGCAACAAATTTAGTGATTCCCCAGAAGAGAATGAATGCCCTTTATACTCTTGCTAAATGTTTGCATTGAATATGTTATTGTTAGGCAATGTTTAAACCTTTTTTGTGATTAGGGTGAACTTACCCCACCATATGGGCGAACCTGCCCCAATATGGGGCAAGTTCGCCACTCTGCAAAACTTTTTGTTTGCTCTATCCTGTTGCTATTGTAAGGCCTATAGTAGGGATGACCAATGAACCATCAACTTGATTAGAACGCTCCCATAGACATGCAAGGAGCTCAACTGTGCACTGCTTGCACAGACATTTCTAAATTGATCTCATTCTTTTATTTATCAATATTTTTCTGTAAAAATTGGGAAAGTGAATGCCAATTATATTTTGTAACTATCTTGCAAATTACAGCAACACAACTTATTTCATTTTCCTATAAGTGCGAGTCAAAATTGGTCCATCGCCACAGTGCGTTTAATTGCCAGTGGCTGAGTTCAGCACTGCTCAAGAATGGCACAAAATATTCAGATTAATAATATCAGGTGAAAAATGTGGCCTACTGAGCTGTAATTTGGCAGAGTTGCCAGCAATACCTCTATCATACCCTCTGTAAAAAGGAAAAAAATATGAACAAGTAGATCTCGAGTTACAAATTAAATCACCAGCTTCCCTTTGGAATTTCCATACTCCTTTCAAATCATGCTAAGAAGACACCTTTCTGAACATAAATGTGAAGTTTCGTGCTCATTCGATGTATTTTTCACCTGATTTCAACCCTAAACGTTTTCTTATATTTAGGCCTATACCATCTACAACTTGCTGCTGGCTATACCTTGTTTAGAACTTTCAAAAGAAATACCTGAATGTGCAACCATAACTGTTTCAAAATAGCCCGCGAAAGTCATGCAGGTGACTCCGAGGTCACGCATTGAATTGGTTTGAATGAAGAATACTACGGGAACCAGCACCTTTTGTTAGAGGTCACACATGAGCATGATGAGTGAAGTGCATACCTCTATTGTTGTGAATGAGTCAATGACCTTCAATGACACTTTAAGATTTTGTTTGCATACACCTACTACACACTTAAAACTACGGGGTCAAAAAATGACCCAAACGGGGTCATTTTTGACCCCAGCATAGTTATCAACTAAACACCATACCACTAACGGGGTCATTTTGACCCCATTGGTTGGGGTCATTGCAATGACTACCTATTTGGGTCAAATAGTAACCCCATTGGGGTCAAAATATTACCACATTTCGGGGTCAAATGAAATGACCCCTTCAAAAGGGTTGCCTTATTGGGTTACTTA
This sequence comes from Amphiura filiformis, assembly GCF_039555335.1. Taxonomy (NCBI): domain Eukaryota; kingdom Metazoa; phylum Echinodermata; class Ophiuroidea; order Amphilepidida; family Amphiuridae; genus Amphiura; species Amphiura filiformis. The sequence goes on along the minus strand of NC_092628.1, from coordinate 49,081,149 downwards.
ATGACCTCATTTCGGGGTCAAATGAAATGACCCATTTGAAAGGGTTGTTTTATAGGGTTACTCAATAACCACATTTAGGGGTTGTTTGGATTTTTTAGTAGGCCTATGGTCATGCTGGTCCCACCAGGACATAAGTGTGTTTCTGCACAGAGAAAGCATTACATAAACAGCAAACTGCAAAATGCATCTGTGTATCACACTCACACACAGTCAGTCATCGCCTATGACAGTTCACGTATTATAAGCTTACATGATATAAGCTTAACAACTGCAGCCAAGACACCAGCCACGACAGCATGAAATTGGAATGAATCTGCGTGCATAGACAAGGGTCTATGCATCCTTGCAGTCTCACTTTTCAACTAACTTTTCATATTCCATCATGCAGACAAGCACACACGACAATCCGCTGAGCTGCACAATCAGAACAAATATGGCGCTGATGTGACCACGTGAGCCGATGCACACCGTGTGTGCAAATAGTTCCGAAATGAAAGTCATTATAAAGTTGACAAATTGGGTAACTTCGGTCAAAAAATGAGTTTTATTTATTAATCAACAAACATTAATTGCAGCTCATGTTTAAACTCATTTATGAATTGAGATTTTCAAAGCGGAAGATTGAAACTGATATCAATGCGCGACGGTATCGGCAAAATGACCACTAAGTTTTTGACCACGTTCGTCGTGGCTAAAATGACCTCGTGAATGTGGTCAAATTAAAACAGTACAACCCCCTTGAAAGGTCAAAACAACCCCAAACGTGGTCAATTCAAAATGACCACGGAAAATATAACCCCGTAGTTTTTAGTGTGTAATTGGTCATATTAAACCCAATAACATTGAAATTTTTGGTTGTGAACAAAAAGTTCACCTAGACTAAGTGCAATTTTGATTTTGTGCCATATCAGCCATCTTGGATGATTTTTGGCAAATGTTCTCTAAATGCATGATTTCAATGCCTCGGTTTGAAAAAATACTTTATGCCATTGACTAGTAAAGTGCCATTTCATAAGAAACCCTTTGATACTTTCACAATATGCTTGTTTCATGTTTGCATATATGTTAAAATAAAGAAATATATAAAGGTAAATATATGTTTATGCCAATTTTGCTCCCAATTGCTATTTTTGGACCATGTCATTTTATTTCGTTCCAATGACCGGTCAGAATGGGAAACTTTAAAATTCATAATTCGAAAAGTTTTTGACCGATTTTGACCATTTAACCACCAAAATACTTCTGTTGATGAGTTCTATCCAGAAAACAATCTTTTGTAGCAATAGGGACAACATGAAATTTTGATGGTTATCCCTACCTATAGTTCTGGGATTGTGGTCGTATATAGCTAAGACATTGGGCTTTCACATGGGCTAATCAGGTCATCCCTAACCTTAAAATTGACATCGCTAGGCTGGTCAGAAAAAAATAGGGCGAACACTCCCCGCTCTCCCCTACTTAAGATTTGTTGTTCAATGTTATTAAATTAAACAGTTGTTTAAAAGGGAAGTTACGTTCACCGTCGGTGTATCTCTATATTATTTGATTTGTTTGTTTATGTTTGCAAAAAATATCGCATTAGAGGCAGATGATATGAGATTGGATTGACATTTCCTTTCTCTTGACCCAAAGGCGGAGAGTAAACAAATCTGACCTTTTAAACAAACAAACAAATAAACAAATAACGAAAAAAGACATTGACGTATAAGATGTTTTTTTTAAACTATTATGATCAAATGTCAAGGAAATTGCTGTTTATAAACAGTTAATATAGAAATTGTAAGCTTACAATCAAATGGTCAAATGTCAAGAACACCGCTTTTATAAAGTAATTGATAAACTTTATTTTGAGACTTTGGTTTATGATTGATTGAACTTGTTCATATGAATTTGTAAGCGCTCTTAGCAAAGTCATTGTTCATTGAATTTACAACCGTATGACAAAACAGACGGAAATAGTAACTTTTCGCACAAGATTTGGTCATTGCTCATTGAAATGAAGTTATTATATGGACAATATTAGTGTGCTCTTTCATTTAATGACATAAAATCTGAAAATATTGTAAGGATCACTTGAGGTTTTGACTTCTAAAACCTACATTTTGGTCAAAAAATGGTCAAAATCGTTCTCAACGGATTTACCACATTCGCCTTGCTATAAACATTGAATTGCGTTATCTGTTGACGTAATGAAAAAAGGTGTTTTTAGGGGAAGTGTTAGCTTTCGTTCGATATTTAATTTTAAAAAGATGCTTTTTTACCAGCTAGAAGCTCACACAGCTCTTATGATGCTATGCACTCAACCGTGTAGTGTAAACAAAGACTGTGTAGAGACAATTCACTGCTTGCTTGGAAGCTCTTGGACAAAATTGTGTGCTCAGGTGTATCGAGGTGGAAACCGTGCAGGGGTGCGTTTATAAGAGAATCGTTTTGTAGCCAAACATTTCCATTATGTTATTCAGTATTATTACTTCAGATAAAGGACTACCCTTTGGCTTTTAGCAATAATCTGTATTCGAATACGGGGTGAATGACCTGAAGTGCAATGTTTGTTTGAAACCGGTTGACTTTTATTTTGACATCTTTTAATTATCGTATTTGGGTACGTAAAAATCCTTTAAAAAGACATCAGCCGGGACAAGGTTGTTAACAGTAACATCATATATCTTTTTGTCAAAATAATTTTGAAGTGTAAAGATTACGGTTTTGCAAAATCGAATATTGGTTGGGGAAAAAAACTGTGATTCTCTCAAAATCGGATCCGGACCACTTTCCCCAAATTCTGATGACTCAGTTGGGTTCTGTTTCATTCCATTTATTATACTTTTACGTTCTTAACGTTGTTACTTTTTAAAATACGATGAAAATAAAGTCCAACAATTTAGCACAAAATGTTATCCTGCCCCGGGATCCTGCCGCATCCTTAAGAATTTCTGAAGCAAGTCCTTCTGCAATTTTGCCTAATATAGTTATGCTCTACCCTGTATTCTAATTTTCTCATTATAACTATTGTCCATTGTTTCTCTAAATGCACAGAACCGCTCGATTTGTCATGGTGGAAGAATGTCCATCCGGAAGAAAGCTATAGAACATAAAACATATAGAATTTATCTCGGCGATGTTTGTATTTTACTGTTTTTACAACAAAAACCCCAACATATATGACATAAGCAAGCATTGTTTCTGTTTTTGCCAACCGTTATTGCCATGCATGCATTGTTTTTGCCAACCGTCACTAAAACCAAATTTATACGCCAGTAGCAACTGGCGACTGGTGGTCTGACCAATGAGGTGGATCATTTATTGTTGTTATGGAAAGAAAAAGATACTTCATTGGTCAAACATGGAATCACTTGTAAGTACTAGTGATTGGAATGTTATTTCAATTCTAATTGGGAAGAAATAACACAGATTTATGAAAATAATATTTTGTGAAAGCCCTGGAATTGGAAAAATACCTTTTAATTTGGGTCCTGAGTTTTAATTTCCTGACAACATGACTAGGTAAATAGTTGTTGTAACCATTATTTTCTTTTGTTTTTGATGAAATAAAAGCGGCAAGGTCGCTTTGCCCTCAAAATATATATTTTTAAGATCAGAGGCCTGCGAGTTTGAATTTAATTAGTAAAACATTCAAACTAAGGATAACAATCATTAGGTTTTGTATTGATATTTGTTTGTGAGCAATGGTGTATATATTGGAAATAATATTTGTGCTATAGTGGCGTGCCTACGGAGCCCCGAAGTGACATGAAAGAAAATAAAAAACTATCTCGGGGTTCGACTTAGTAACTCAGAGCCCCGACTTAGTAACTCGGGACCCCGACTTAGTAACCCCGTTACTAAGTCGGGGCCCCAAGTTACTAAGTCGGGGTCCCGAGTTACTAAGTCGGGGCTCAGAGTTACTAAGTCGGACCCCGAGATAGTTTTTTATTTTCTTTCATGTCACTTCGGGGCTCCTTACCTGCCTGACAACGTAATGAAAAAAGAACAGGAAATATTCCTTGTTCTCAGTACACTGAACAGAAGAATAAAATAACATTGAGTTAATGTTGAAATTTTCATTATCATAACTTTTACAATTACCGTAATGAATGTACAAATTAAGCCATAATCATCCCGTAATAGTTGTTTCAGATATATTATTATATTTCATGTTTAACCGAGAAACGGTAAGTCGACATTGTCATCATGATTGAAGATGGCTTCGATATACGCACATCAACATACGCACCCCATCACCTATTCCAATTCATCAAAATTTGCTTTGATGTGCATGCTGTTTTAACACAAATTCGCACCAAGGAGTGCGCCCTCTTATTTAGATATTTAAAAGCGCTGTATTTTCGAGTGCCTGAAGCAAATAACTCTTCGATCATATAGTAGCTAATGCTTGTGTTACTTGGTGATCTTGTTTGACAGTGTGTTGCGCATTCGTTTTTACATCTTAAATACCGGTTATCTTTTATATCAGTTAAGTTTGTGCAATTTGATTAAGAACTCGACCTGAGTATTGCGTAAAGACATTGACATGGAATTATGATCGTAGCATTTCAAGTGATTGCTGATATCGGAGTATCATTTGTGCCTTATACGGCAGCAGTGGTAATAACTTTGGAACGGATGGGATCAACATCTTTGAAGCTTGGTATCTTATAGCTGGAAACATGCCTTCTTGTGTGCACATTTGTCTATTGGATCTGCTCATCCTTGGTGTCAGTTTAAGCAACTTCTTCGTCATCAGCAGCAAACCTCAACTCCATGTATTAAGTCTGTTCCCAGGAGGAGAGAGAAGTGGTTTAGACATTGCGGCGCAGATGGCTGCAAACGACATCAATGACGCAACTGATATACTGACGGACTATGAATTTATTCTGCACATCAACAACACAAATGTAAGTTGCTTGAATGCTTGTTTGATTCCTTTGATTCTATATTCATGGAAATACTTATTATGAAGTGCCGGGTTGCATGAGAGTTGGCACACACAAAAAAAGATATTTTGTCAATTGCCCAAAGAACTTGACGAAATTCATATGCAATAGAATGAACATGCTTTATCCTCAGAATTTAATAGTCGGGAATAACGCCAAGGAGAACAGACGCTTTCAAAACAATTTGAAAAAACAAACATAATTTACAATTGCCAACAAAATGACACTTTGAATAAAAGCTCTCTCAACATAGTAATATTGGACAGAGTCTTGGGCAAAACAGACATTTATCATGATTTATACTGCATCGAAGGTCAGTTTATATATGTAATGTATGTATCGATATATCGCTGGATTTCATGTGATATCGATTGGAAATCGAATGCTAGGCAAGAAATTTATGTATAATTTCTTTATTGAGGACGAAACATAATTTTCTACACGCAAGACATATCAGGTTCTTTTCATGTTATGTTTTGCATTATTTTAATGTTTTGTGAAATTATTTTGTATAATTACGTATGTTCCTGGGTGAAAACCGAAAAGCTGTGATGAAATCAAAATGAAATAACAAAAATAGTTTCGTAGCAACGGGTGATTTGTCATGGTGGATGAATAATTTCGCTTAAACAATTTGTCAAATCGGAAGAAAGCTATAGAACATAAAACATGCAGAATGGGTAAAACATTTCGAACGCTACTGTTTTATTTTGAGAACTAAGAAACTATGGGCATATAGTTATGAGCAATATCTTTTGGATTTTGTGGGCGTAAATTTACGATTCGATTTCGAAATCAAATCAAACTCAAAGTGTTCCTTATAATTAATATAGCTTAACTTAATTCAGGAGTCTGGTTTTTATGTCTCAGAATATACATCCCAATCCTTTCATAGATTTTAACATTCAAGAAAGATATCGGCAATACGCAAACAAAATTAATATGATCTTTGAAAATATTGATGTGATATAATGCCAGCTTTGAGGAAGAGTTTATTTTATGTATATTGACAACAGAATAGCAAACCAAATTTGTGGGTTAAATGATATATAGTGGAAATGTAATGAAATGTATGGAAAGGATTCCAAGTTGCAATCCAAAAAGAATACCTTGACCTAATTGTTATGTCGATCATTCAATTTGAATCGTCATGCATTTTTAAAAACGGATGAAAGCATCTCAATTAAAGGCACATTCAGTGCTCATCAGAAGGATCGTAGTAAAAATCATCAAAATTCAGGTTTTGGCACATTTGTAACTGTCACCACATATCCTGCTAGTGGTTAAGGGATGGGGTGTGAACGTTTGGACAGTAATTATTGTGGGACATTAGAGCACATCAGACATATCGAATTGCATTCTGAATACGAAGAATGTCCTTCTGATATCAAATAATTTTGATTTTTAGAAATTCGCAATGTAATACACATTTTATGGCAAATCATTAAAAATTGATATTTAACAGTACTCGAAGTAAAATTTATAAATCTGATGATTTATACTTAAAGTGTATGTAGGTGGGATGAAAAGCCGACGATCAATTGAAAATTCTGACCTTTCGTATTGAAGATATGGATTTTTTCCCCAAACACCAAAAAAATTAGGTCTTTTTGGGGAAAAAATCCATATCTTCAATATGAAAGGTCAAAATTTTCAATTGATCGTCGGCTTTTCCTCCTGCTACATACACTTTAAGAATATATCATTAGATTTATAAAATTTACTTCGAGGACTGTTATATATCAAAAATGTGAAAAATATCACATTTTAATAATTTGTCATAAAATTTATATTATATCGTAAATTTCAAAAAATGAAAATTATTTGATATCAGAAAGACATTCTTCGTATTCAGATATGTCTGATGTGCTCTCATGTCCCACAAAAAATACAGTCGAAACGCTCAGATCCTTAAGGGTGGTCTTAACCCTGGAATTATGGAAACTTTCGGGCTTCATAACTGCTAAATTATTAGTCTAAAGAATATAAAAGTATACATTTTTAGACTGGAAATGACTTGCTGAATTCATCTGTGAGGTCCAATTTGGACCAAAATGCTCATTTTGGAGAAAATACCAAAAACTGGTTTTTGGCCCAAATTTTTCGTGCAACGTAACGTAAAAAAAATTGTTTGGCCAAAAAAAATGTTATATTAATTTTTAAAAACTAGATAAAAATATCTAGGGACCGTTTTTTCATTTTTTTGAATTTTGACCAACTTCACCAAAAATATTTGAAATTTGGGCGAAAATCAGGCTTTTTTATGGTTTTTTTGAAAATTTTGCATTTTTGGACCATTTTTGGTGCAAATTTCTCAAAGTTGGTCAAAATTCAAAAAAATAAAAAAAACGGTCCCTAGATATTTTAATCTAGTTTTTAAAAATTAATAAAAAAATTTTTTTGGTCAAGCAATTTTTTTGTTACGTTGCACAAAAAAATTTGGGCCAAAAAAACCGTTTTTTGGGATTTTCTCCAAAAATGAGCATTTTGGCCCAAATTGGACCTCACAGATGAATTTAGCAAGTCATTTCCAGTCTAAAAATGTATACTTTTATATTCTTTAGACTAATAATTTAGCAGTTATGAAGCCCGAAAGTTTCCATAATTCCAGGGTTCAGACCAACCTTAAGCTGAAAACGAAAGACAATAGAAGACGTGGCCTACACATGATGTATTGGAATGGTGCTTCAACTTTGTCAACACTGCTGTTTTCTGCCAAATATTACATTTGAAAACATATTACATTTGAAAAATTCTTAATTACAATTTGAATGAATCATCCTTCACTTTTAGGCAATTCATAAACAATTTTAATTTTGTTACACTTTAGCTGAGATCACAAGAGAAACAAGTAAACACTCAAAACGGTGGCTGCACAATAAAATGTATGTTAAGGCCATATAAAATTAATATTTTGGTTCTCGTCCAGAGGATTTTCATGAATTGATGAGGGAGGAGGTGTTTTTTTTTTTTTTTTTTTTCAATGTAAAATCAGCATTGTCAGTAGTTTTCGGTCTTTTCCAACAGTGCTCGAGGAAACGATGATTTTTTTTTTTTTTTTTTTTTTCAAATGTGAGATTCTGAGGATAAACCCCTAGAGTACCACAAAAAGACTTGGAAGTGATCCTTGTTCTCTAATAAACTTATTTATATGTATGAAAAATTCATAAATCATTCCAAAGTCTAAAATAATTGAAAAGTCTTTAAAAAAAAAAATCTGACAAATCCCAGAAATTGAGGAGGGAGGGACGAGAACCAAAACATTAATTTTATACGGCCTAAGGTGAGAGGGTGGCAGGGACCAATATTTTTCCAGTTTTAACTATTCAGGGCGGATATTTTTACCTTTAAATCTCATAAGAAATACACTGGCCTGAGTTTTATACTGGTAATTCCCAAAGCTGATTCTATTGCATCTACTCACACATACTTATCCTATTTGAAACGATTTTCAGCATCGCAAATTAGAATCCTATGCACGAAAACACGACTTCACATAGCGTTGTAAACGATAGGAACATTAGCGATAACTCGAATCTATGTAAACAGGCTGTAGACTGTACTTTACTTTAAATTGTTAAAGGGTGAGTATACTTTTCACTCATATTTGGTATATATGATATACGAGTCTGTACCCGGGCACCTTTGTTCCATAACCATTAAGGTATAGGAAATTTTTTGTTTTTCCTATAGCCCCCGAATGAAATGTATTTAATTATGTTTGTACTCACTCAGGTAGCATTGTGAGGTTTTTATAAATATTGCCGTCCATTTCTAATCGTCTCCCCATAGGCTTTACATGTAAAATAAAAAGGCTCATAAAATTTAATACATGTAGCACCTAGTTCGGATGTAAAATTCACACCAACTGCTTTTTGAGTGACTACAAAGATAATTAAATACTTTTCATTCGGGGGCTATGTGGATTTTTTTAAATGTATTCCTTGTACAATGACATTTCACAATAAAATGTCCATTGGAAACAAAGGTGCGGGGGGGGTCCGTACAGTCTGTCTTTAATATTCATTTGGCTAAACGTGCAGATGAGTCCGGGAGATGAGTTTCAGACGGTATTTTAAAATCGTTCAAATCCTCCAAAAAGAGTGATTGTAAATAATGCCGATTTCCAATGTCTTTTAAATGTCATAAATGTCATCATGCATGATAACATCTCATTGTATGGTCATTTCATTGAAATTGTATAATAGTAAGTGACTAGTCAGAGTTGCGGCTATAAAGTTCAAACAAGAAGAGTCTTTAAAAAACAATCTTACGCTCAAGGAGCACCGGCAGGATTAATGTCCAAAATATTGGTTAGTTGTTTGGTTATCATTGGTTATCAACAACTTCCTTCACCCAATGGAATTTGGGGAGCTGCACAGATAAATGGTGGATGTTACAATCTAAGTGCGGATACTTTGCGCTATTCTGGCTGCACAATGCCTAGTTGATGCGATCTGATTGTGATGATTTCACCATGGCAGCGAAATTACAGCGCTTTGAACACTCCGTGATCTGTGTATAAGGCGCTATATAAATACCGAAATTTATTTATTTATTTATTTATTACATTTCACACTGTTAAAAATATCCGGTTAAAAAATGTTACTTCTCTTAGAGTCTGTGAAAAAAACCAGAATTGATATGTAAAACCCAAAAAAATAAATCAGTCAAATCGTGACCTTTGACCTTTTTGCTTATAACTCCAGAAGGGTATGTCACAGATAGGTAAAAGTATACTTTTTCTGGATCGCCATGACAAGAGGAATAATTTGGAGAACATTTCAACAGCATTTGAGCAATTTGAATTTTGACCTCTGTGTGAACTTTGACCCGCCATATCTCAAAATGCCCAATGCTGACAGTTAGAGGTCCAGTAAACTTATTTTTGATGTTTGTGGTCTTGAGAAGCAATATCCACCAAAAACAAAACTATGGACACCAAAACAATGTCATACCCACTGGCAGCTAGACTACGGTATATGATCAATTAATCAAGTTTGTTTTCACTACGAAACTTTTAAATAGATGGTTTACAAATCTTCGCCTTACTGTCTCGTAGAACTAATGATGTTAAGTCAGTAATATAACAAGTGTGGCCACTTTAATAGTACAAAGTGATTCATTTGGCTCGATCACATGAGATTATAATTGTGGTAAATTTCTAGAAACCGTGTCAAATTCTGATGCACCCCATGCAAGATTGGGCTAAATTGTGTTAAATCGCAGTCTGCTATAAAAAAATAAAGTTACAACAAATTTGTATTGAATATTCAGCTAAATTAGTGAAAATGGTGCAAAATAATCTGCGATTTCCCCAGTGAAATCCATGGACATAAGCGTATTCTATACAGCGAATCCTTGGATTGGAAAGGGAAACATTCCATTTCAATCTTCGACCTGAATTGAAACTTATAGTCTTGTAGCTTCTTGTGTTTACTCAGATGACCATGCCTTTAATGAAAATATATGTCCTATTATTAACAAGCTGGTGATTTATCAAGGTAATTCAATAGTAACATCAGAATCTTTAGAGTAGAATGCAATCTAAAGGGTTACTTGCATAAATGTGATGCGATCAAGCAAAATCAGTCAGAACTCGGAAATATTGATTTTGAGATATAGCCAAACAAAGAAAATATTTCCCTTTGGTTCCTTTTGTTTTGGAAACTCTTGAATTGCTCATATATCTTTGGAACTGGTTGCTTAATTTCAATGGGGTTTTCTGCAAATGCAGCTTTGTAAATGCTTTTTATTATCCTATAAGGGAGCGATCGTTATTTATGGCAGGGGGGAATCGGGGTAAATTTAGGTGGGAACACAAAATTTTTTTTTTGTCGTGAGTGTGGAACCTGAAATTTGTAGTTGAACCAGGGGGGGATTGTTAAATTTTAAATGGAGAAAATTTGGAAAACAAGGGGGAACGCGAAATTTTTGAGCGGACGCGAGGGGGGAACGCGAAATTTTTTGTCGATATTTTTGCCAAAACACCCATTCCCCCCCCCTGCCGTAAATAACGATCGGTCCCTAAGAAACACAAATTTTAATATTTCCGAGTTCCGACTGATTTTGCTTGATCGCATCACAAATGTCTATGAAAATAGCTTGTGTAGAATAGCAAGTTACAGTGGACGCTATAGTGTATATTTTGTCAATACATTTGAGTTCATTCTAGGTTCTGATAGATAGCTTTTTTATCACTAAATCAGCCATTGATTGATGTATTTTCGTGAACCTTCAAATAGATATGCAAAACATGGTCGGGGTTTCAAGGAACTACGAGTATACGCTATCAGACTGGTCATGTTGCTTAGATTTAGTCAGAGGTAAAACGTTTTTGACTAAATCATTTAAAGTCTGTCTACTTGCTCGCACCCCCCCCCCCCATGCCAATCCGAAAAAAGTCCACTTTTTTCCTGTAAAAAGTTAGAAATCGGTCCACTTTTTTCGGAAAAACGTAGAAATCAGTCCTTTTTTGAAGGAAAAATTCACAAACGGTCCTTTTAAACTCCAGCTCCCTCATACCCTCCCCAATGAATAAATCATGGCCACAGGCCTGAGTCACAACTTGCTTAGGGAGTGATCATAAATACTTTGGTGCGGGTGGAAAATATGGGGGATCAAAAAAAATGAGGTCCTAAAAAAGGGGGATCAAAAAAATTAGTCCTTAATAGGGGAGGGGGTCAAAAAAAATTGAGGGTAAAATTCTGGGGTAAAATGTACGAGAAGGCATGTACATTCCAAAATTTGTGTGCGCTCCGCGCGCATGAATTTTGTAATCTCAAGCTACAAATCAACAAAATGTGCGCACTTTTTGGGTGTAACACTATGACTCCAATGAGTAATAACTCCAAACGGTAATTTTTAGCTAATGAGTTAATGACCATAGGGGTAGATCCTGGGGCTGGGGGGGGGATAAATCCCCCAATATTTTGATAGAGGGATGGTCGATACAATCATCCCCAATGTTGACGCCTGTATATAGGTTTCTAACCAAAATTAACCCCATATTAATTGGTCATATTAAACTAGTAAAAAGTGCCAATTTTTTTGCGCTTCGCGAAAATTAATTCCGGTTTTGTACTAGGCCTATATTTCACCAGTTTAGCTTCAATATGGCAAATTGTTTTATACCACAAACTTATTTTGTCGGCAAAAGGTGCTGGATTCACTGCACTTTCAAGAAATTTCTCCAACCCCAATGTCAAAAAGAAATCTATGCCACTGTTAATGATGTATATTTTTGGTTTCTTTTTTAAGACATGAAGGGGGGATCAAAAAAATTTTAGACCATAAAAAGGGGGAATAAAAAAATCCACCTTTTTTAGGGGGATCAAAAAAAATTTGACGTCCGAGGTTCCAACTTTTCCACCCCCACCCACCAAAGTATTTATGAACACTCCCTTAGTTCTCTCGGATTATGTTCTCAAATGGCGAGCGCAAGGCCCGAAAATTAATTATTCTATAATAATCTGGAATTAGATGTCAAGTTCTGTGGGGTTTTGTTGCTTCAAATGTTCTCAACAATAGTTTTGTCACCTTGCATATGTAGAATACCCACCGGCTCTTATTTCCAATTAATTTTCAGTTCACGGTTATCGACTGAAGAAAGACTTTAATCGACTGTTTTGTTCTATTTATTTCGTGCATTAACGGGTTTACACGGATTTTTATATACTAAGCATGCCAGTCGTATTGTTTTCATTTAATTAGCTTGGAGAAAAATGGGAAATTGAACTTGTACCTAAATTCACAGAAATAAATTACTGCATGCAATTTATGGATGTGCACTTCAATCCCACACCTCTGTAGTGTAACAAACACTACACCCACCCACCAGGCACCCACCCACCCCATCGCTATATACCCACCCCTCCCCCCTGTTTGTAAATACGTTCAAACGAGGACCTCGACTTTAGAAGGATCTAACCGAGGACTTACACACCCGTTTTTAATCGACACACCGTGGACCTCACGCAAACACACCAGGCAACTTACTATCCAACTGAGACCCGTCCTATACCCGCTATGGGGGACCTATCTTATATGCTATCTTATATGCATATTTGCATCATTTACGTCATCCTGGGCATAGTTTCAAAACGAGGACGTCCTCGTTTGGAGGTGTGTCCTCGTTTTACGGTGTGTATCCATATGTAGGTCCTCGTTAGACGGCATTTACAAACGCCACACCCCTACAAACACACCCCACACTCCCCACCGGCACACACCCCCAGTATACCTTAACACAAAACACTTTGTCTTTCAGCGTTATGTATGCCTTCTTATAGGCTACTTTATGTTTAACCCGGTAACGGAAAGTTTACGTTTTGTTCAATGCATAAGGTAACTTAAGCATACCCACATACCGCACATAATATACACACCCCTACCCGACCACCGCACACCCACTTTAGTAGTAGCCTACTGTGTGTCGAATCATGGTCGAATACAAAATACTCAGTTTTAAATTCTGAGACGAATATACCTTTAGGTATATTCGTCTCAGTTTAAATTACTACTTGCTTCGGTAATTCAGGTGGAACCGGATTGAAACTTGAGAGATAGATCGCTATATTCGTATTTGCATTTTTTTCTGTGCTACATTTCCTAAAGTTGAGGAACTACTTGAAGCATCGTTTGTAAATAAAAATCTTACTGAAATAACTATCATTGTCATATCTGGTTACGTTAAGTAGAAGACAATCATGGTAAATGACGATGTTATCTCCAAGTACACGGTGTATCAAAAATGATTGGTAGGCCCTACCCATCAGTTTTGTTGTCTAATGAAACGCACGCTTCTTCCACATTCAATATCAGATCCCATTAGACTACTATTTATTATTTACTAAACTCTACAAATATGGTGGATTTTTTACTGCATTTTGATGGTGCATTCTTGGCCATGCTCACTGGATACTGATGGGTACCTACCAATCATTTTGATACACCCTGTATAATAGAGATCATGTAAAATAAGGACAACGCCGGAACCCACATGTAAAATGTTTCAATGCTTAGTCGTTTTTCTTTTAACTTTCACGGAATATAATCGGGAATACAATGCGAAATATCATTTGTTTTAAATAAAAATAGATAATTTCGGCATTTTTATAGCGCCTTTTTAATTTGTTCACAGCGCTATACATTGAACAAATGTATATATATTCCGCTGCTAATAGGCCTATACAATGTATTCAATTTCAGTTTTATTGACTAGCATTTAAAATATACATTTGGATGTACATTTCTGTTGCCCGGTTCTGTTGACGTCAAAACACTTGACCACTAAACATTCTTCACAAGGCAGGAGCCGGACTTTTTTTAACCCCATGGTTGCCAAGTTTTGACTCCTGGTGTGTCCAATATCTTACACTACAAACTATAGGACCAGAAACCATCTTTGGGACCAGGAGCTCATCTTTGCTCCTGGTCCAGGCATAATTAATATAAGGCTTGATTCTTCATTTTTTCCACTAAACATTCTTCATTTTGTCCATCTTGTTTTGTGAATTTGCTTGTATTCTTTGTATCAGGGACTCTCACATCGCTGTTTGTATATACTTTCGGTTATTTTTGTCCGTGCCCTAATTGCATACGGTATTTGTCTACATGTTCTGATGCAAACTGTTCATTTGTCTTTTGACATATAAAAATTACTGCATAAAATGTACTTCATATAACTTAAGTTATTTACAATACTATTATAACAACGCAATTGCATATTTTTGTACATAAAAGGTCAAACCAATTATGGGCTATTATTTTATTTTATTTTTTGCCAGGCTCCCCACAAAAACATATCTAACTGAGTAACAGTATAGTTATATATAATATTGTAAATATGAGCAAAGATATTCCGATATTTGACAGGGAGCGTGAATCTAATTGTGATCATCCACATGTCAATGCTTGAGCAATAGACACGATTTAATGGCATGTGTACTTCATTATTCCAATTCATTAATGATTGTATAATTTATATTAAGGTGATACTACACCCCGTGATCAATTTTGTGACTAATTTTGCATTAAAAAAATAACTACACATTGGTAACAAAAGTTACGTACGTATATTATATAGGGCAAGGAATCAAATTACTTCACTGAAATTTCAGTGATTCAAGTGGTTCATTATGTTAAGAAATGAGGTACATTCTAGCGGTACCTCTTTTCTTATCATAAATAACGTACCGCTTGTCTTGAATCACTGACATTCCAGTGTAGTAACTGGATTCCTTGCCCCTATAATGCATGTATACAAAACTTTTGTTACCAGTGTGTTATTTTGTTTTTGAGAAAAATGCAAAAATAGTCACAAATTTATCAAGGGGTGTAGTACCACCACAAGGTTGGTCTTAACCCAGGAATTATGTAAACCTTCGGTCCTCATAACTGCCGCATATTAAGAAAGGCAAAGACTTGATCTGTGAGGTCAAATTTAGGCAAAAAATGCTCATTTTTTGAGAAAATGTTCAGACAACGTAACAAAAAAAATTAAGCAAGCAAGTAAGCAAATGATAAAAGTTTTCCCACCGAAAGTATATCTTTTCAGGAGTTCATCGCGTTTTTCTTGCAAACCTGAATCAGCATATTTTTGGTATCATCCCTGTAAACATGAATAGATAAAACCTGGAATACACTCTTGTTGTCATGGAAACAAGTGGTACTTGAATTGAATGTCTTCATCTTGAAGAGGGAGAACATCCTCATCTGGCATGGATATGCCAATTATGTTTCAATTTATTTTTCAAGATGAAATATCATCCTATTTATGACGTTGTACCTGTAAATAGTATAGTTACCGTAAAATGGGGTAACTTTGGGCACTTTTCAGAGTACCAATAATATTTCTAATTGTCTCTTTTTTTATGACATTAGGGTTCCTTCTACACCTTGAAGTTGAAAAAGATTTTTTAATAATTTTGTATGGGTGCCCTAGGGGTTAAAAATAGCCTGACCAAAGTTACCTCGCATTTGGGGCAACTTTGGTCAGTGTATTACATTCCATGAAGAAAAAAAAATTCAAAAAAATTGATCTTCGCTGTATATGGGCAAGTTGTTGTTTTTTGTGACATTTGACCCCTTGTAAAATTAATCAAACACACATTCTTGCTCACAAATATCGATTTTATTTTTCTGAAAAAATGTTAAAAATGCTCATTTTTGTTCAAAAATCACGAATTTTTCGTAAATTGGACATAAGCGACTATAATTTCTTCCAAATATATTTCTTAACAAATTGACCATTTAAAAAATATATATTTGACCGACCAAAGTACCCCCCTGACCGAAGTTACCCCATTTTACGGTACCTTTTAGGGCTCTGTCACCCACCTTTGCACAGTATTTTTTATGGGACATGAGAGCAGATCAGACATATTGAATGGCATTCTGAATACGAAGAATGTCCTTCTGTTATCAAATAATTTTGATTTTTTTTTTTGTAATAAAAATTTTATGGCAAATTATTAAAAAGTTATATTTTCATAATGATATTTACTTGATGTGTATGTAGCTGGGAGGAAAAGCCGACGATCATTTAAAAAATGTTGACCTTTCGTATTAAATTATAGCGATAACACACCCACCCTCAACCATAGCACAGTAGCGTAGCCAGCGGAGAGAGGAAAAATGAAAAGGAAAGTGCCCCCGACATACAATGAACGAGAAAATTGGGAAGGCAAAGGAAAAGAAAAGGGAAAGGGGCCCGTTTCCCACCAAAATTCAGCCCCATCAGCGACCTAAATAGTGTAAAGTGCACATTGTCCCAATAACGTCTTTTTTTAACCGCAAAGCGTTTCAAAGACAGTCGCTCTAAAAAAAACCCCGATATGTATATATCCCAACGATAATACCGGGTTAGATAATTCGTTTGCCCAAGATCGTAATAGTTGGAGAAAGCTTGTAGTCGCCTGCTCCGCAGCCGACTGATGATCATGATGAATACCGGGTTAAAATGATGCAACCGGGATTTTTAAAAATGGGAAGACATTTTATTTTGCCCCCCCCCCCATTAACCACGTATCCCACTCCCACACCCGACACACACACACCCCTACAAGAAAACAAACACGGAATTCGCAGAGAGATAAATAATGTATCTATTATATGTAAATGTCATCCATTTTTATTCATTGTATGGTTTGAATATACCTTAAGACGGCAAAGTAAACTGCATTTCGTAAACTCTCCATGGGGAAACACTTCTCCTCATGGGTTTTGATATTTCTTCAATGCCATGTTATTTTTAGAGATATTTATTGTGCACCAAAAGTTTTGTCAAACACAATTCAGTTGGCTCATGAGGTATTGGGCACTGATTTCGCAGGTTTGGTGAATGAAAGTGTGTTCATATAACTAGTGAAAATGTTGTTAAAATCGCTTCATTTTGCAGACTGCCTTTGTTAAAGCAATATACTGATGTGCGATTTCTATAAAGAATAGATTTCAATAAAGTAAAACAAAGAAATTTGCTATTTCATTCCAACGCTTATAATTGTGAACTCGAAGTAAAACCGGAGATCTCCGGATTTATTATAAAAACTTAAATTTTACTTTAATTAAAGCACTTCATGTTTAGTCTTTCACATGGTGGATAGGCCTAGTACACCATTGGGCATTACAATCATGCAAAAAGTAGAAATTCGAGAAAAGTTGAGGGCGTCGCTGTGGAGCAAATCACATATTATGGCTTTAATTCTGATTCTAATAATGATACATTATTATCATTTCTTTTCAGCCGAATGATCCCAAACAGGACAACAAGGCAATGGCTGAACGATTCCTTTACCATCACATATATGAGGGACCTGCAATTCCTATCCTCGTCGGGACATACTTCTCTTCCGAGTCTGAAATACTTTGTGAAAGTTCTGCTTTATGGGATATCACTCAGGTATATACTGTGCACAAAAAGTGTTTTTACACTTAAACATTTAAAACAAAAGCAATATTTGAAAGACAGTAAACCTAAATTACCAAACAAAATAATCAATAGATGGATACATTTTGCGCATGCGAATTTGACATCTCATCCGATACAATGCGACTTTATTCCCTTAAAGTTATACCAATTTGAATGAAAAAAGATAGCATTTCAGCGGTGATTCCGGGGGTGATTCCCACCGGATTTTGTAACAGGTTCATTACAGCATGACAGATCAACACTCACTCGCTGTGCTCATAATGTGTGTGTTTCCAAGAGTAAAGTCTATGTTAACATTTGTCACTTTTGAAATACTCTCTTTTTGGGATACGTTGGGAAATGGTCGCTACATGCCGAATGACGGAATGAGGTATCAAAATACGCAGAACAAAATTCTCCCTCTACATGCACGTATTGACTGCTTTATTTGGTAATTTATGTTAGTGTCTTTAAGATATTGCTTTAAGTGTGTAAGGATACTCTTTGTGTTATTGTATTTTCGCATGTTGTTGTATCTCTGCTTCTATGTTATCATATTGTGTTTACCACAGGTACGTTCACCCCCACCCTCTTCGTGCACCCACCCACCTCACCCCAACATGCTGCTTAAACCCTCACATCAACATGGTATTAAGGTTAGCAACTATTTTAAACTGTTGCAGTTTGGTAGTTCACAGCATCTTGCGAATGGTAGTGAGCTTTGACAAAATTTGCATTGATCTTTTCATAGCGAGTGTCTAGAAGAATTCATATATCACAGATAAAAAAAAAGCTGAAACAACAACACTTTTGTAAAACATACATAACTCATTAACAACAATAAATCAAGAAAGTGTTCAAAGTATATGATTTGTAGAATGAACTTTTGCAAAACATCAAAGTGTTATTTTTCAATAATATATTGATTTAGATAATGAAAATCGACCAACAATACATCGTATGCCCGTAAAGTATTGCTTTTATTTTGTTTTAAATGTGCAAGGATACACTTTGTGCTATTGTATTTTCGCATGCTGCCGTATCCATGCTTCTGTAGCTCTATATATACTCGTCATGTTACATCGAGAAATGTTATCATTGTTGATATTTTATGAAAATACCATCTTGGCCTACATTAAGGGCTGGGGTATGAACGTTTGGACAGTATTTATTTTGTGACATTAGAGCACATCAGACATATCGAATTGCATTCTGAATATGAAGAATGTCATTCTGATATCAAATAATTTTGATTTTTTGAAATTCGCAATTTAATACACATTTTATGGCAAATCATTAAAATTGATATTTTTGATATTTAACAGTACTTGAAGTAAACTTTATAAATCTGATGATTTATACTTAAAGTGTATGTAGGTGGGATGAAAAGCCGACGATCAATTGAAAATTTTGACCTTTCGTATTGAAGATATGGATTTTTTTCCAAAACACCAAAAAAATTAGGTCTTTTGGGAAAAAATCCATATCTTCAATATGAAAGGTCAAAATTTTCAATTGACCGTCGGCTTTTCCTCCCTGCTACATACACTTTAAGAATATATCATTAGATTGATATAATTTACTTCGAGGACTGTTATATATCAAAAATTCTTATAATTTGTCATAAAATTTGTATTATATTGTAATTTTAAAAAATGAAAATTATTTGATATCAGAAAGACATGCTTCGTATTCAGAATGCAATTCGATAGGTCTGAGGTGCTCTCATGTCCCACAAAAATACTGTCGAAACGCAATAAACGCTCATTTTGGATCCCTTAAGGTTGGTACTTAGCAAACACAACACATTGTTATATTACTGCATACCTTTCAATCTGACGTAGAATGCAAATTCAAGTTGTGTTTCGCTAGGTGCATTTCCTATATAGAAATTACAATCATTCTCTCACGAACAGCAAGTACGTAACAATAAAGTTATATAACAACTAGGGCACACGGTATAGGTATATAACTATCATGATTGCATTAGAGAATGAATTTGGAGAAAACCTTCTGATAATTACAAACACTTGCTGAGCAACAAGACCTTCCCTCTAAGCTTTTAATCCGATAAGCTGATTATCTATTTGTTTTCATGAATTCGAAGACATTCTTTGATGTATTACTGAGCTCAATTATCTGAAATTACTGGAGCGTGAGCCACCCAGGCTGGTGGCTCAGCATAGTATTTTATTAACAGAAGGTTTTCTCCAAATTCGTTTCCTAATGTGTTCTCTACACAATCTTTTGTCAATTTCAAATTCATCCGAGCTGCACTTTGAAAGGAGATGGATTGCATTATTGGTGCTTCAAAAATAGATAAGTGTGCATCAAGTGTCTAACTGAACAGATTATTAATATTTGATTAAATGTAACACGAACGTGATTCATTTACATATTTACAGTGGATTAAAACTACAAGGAAACAAACATATACAGATTTGCTCTGGCCTTGCTTATTTATAATGGCAAATAATCGTAATAATATTGCCTGGTTGATGAATGACAATATTTTAATAGCTTTATCTCGAATCATAAATAATAAAACATCAAAAACAATAAAATATTGACGATCAAACAATATAATAATGAAGCTAAAGTGTGTTTTCTATACTGTGGTTCTACATGCATGACTAAAGGTACAGTACATGTAATAAATATGATGCAAGTTTGATGCCAAAGTGCGTTTTCCATACCCTGGTTTTTCTTGCAAATTGAAAGGTATGCAAGTTTGATGCCATAGTACGTTTTCATACCCTGGGTTTTCTTGCAAAATTTAAGGTATGCAAGTTTGACGCTAAATCAAAGGTACAGTATTATGTAATAAGTGTAATGCAAGGTTGACGCTAAAGTGCGTTTTCCATATCCTGGTTCCTCTCGCAAAATTAAAGTACAGTATGTTAAAAGTGTATGCAAATTTTACGGCAAAGTCCGTTTTTTGTACCCTGGTTTCTCTTGCAAAATTAAAGGTACAGTAGGCCCTATATGTAATAAGTGTAATGCAAGTTTGACGCTTTAATACATTTTCCATACTCTGGCTTTCCCCGCAAAAATTAAAGGTAAGCTATACAGTACATGTAATAAGCAGTGATAAGTGTATTGCAAGTTTTACGCTAAAGTGCATTTTCCATATCCTGCCTGGTTTCTCTTGCAAAATTAAAGATACAATATATGTGTGATAAATGTAATGCAAGTTTGACGCTAAAGTGCGTTTTCCATGTCGTGGTTTCTCTCGCAAAATTAAAGTACAGTATGTGATAAGTGTAATGCAAGTTTGGCGCTAAAGTGCGTTTTCCATGTTCTGGCTTCTCTTGCCAAATTTAAGGTAATGAGTGTAATGCAAGTTTGACACTAAAGTGCGTTTTCCATGTCGTGGTTTCTCTTGCAAAATTAAAGGTACATAATATATATAAGTGTAATGCAAGTTTGCAGACGCTAAAGTGCGTTTTCAATATCCTGGCTTCTCTTGCCAAATTAAAGGTACAGTATATGTAACAAGTTTGACGCTAAAGTTCGTTTCCATACCCTGGTTTCTCTCGGAAAATAATTTGTAATAGGTATAATGCAAGTTTGACTCTAAAGTCAAATCCTGGTTTCTCTAGCAAAATTAAAGATACATTATTCATGCAAGAAGTTGTTTGTAATATATTTACTTTTATGTTTATAATGTATTTGATGATATTGTTTGATGAATAAAATATGAATGAATTAAATGAAAATGTAATGCAAATTTGACGCTAAAGGACATTTACCACACCCTTGTTTCTCTCGCAAATTAAAGGCACAGTGTATGTAGGCCTAATGCAAGTTTGACGCTAAAGTGCGTTTTCCATACTCTGGTTCCTCTTGCAAAATTAAAGGTACAGTATATGTGATAAGTGTAATGCAAGTTTGACGCTAAAGTACGTTTTCCAGACCCTGATTTCTCTCGGAAAATAATTTGTAATAGGTATAATGCAAGTTTGACTCTAAAGTCAAATCCTGGTTTCTCTAGCAAAATTAAAGATACATTATTCATGCAAGAAGTTGTTTGTAATATATTTACTTTTATGTTTATAATGTATTTGATGATATTGTTTGATGAATAAAATATGAATGAATTAAATGAAAATGTAATGCAAATTTGACGCTAAAGGACATTTACCACACCCTTGTTTCTCTCGCAAATTAAAGGCACAGTGTATGTAGGCCTAATGCAAGTTTGACGCTAAAGTGCGTTTTCCATACTCTGGTTCCTCTTGCAAAATTAAAGGTACAGTATATGTGATAAGTGTAATGCAAGTTTAACGCTAAAGTGCGTTTTCCAGACCCTGATTTCTCTCGGAAAATAATTTGTAATAGGTATAATGCAAGTTTGACTCTAAAGTCAAATCCTGGTTTCTCTAGCAAAATTAAAGATACAATTCATGCAATAAGTTGTTTGTAATATATATACTTTTATGTTTATAATGTATTTGATGATATTGTTTGATGAATAAAATATGAATGAATTAAATGAAAATGTAATGCAAATTTGACGCTAAAGGACATTTACCACACCCTTGTTTCTCTCGCAAATTAAAGGCACAGTGTATGTAATGCAAGTTTGACGCTAAAGTGCGTTTTCCATACCCTGGTTCCTCTCGCAAAATTAAAGGTACAGTATATGTAATAAGGGTAATGCAAGTTTGACGCTAACGTGCATTTTCCAATTCCATATTGTTTGATGAATAAAATATGAATGAATTAAATGAAAATGTAATGCAAATTTGACGCTAATTTTGCGAGAGAAACCAGGGTATGGAAAACGCACTTTAGCGTCAAACTTGCATTACATACACTGTGCCTTTAATTTGCGAGAGAAACAAGGGTTCCATACTCTGATTTCCCTCACAAAATTGAAGGTACAG
The DNA here is from genome assembly GCF_039555335.1 of Amphiura filiformis. Lineage (NCBI taxonomy): Eukaryota > Metazoa > Echinodermata > Ophiuroidea > Amphilepidida > Amphiuridae > Amphiura > Amphiura filiformis. The sequence continues at coordinate 49,058,416 of NC_092628.1, read as the reverse complement.
TATATATGTAATAGGTGTAATGCAAGTTTGACGCTAAAGTGCGTTTTCCATACCGTGGTTCCTCTTGCAAAATTAAAGGTACAGTATAATGTAATAAGTGTAATGTAAGATTGACGCTAAAGTGCGCTTTCCATACCCAGGTTTCTCTTGCAAAATTAAAGGTACAGTGCATGTATTAAGATGCAAGTTTGACGCTAAAGTGCGTTTTCCATATCCTGGTTTCTCTCACAAAATTAAAGGCACAGTATATGTAATAAGTATAATGCAAGTTTGACGCTAAAGTGCGTTTTCAATATCCTGGTTTCTCTCGCAAAATTAAAGGCACATTATATGTAATAAGTGTAATGCAAGTTTGACGCTAAAGTGCGTTTTCAATATCCTGGTTTCTCTCGCAAAATTAAAGGTACAGATGTAATAAGTGTAATGCAAATTTAACGCTAAAGTGCGTTTTCCATGCCCTGGTTTCTCTTGCAAAATTAAAGGTACATATATGTAATAAGTATAATGCAAATTTGACGCTAAAGTGCGTTTTCAATATCCTGGTTTCTCTCGCAAAATTAAAGGTACAGATGTAATAAGTGTAATGCAAATTTAACGCTAAAGTGCGTTTTCCATGCCCTGGTTTCTCTTGCAAAATTAAAGGTACATATATGTAATAAGTGTAATGCAAGTTTGACGCTAAAGTGTGTTTTCAATATCCTGGTTTCTCTAGCAAAATTAAAGGTACAGTATATGTAATAGGTGTAATGCAAGTTTGATGCTAAAGTGCGTTTTCCATACCCTGGTTTCTCTTGCAAAATTAAAGGTACAGTATATGTAATAAGTGAAATGCAAGTTTGACGCTAAAGTGCGTTTTCCATACCCTGGTTTCTCTTGCGAAATTAAAGGTACAGTATATGTAATAAGTGAAATGCAAGTTTGATGCTAAAGTGCGTTTTCCATACCCTGGTTTCTCTTGCAAAATTTAAGGTACAGTATAATGTAATAAGTGTAATGCAAGTTTGACGCTAAAGTGCGTTTTCCATACCCTGGTTTCTCTTGCAAAATTAAAGGTACAGTATATGGAATAAGTGTAATGCAAGTTTGACGCTAAAGTGTGTTTTCCATACCCTGGTTTCTCTAGCAAAATTAAAGGTACAGTATATGTAATAAGTGTAATACAAGTTTGACGCTAAAGTGCGTTTTCCATACCCTGGTTTCTCTTGCAAAATTAAAGGTACAGTATATGTAATAAGTGTAATGCAAGTTTGACGCTAAAGTGCGTTTTCCATACCCTGGTTTCTCTTGCAAAATTAAAGGTACAGTATATGTAATGAGTGTAATGCAAGTTTGACGCTAAAGTGCGTTTTCCATACCCTGGTTTCTCTTGCAAAATTAAAGGTACAGTATATGTAATAAGTGAAATGCAAGTTTGACGCTAAAGTGCGTTTTCCATACCCTAGTTTCTCTTGCAAAATTAAAGGTACAGTATATGTAATAGGTGTAATGCAAGTTTGACGCTAAAGTGCGTTTTCCATACCCTGGTTTCTCTTGCAAAATTAAAGGTACAGTATATGTAATAAGTGAAATGCAAGTTTGACGCTAAAATGCGTTTTCCATATCCTGGTTTCTCTCGCAAAATTAAAGTATACAGTATGTGATAAGTTTAATGCAAGTTTGATGGTAAAGTGCGTTTTCCATACCCTGGTTTCTCTTGCAAAATTAAAAGTACAGTATATGTAATAAGTGTAATGCAAGTTTGACGCTAAAGTGTGTTTTCCATACCCTGGTTTCTCTTGCAAAATTAAAGGTACAGTATATGTAATGAGTGTAATGCAAGTTTGACGCTAAAGTGCGTTTTCCATACCCTGGTTTCTCTTGCAAAATTTAAGGTACAGTATATGTAATAAGTGTAATGCAAGTTTGACGCTAAAATGCGTTTTCCATATCTTGGTTTCTCTCGCAAAATTAAAGTACAGTATGTGATAAGTGTAATGCAAGTTTGATGGTAAAGTGCGTTTTCCATACCCTGGTTTCTCTTGCAAAATTAAAGGTACAGTATATGATTGTAATAAGTGTAATGCAAGTTTGACGCTAAAGTGTGTTTTCCATACCCTGGTTTCTCTTGCAAAATTAAAGGTACAGTATATGTAATAAGTGTAATGCAAGTTTGACGCTAAAGTGTGTTTTCCATACCCTGGTTTCTCTTGCAAAATTAAAGGTACAGTATATGTAATGAGTGTAATGCAAGTTTGACGCTAAAGTGCGTTTTCCATACCCTGGTTTCTCTTGCAAAATTTAAGGTACAGTATATGTAGTAAGTGTAATGCAAGTTTGACGCTAAAGTGTGTTTTCCATATCCTGGTTTCTCTAGCAAAATTTAAGGTACAGTATATGTAATAAGTGTAATGCAAGTTTGACGCTAAAGTGCGTTTTCCATACCCTGGTTTCTCTTGCAAAATTAAAGTATACAGTATGTGATAAGTTTAATGCAAGTTTGACGCTAAAGTGCGTTTTCCATACCCTGGTTCCTCTTGCAAAATTAAAGGTACAGTATATGTAATAAGTGTAATACAAGTTTGATGCTAAAGTGCGTTTTCAATATCCTGGTTTCTCTTGCAAAATTAAAGTATACAGTATGTGATAAGTTTAATGCAAGTTTGACGCTAAAGTGCGTTTTCCATACCCTGGTTTCTCTTGCAAAATTAAAGGTACAGTATATGTAGTAAGTGTAATGCAAGTTTGACGCTAAAGTGTGTTTTCCATACCCTGGTTTCTCTTGCAAAATTAAAGGTACAGTATATGTAATAAGTGTAATGCAAGTTTGACGCTAAAGTGTGTTTTCCATACCCTGGTTTCTCTTGCAAAATTAAAGGTACAGTATATGGAATAAGTGTAATGCAAGTTTGACGCTAAAGTGCGTTTTCCATACCCTGGTTTCTCTTGCAAAATTAAAGGTACAGTATATGGAATAAGTGTAATGCAAGTTTGACGCTAAAGTGCGTTTTCCATACCCTGGTTCCTCTTGCAAAATTAAAGGTACAGTATATGTAATAAGTGTAATCAAACTGTGCATATAAGTGATGAAATGTAGGAATAGAATATCACTTAGTTCGAGAATACCTCCTTTATGGTACAAAACTGAATACATAATATATGACAGTCAAAAATCGAAATTTTTCAAATTAAATATTACCTAAGAACCCAAAGAGAATTGCTCACAATAGTGGTAATCTTGACAACATACTTTCCTTTTTCACTTCTTGGCTTTCTGTCACCCATAAATAACTAATAATAATATTATTTTGTTTTTTCATTTTTTCCATTTGCTCGCAATAGTGCTAATTTGGCAACATACTTTCCTTTTTCACTTCTTGGCTTTCTGTCACCCATAAATTACTACTAATAATATTATTTTATTTTTTCATTTTTTTTCCATCAGATATCCTACGGTGCTGTTTCACCCCGACTATCAGATAGAAATCGCTGTCCTACATTCTATCGCACCATCTATTCGTCCGTGCAACAGAATCTTCTACGTGTTAAACTATTGAAACATTTCGGTTGGGATCGTGTGGCTATTGTGGCACAAAACGATCTGCTATTTACCGCTGTAAGTATAGAGTGGTTAATATTGCACGAATGGTTCTATTTTCTTTTACATTTAATTTGCTTCATACTTGTCAAGGGAAATTCATGTACTGTACTTATAAAAACCAACACTAATTTTCCCCTTTATTAAGGAATCGGATAGCAACGTTTGCCCAGTATTTTTGTGGTACATGAGAGCACATCAAAACACGCCAAATTGCATTCTGAATGCAAGGAATGTCTTTCTGATATCAAATAGTTTTGACTTTTTGAAATTCACAATATGATACAAATTTTATGGCAAATTATTAAAAATTGATAACAGTCCTCGAAGTAAACTTTATAAATCTAAAAATATGTACGTAAATTGTATGTAGCCTGGAGGAAAAGCCGTCCATCAATTGTAAATTTTGACCTTTCATATTGAAGATATACATTTTCCCCAAAATGGTCTTCAAATTTTAGGTGGGGGAATGTGCAAAATATCAATTTTTAATAATTTGCCATACAATTTGCATTATATCCCGAATTTTAAAAATCCAAATTATTTGATATCAGAAGGATATTCCTCGTATTCAGAATGCAGTTTGATGTGCCTGATGTGCTACCAGTGTTTCTTTTTTCAAAAAGTACCCCCAGTAACCTCTCAGATATTTTATAACGAATGCCCTCAGTAAACCTCTGAGATATTTTTTAACAAAATTCCCTCCCCACCCAAATTCTGTGATATTATGTAACAGATATTGCATCGTTTTACTACAATTGCAAGCTGTAATACATGAAGAAATAATGATAATTCAACTGTTAAGTTTAATTAAGTGTGATATTATTCTGTTCCCAAGGTTTCTGACAATCTGCGTCGCTTATTGGAAGCAGAGAACATAACAGTTGTAGCAAGTGAATTATTTCTCAATGACGCCTCTGGAACTATGCGCTACATTAAGGTATAATCATATCAGTTTATTACATTTTCCCCAAGATTCATATGAATTTTATTCTAATTGATTTTGACCTTGCTGGACATTGTGAACAATTGAATGTTATGTATCGAAAATACTGAAACACACGTTCTTCCACAAAAGATTATGGTTATCTTTATCAGTAGCAATGAATTGACGCATTGGTGTTCTGTGTCCATTTTTTTACTTAGAATGACTAGTCTATATATATTGCCCTTTTTCAAGCGTTTGGTATCCCATTCATTTGTCTTGAAATCACATACCGTTAAGTCATTACCCAGTCATTAGTATAATTAATGCACTTAAAGTAATCATAATAGGGTAAAGGCTCCGATAATTGTAATATTTGTCTCGAAGCTCCTCTGATGTTCAAAAGTCAAAATTTAAGCGGTTTTTCTTATTTTTGTAAATTTTCATTTTAGGTATATTATTGATTTACGACTGCCCAGTTTTCTTGTGATATTGTTCATTGCTACACAAACTTACACAGAATTAATCACAGATGCAATATGACGGATTTGAGTCTCCGTAATTTATTATGGGACATGCAAATCATCGGTCGGTTCTTCTAATGTTATCTTAATTATATTTGTATTCATGCATATCGTTTAGATACCAAAACTGATAAGTAAAAAGTATGTGTTTTTCTCTATTGAGGACATGCAGGTTTGTGTATTTTTTAAGGGCTGGGGTATGAACGTTTCGACAGTATTTATTGTGGGACATTAGAGCACATCAGACATATCGAATTGCATTCTGAATACGAAGAATGTCCTTCTGATATCAAATAATTTTGATTTTTGAAATTCGCAATGTAATACACATTTTATGGCAAATCATTAAAATTGATATTTTGATATTTAACAGTAGCCTACTCGAAGCAAATTTTATAAATCTGATGATTTATATTTAAAGTGTATGTAGGTGGGATGAAAAGCCGACGATTAATTGAAAATTTTGACCTTTCGTATTGAAGATATGGATTTTTTTCCCCAAAACACCAAAATAAAAAAGGTCTTTTTGGGAAAAAATCCATATCTTCAATATGAAAGGTCAAAATTTTCAATTGACCGTCGGCTTTTCCGCCCAGCTACATACACTTTAAAAATATACCATTAGATTTATATAATTTACTTCGAGGATTGTTATACCTCAAAAATGTGAAAAATATCAAATTTTAATAATTTGTCATAAGATTTGTATTAGATCGTGAATTTCATAAAATGAAAATAATTTGATATCAGAAAGACATTCTTCGTATTCAGAATGCAATTTGATTGGTCTGATGTGCTCTCATGTCCCACAAAAAATACTGTCGAAACGCTCAAAACGCTCATTCCAGTTCCCTTAAGCAAATCAACCATTGCAGAAATGGAATTTAATGGAAAAATAGAAAACCCACATTAGAACTGTATAATATAATATAATATATTTTACTTAGCTTAAAGAGGGAAAACAAAATTACAGATGTGAAGTACATTATACTTTAAGTTAAAGAGATATTTAGGCAATGTTTGAATTTTGCTTTCAAGGGCTAATAATTGTAATGAGATTCATGCGTTAACGTTACACTGCAAAAAGAAGTGTTTAGAAATTAAACACTTTTCTAAACACAATTATTTTGCCTTCACTTTGTAAACACGTTTAGCAGTTAAACATCATGTGTCAAATTTCTGCACATTGGTCAGTGATGGTGTTCAGTAAACATCTGACATCCATATTCTAAACACATTCTTGCCTTCACTTTCTAAACACTGTTTTTACAGTGTAATGATAAAATTATGTACATCCCTTCTCAATTCTTCAGAGGTCGTGAATTTCTGTCCATTCTTTCTGTATTTTATCAAATCAAACGTCAAATAAATATTTAGAAAGAAATTATTGATAATACAGGTCATTATATTTCTAGACAAAGCATTCACTGTAATTTGGAAATATTAGCAACATGCATGTTTGGCCAAAATAATGGGCCATTAACATTTCTAACTCTATTTATATAAAATGTGAATCAATTAAATCAATAAAGTGACATTACAAATATTATTTTGAGTTTCATGTTAATGTCTTAAGAGTATTGCCTTATGAGCCATACTGACTGTATTTGAAATCGAAGACATTATACATAATGCGACAAAATGCATCAGTAAATTTTTTAACCTTTTTTTGTTATTGCAACCATTTACATTTCTAATTCAAATTCTGGATATATTAAGCCCTTTGTCGGAGAGATAAAATGCAATCAACCCTGAAACTGAACAGACGATCAGTGAATTAATTCAGGACAAAAAGTATTTGAAGCTGATCTTATAATAGATCCTGCAACATACACAGATAAAACTGTTGCACGTGTTTGGCAAAATGAGGAAGGAGGGAGGGTTTTTATGATACACTGTCAAACTATTTTAATCAATTTTTATCATATATCAAAAATGACATAAGGGGAGTGGTGGGTGGGATAAAAAAAATAATTTCTATGTTTGCTCTCAATGGTCACCCGACATAGAATGGCCCTTAGCAACCAACCAAACTTAGCAAGCACGCCCATGATTAGGAGGATCCTCCTGACACACCGAACGGAGCACCCCATTGGTTTAGCCAACGGTAACCCATCAAAACATCCCGTCACTTCACGAAGGCGAATCTATTTCAGCCGCAGGGATAATTTTGTGTTTCATTTGACGAGCAAAGCAAACTGCATTATCAGCATTTACATTTTAAAAAACCCTGAAATTTAAACAAAATTGAACTGATCCCAGAAAGTGAGGAGGGAGGTGGGCGTGAAACGAATTAATTTTTTTATGTGACCTACATGAATTTAGATCATGAAAGGCAGTTCATAAGAAATGTATTGAATTCTCAGTGAACATATATTGTGTTGTAGTTGATAACGAATTTGAATTGCATGAATGCTGTTCAACATATATTTTGTAAACTTGTTCTGTTTTGTCGCCTCATATACGCTATCTACAGATGTCGATGCTTTAAAATATTTTCACGGTGCAGTTATGTGGCAGATACAAAAGCGATGTGCCCCGGCTGTGTGTTCAGGTGTTTTTGATGTTAACTGCTATTATACTATATCCCCATGGTGTTTTTTAAGTAATGAGAGCGCGACGTGCCTTTTAGTTCGTAATGGTTATTCTTAAAAGCTCTCACGTTTAAGACAAATTAATGTCTTAATGGTGTTGTACCTCGATAGTATTAGCTGTGCGTGACAATCACAAGCTGCTGCTGGTCCCTCACCACCTCGTATACACGGCCTAATGAGTGACATTAAGTCAGTTCAATTTTCTTTTGTTAGTGGAGCGAGTAAAATGGTAAAAGATGTGGAACAATTGTGATTCTTCTAAAGGCAATACAAAAGTTGTTATTAAAGTAACTCGCAATGACCAGCTCTCACAAAATGCGCATAAAGTCGACAAAATAACATTCTGAGAGATTCCAGATTTGAAATCCTTATTTTATAGCCTTTAAAATCATACCAAATATGTAAGATTGCTCCTTGCTTTGATCTTCAAAAATCAATATTCCTCTAGAATTTCAATATTCCTGCAGAATTTCTTTTGTTTTTAATGGATTTTGGGGACTTTATGCTCATTTTGTGGGAGCAGGTGACTGTGAGGTAAGGCTTTCTGTCTCTCAACCCACGATTATGATTTTGGTGCTTCAAATTACATTAGGCTAGGCCGATGTCCAGTTTAGATATAAAATGTAACATGGGTGGTCTTCAGTGAACGGCTCTTTTCAGGGCCATCAAAACTTGACAGCTCCAAACTTGTCCGAAGTTGAACCTGATAAAAAACTTACTTATTCCAAGGTCAAGTTGGTCATAAGTATTAAATTAATATTAATTTATCAAGAAAATTTGTTGAAACCTATCAATATATTTCTTCAACAGTTATCGAAAACCTAAAAACCACAAATCTTTCTCGTGCCAACTCGCTATAAAGGATATTATAATACTGTACAGTTGGCTATCGCAGAAATTGAATTTCGTTTGTTTTTTTATTTGTAGGAAAAAGATGCTCGTATAATCATTGGGTTGTTTTACGAACCGCAAGCTAGAATGGCGTTGTGCGAGGTAAGTTTTTCCAACCGTTGTTTTGTTTTACATACTACATGCCAGAACGGGTGCCAGAATGGCTTATGTGAGCCATTTCAAACACATATTGCTTGTATTAATGACAATTGCTATGCTTAATTTATAACCATAAAACTACATTACATTTAACACCTGACCCTCCCCAACAGCTCCCCAAAGGATGCCCTTCACCTCAGTCGCAATTTCGACCAACCTTTCATCCACTGATTCTATCTGGATACTCATTATTTCCCATGGAATTGCTAGGGATAATCTGACATGTCCTGTTTTTTCTCTCATTTGAATATAGGCATACAAGCAAGGAATTTACGGTGGTCGTTACGCGTGGATTATTCGCAGCATTGGTTTTGAAAACCCAGACTTTCTTTACGAACAAGACCCTGCTATCACTTGTACGGGGCCTGATTTGGCTAAAGCTGCCGAAGGTGCCATAACAACGACATGGAAACTTACCACTGACTCTACGGCTACCATGCCTACAGGAAAGGTATTGAGTAATGAAATGTTGATTCATTATTACAGGTAAAAGAGATGAAGGGAAGATATAATAAAATGAGTAAAGAATAAAAGAATTCAGTAGCATTAGCGATTCTGACCCTGGAAAGATATCATTCAGTAGCAATGGTGATCCTGACCCTGAAAAGATAACATTCAGTATTACCGACGATCCTGGCCCTGGAAAGATAACATTCAGTATTTTATGGCGATCCTGGTCCTGGAAAGATAAAGTTAAGTAGCAATGGCGGTCCGGACTCTGGAAACATAACATTCAGTATTATTGGATAAGATAACGTTAAGTGGCAATGGCGATCCTGGCCCTGGAAAGATAACAGTATAAGTAGCAATTGCGATCCTGGTCCTGAAAAGATAAATTCAGTATTATTGGCGATCCTGGCCCTGGAAAGATAACGTTAAGTAGCAATGGCGATCCTGGCCCTGAAAAGGTAACATTCAATATTATTGGCGATCCTGGTCCTGGGAAGACAACATTCAGTATTACCGGCAATCCTGGGCCTAGAAAGATAACATTCAGTATTTATGGTGATCCTGGCCCTGGAAAGATAACATTCAGTATTTTTGGCGATCCTGGCCCTGGAAAGATAGTATTTAGTAGCAATGACGATCATGGTCCTGGAAAATAAAATGAAGTGCGATCCTAGCCAACGTTCAGTATTGGTGATCCTGGCCCTGGAGAGATAATATTCAGTATTATCGGCGATCCTGGTCCTGGAAAGATCACGTTAACCTAAGTAGCAATGGCGATCCTGACCCTGAAAAGGTAACATTCAGTATTACCGACGATCATGGCCCTGGAAAGATAACATTTAGTAGCATTGGCGATCCTGGCCCTCGAAGGATAACAGTAAGTAGCATTGGCGATCCTGGCCCTAGAAAGGTAACATTCAGTATTATTGGCGATCCTGGCCCTAGAAAGGTAACATTAAGTAGTTATGGCGATCCTGGTCCTGGAAAGATAACAGAAGTAGCATGGGAGATCCTGGCCCTCGAAAGATAGCATTAAGTATTATTGGCGATCCTGGCCCTAGAAAGGTAACATTCAGTATTTATAGCGATCCTGGTCCTGGAAAGATCACGTTTAACCTAAGTAGCAATGGCGATCCTGACCCTGAAAAGGTAACATTCAGTATTACCGACGATCCTGGCCCTGGAAAGATAACATTCAGTAGCAATAGCGGTCCGGACCCTGAAAAGGTAACATTCAGTATTACCGACGATCCTGGCCCTGGAAAGATAACAGTAAGTAGCAATGGTGATCCTGGTCCTGAAAAGATAACATTCAGTAGCAATGGCGGTCCGGACCCTGGAAAGATAACATTCAGTATTACCGACGATCCTGGCCCTGGAAAGATAACAGTAAGTAGCAATGGTGATCCTGGTCCTGAAAAGATAACATTCAGTAGCAATGGCGATCCTGACCCTGGAAAGATAACATTCAGTATTACCGGCGATCCTGGCCCTGGAAAGATAACAGTAAGTAGCAATGGTGATCCTGGTCCTGAAAAGATAACATTCAGTAGCAATGGCGATCCTGGCCCTGGAAGATAACATTCAGTATTACCGGCGATCCTGGCCTTGGAAAGATAACAGTAAGTAGCAATGGTGATCCTGGTCCTGAAAAGATAACATTCAGTAGCAATGGCGATCCTGGCCCTGGAAAGATAACATTCAGTATTACCGGCGATCCTGGCCCTGGAAAGATAACAGTAAGTAGCAATGGTGATCCTGGTCCTGAAAAGATAACATTCAGTAGCAATGGCGGTCCGGACCCTGAAAAGATAACATTCAGTATTACCGGCGATCCTGGCCCTGGAAAGATAACAGTAAGTAGCAATGGTGATCCTGGTCCTGAAAAGATAACATTCAGTAGCAATGGCGGTCCGGACCCTGGAAAGATAACATTCAGTATTACCGGCGATCCTGGCCCTGGAAAGATAACAGTAAGTAGCAATGGTGATCCTGGTCCTGGAAAGATAACATTCAGTAGCAATGGCGGTCCGGACCCTGGAAAGATAACATTCAGTATTACCGGCGATCCTGGCCCTGGAAAGATAACAGTAAGTAGCAATGGTGATCCTGGTCCTGAAAAGATAACATTCAGTAGCAATGGCGGTCCGGACCCTGGAAAGATAACATTAGGTAGCATTGGCGATCCTGGCCCTGAAAAGGTAACATTCAATATTATTGGCGATCCTGGTCCTGGGAAGACAACATTCAGTATTACCGGCGATCCTGGCCCTGGAAAGCTAACATTCAGTATTTATGGCGATCCTGGGCCTGAAAAGATAACATTATGTAGCAATGGCGATCCTGGCCCTGGAAAGATAACATTCAGTATTATTGGCGATCCTGACCCTGGAAAGATAGTATTCAATAGCGATGACGATCATGGTCCTGGAAAATAAAATGAAGTAGGAATGGCGATCCTGGCCAACGTTCAGTATTATTGGTGATCCTGGCCCTGGAGAGATACCATTCAGTATTTATGGCGATCCTGGCCCTGGAAAGATAACATTATGTAGCAATGGCGATCCTGGCCCTGGAAAGATAACATTCAGTATTATTGGCGATCCTGACCCTGGAAAGATAGTATTCAATAGCGATGACGATCATGGTCCTGGAAAATAAAATGAAGTAGGAATGGCGATCCTGGCCAACGTTCAGTATTATTGGTGATCCTGGCCCTGGAGAGATACCATTCAGTATTTATGGCGATCCTGGCCCTGGAAAGATAACATTATGTAGCAATGGCGATCCTGGCCCTGGAAAGATAACATTCAGTATTATTGGCGATCCTGACCCTGGAAAGATAGTATTCAATAGCGATGACGATCATGGTCCTGGAAAATAAAATGAAGTAGGAATGGCGATCCTGGCCAACGTTCAGTATTATTGGTGATCCTGGCCCTGGAGAGATACCATTCAGTATTATTGGCGATCCTGGCCCTGGAAAGATAACGTTAAGTAGCAATGGTGATCCTGGCCTTGAAAAGGTAACATTCAATATTATTGGCGATCCTGACCCTGGGAAGATAACATTCAGTATTACCGGCGATCCTGGCCTTGGAAAGATAACAGTAAGTAGCAATGGTGATCCTGGTCCTGAAAAGATAACATTCAGTAGCAATGGCGGTCCGGACCCTGGAAAGATAACATTAGGTAGCATTGGCGATCCTGGCCCTGAAAAGGTAACATTCAATATTATTGGCGATCCTGGTCCTGGGAAGACAACATTCAGTATTACCGGCAATCCTGGGCCTAGAAAGATAACATTCAGTATTATTGGCGATCCTGGCCCTGGAAGGATAACATTCAGTATTATTGGCGATCCTGGCCCTGGAAGGATAGTATTCAGTAGCAATGACGATCATGGTCCTGGAAAATAAAATGAAGTGCGATCCTAGCCAACGTTCAGTATTGGTGATCCTGGTCCTGGAGAGATACTATTCAGTATTATCGGCGATCCTGGTCCTGGAAAGATCACGTTAACCTAAGTAGCAATGGCGATCCTGACCCTGAAAAGGTAACATTCAGTATTACCGACGATCCTGGCCCTGGAAAGATAACATTCAGTAGCATTGGCGATCCTGGCCCTAGAAAGGTAACATTCAGTATTTATAGCGATCCTGGTCCTGGAAAGATCACGTTTAACCTAAGTAGCAATGGCGATCCTGACCCTGAAAAGGTAACATTCAGTATTACCGACTATCCTGGCCCTGGAAAGATAACAGTAAGTAGCAATGGTGATCCTGGTCCTGAAAAGATAACATTCAGTAGCAATGGCGGTCCGGACCCTGGAAAGATAACATTCAGTATTATTGGCGATCCTGGTCCTGGGAAGATAACATTCAGTATTATTGGCGATCCTGGTCCTGGAAAGATCACGTTAACCTAAGTAGCAATGGCGATCCTGACCCTGAAAAGGTAACATTCAGTATTACCGACGATCCTGGCCCTGGAAAGATAACATTCAGTAGCATTGGCGATCCTGGCCCACGAAGGATAACAGTAAGTAGCATTGCCGATCCTGGCCCTAGAAAGGTAACATTCAGTATTTATGGCAATCCTGGTCTTGGAAAGATAACAGTAAGTAGCATTGGCGATCCTGGCCCTCGAAAGATACCGTAGAAACCCGTCTATAAGGAATAGAAGCGACTGTGATGATAGCATATTTCACGCTAGCGCCCTCCACAATATTATATCATTATGGAATTTGAGCAAATCATTTACCGACACAATCAGGTATACAATGTATTATTTTATCTTTATTTCGCATCTCACGAGCATAGCTCACTTGGCAAGGCATAAGACTTTGGTTCTTTAGATCGGAAGATGGTGAGTTCGAGCCTCATCACGGTCACACAAACTTTTATAAACAAAATATTGTTCAAACTTTTCATTTATATTTTCTTGCATTTTCTAAAGACTCCTTTCGTGATCATTTTTTTTTTTCATATTTAGTTTAATTTATTCTATTGTTTTTCTTTTATTGTTTCTTTTCTTTGTCTTTTTTTCTTGTTTAATTTTATTTTTCTTTATTTTTCTTTGATTCATATAATATTGGCAGGATAAGGAGAGGAGGAACTAAAGACCCATTCAGTGATTTGCTCATCCGGACGATCGTAAAAATCATCAAAATTCACCTTTGTCATTGTCATAGATGTGGTAACATATAGCCTGCTAGTGGTTCAGCAGAAAACCGTGTGACACATAATATACATTTGGCTACATTTTATTATACGATAAATACGAATTTATTAAACATGGTAACAAATATTCTCTAGCAGATCGGTTATACGATGGAACTGGTAGGCATAGGCCTATTATAAATTCGGGATATTAAATATCTTCCTGACGAGACAGATCTGCGCATGTGGTCAAAGACGATTCCTTACTAGCCACAGACCGTCCGCTGGAATTAGTTGAATCGCTATGGCTGTTGGTCGGACCTCTCATCTCTCCACATCGATTGTGACCTATCCCCGACATTGCCCTTATGAACTCACATCCTCCTGTTTTATTCAATACGCTGGCGAAGTTACGTAATAATCGGATTAACTACCATAGCAATAGGTGAAAACAATTTTGAATATACCGCGTTATACACTGATACGTTCAGGCGGTACCTCTTCATTGAACCATATCATGCTGCACCTGTAAGATCTTTGACAAGACCAGTATTGTATTCAATCTATGATTGCAGACATACACAGTACAGGTGATGAGTGTAACTTGCTTGTAGCGCAGCGCGATATGTTCAAAATTGTTTTCACCTATTGCTATGGTAATTAATCCGATTAATTACGCAACTTCACCAGCGTATAATGGCCGAATAAATTCTGACCATCACTTGGCTTGTTGGATTCGTCTATACTACAATTCGCTGTCGAAGTGACGTAATAATCGCAATAACTACCATCAAGCAGATTGCACTAATCACCCGCGTATGTCACCAAACATAGATTGAATTCCACTCTTTTCATAAATACTAATCTTACATGGCGAGTGATTAGCAATTCTTTGACAACTATGGTTTAATGCATAGGTGCCACGTGAACGATGAAGTGCAGGGCTATATATTCGAAATTGTATTCATCAATTGCTATGGTAGTTAATCCGATTAATTACGTCACATCGACAGCGAATAGCCTATAGTATGGGTTCAAGTGGAACAAAAAAAGTGTATGTCCATTGCTAGCTATGGTAATTAATCATGTTAGTGTTTACATCACTACTTCGGTGAAGACAAGAGAAGTGTGCCTTCTCTACCAACGCCTGTGATATAACAGGTGCAAGCGAAACAAAATTGAATGACCAGAATAGTTTCCTTTGTCAGATGAATTGATTGAAGTTTTGAAGACACTCTATTCTTGATGGGACAATAGATTCAAATATGGAATAATTATTATTCCTCATCTATTTTTTTTTTATTGAAAAAACTGCAATTGTGGCAAAAGAACAATATTTATTTTGATTTCATTTCAAGTAGAAACAAAATCGTGCTTAAGCCAAAAACGCACCCTACCTCAAGAATTGGGATGGCACAAAGGTGCAACATAGGTTTTTATTGCAAAGACGAGGACAGACAAGTAGTTACAACACATCTGTCTAACCGTGGGTTTCGCTATTATTTAGAATAAATGCTTTTACTAGTTTCTATAAAACCACAAAATTACAAAAAAAAACTATAAAAAAAACTAAAAAAAAACTAAAAAAAAACGCACCTAAAATTAAAAGTAGAAAGGTAGATTTGAAGAAAGATAAAAGAACATGTCAAAAAGTTAAAATTAAACGAGAATGAAAAAGCGGAACCGGTGCCCGGACCATGCTCTCTTCAGCATGTCTTCAGTTCCAAAGTCTGACGCTCTATCAATTGAGCTATACGATCCTGATATACGAAACAGTCGTTATTATGTCAATACAATTGATTGGTGTTACAACATACTTAGCCACCCAGTGCCAGTATATATTTGCTCAAACTCCAAATACAACAAGCAACCAATTTTATTGAGGGCGTTTCTTAGGTATATCCTTGTAGACGGGGTTTTACGGTATAGCATTAAGTATCATTGGCGATCCTGGCCCTAGAAAGGTAACATTCAGTATTTATAGCGATCCTGGTCCTGGAAAGATCACGTTTAACCTAAGTAGCAATGGCGATCCTGACCCTGAAAAGGTAACATTCAGTATTACAGACGATCATGGCCCTGGAAAGATAACAGTAAGTAGCAATGGTGATCCTGGTCCTGAAAAGATAACATTCAGTAGCAATGGCGGTCCGGACCCTGGAAAGATAACATTCAGTATTACCGGCGATCCTGGCCCTGGAAAGATAACAGTAAGTAGCAATGGTGATCCTGGTCCTGAAAAGATAACATTCAGTAGCAATGGCGGTCCGGACCCTGGAAAGATAACATTCAGTATTACCGGCGATCCTGGCCCTGGAAAGATAACAGTAAGTAGCAATGGTGATCCTGGCCCTGGAAAGATAACATTCAGTAGCAATGGCGGTCCGGACCCTGGAAAGATAACATTCAGTATTACCGGCGATCCTGGCCCTGGAAAGATAACAGTAAGTAGCAATGGTGATCCTGATCCTGAAAAGATAACATTCAGTAGCAATGGCGGTCCGGACCCTGGAAAGATAACATTCAGTATTACCGGCGATCCTGGCCCTGGAAAGATAACAGTAAGTAGCAATGGTGATCCTGGTCCTGAAAAGATAACATTCAGTATAGCAATGGCGGTCCGGACCCTGGAAAGATAACATTCAGTATTACCGGCGATCCTGGCCCTGGAAAGATAACAGTAAGTAGCAATGGTGATCCTGGTCCTGAAAAGATAACATTCAGTAGCAATGGCGGTCCGGACCCTGGAAAGATAACATTCAGTATTACCGGCGATCCTGGCCCTGGAAAGATAACAGTAAGTAGCAATGGTGATCCTGGTCCTGAAAAGATAACATTCAGTAGCAATGGCGGTCCGGACCCTGGAAAGATAACATTCAGTATTACCGGCGATCCTGGCCCTGGAAAGATAACAGTAAGTAGCAATGGTGATCCTGGTCCTGAAAAGATAACATTCAGTAGCAATGGCGGTCCGGACCCTGGAAAGATAACATTCAGTATTACCGGCGATCCTGGCCTTGGAAAGATAACAGTAAGTAGCAATGGTGATCCTGGTCCTGAAAAGATAACATTCAGTAGCATTGGCGGTCCGGACCCTGGAAAGATAACATTCAGTATTATTGGCGATCCTGGTCCTGGGAAGATAACATTCAGTATTATTGGCGATCCTGACCCTATAGGAAGATAACATTCAGTATTATTGGCGATCATGGCCCTGGTAAGATAACGTTCAGTAATATGGTTCTCCTGGTCCTTCCTTGAAAACTAACATTTTGTAGCAATGGTAACCATGGCGTTGAAAATATAACGTTCATTGGTTGTTTTTTTTTTTCATAAATGTTTACCCTGGCATTAAAAACCCACACCAAGACATTGACCTATTACGTATGATACGTAATAGTCTAATATTAATTCAAATGAATTATTCAGTAATACTTTTTAAGTAACATATACGAAAAAGAAGAACGAAGGGGAGAAAAGGATAAATAACTTATTTGAGGTGCTACAAACATAATATTCCTATACAACGGTCAAACTTGTCCTGGTTGCAATTTATTGAGAACAGAGAATAGAATAATAACGAAACCAATTTAAATGAGCGCGTAATTTGACGATGTATGTTATTTACCAAAACACATTGAAGAATAAGATTGGATCCCTTTAATTTCCGTTCCACAGATTCGGTCAATACTGTCTGTCAATGGTGCAGCTTTATTCATCACACTGTGTCAAGTGTGTCCTTTCTGGTCATCATGGCTTTATTTTATTAAAGGCCAGTTCAGTTATAAATGTTCGTCCGGAGGATCGTAAAAATCATCAAAATTCAGATTTTGGCACCTTTGTTTATTTAAATGCCATGAACGTGTTAATATAGCCTGCTAGTGGTTAAGCCGAAAGCGACCGTATTAAAAACAAAATACAACATTATACATGAATCTGTAATTTCTCTACTTTAAAAGGAGAGAAACTTTAACGATACTGCTGTTTTCCTCAAGTTTTTTTTGGCCAAATTTATCAGTGCAAAAATACCTAGCGACAATTTTAATGATTGAGTAAGATTTAATCTTTCCTTATAGAGAAGTCCTTCTCTGACATGTGAGAGGGCTGAGTCTTCGGATATGAATAAGTTATAATGTCCAACTTGACATCAATTTTTGATAATACTTGCAAGTAATTCCGAAACCTATCGTGACTTGTAACTATAGTTATATCTTATTTTCTGCATGATTTACTGTGTTATATTAGCCCCTTGGAACTTCGAACACAGGAAATTAACCCTTTCGCACAGGAATAGAAACTTACAAACCAACAAACGGGGTGGCTCGTTTATTGACCAGTTACAAAACATTGTTACAAATCAATACAATTTAT
The DNA here is from genome assembly GCF_039555335.1 of Amphiura filiformis. Lineage (NCBI taxonomy): Eukaryota > Metazoa > Echinodermata > Ophiuroidea > Amphilepidida > Amphiuridae > Amphiura > Amphiura filiformis. The sequence goes on along the minus strand of NC_092628.1, from coordinate 49,040,267 downwards.
AAGAACGGAAAAACTGCCGGAAATTTTCGTTAATCAGGTTACTTTGTATACATGGTCAAAAGTTTAAAAAATGTAAATTATAGCAGAGGAAAAATGTGGAAAAATTAGAAATAAATAGTATATGCCCAGTAAACACAAAAACGTTTTAAAAACGTTTAAAAAAAGTTGGCTTTTGGTTTCGGTAAAAACGTTTTAATAACATTAAAATGTCGGGTTATATAAAGGTCATGAAATCGTTTTTGACGTTTGGCATGAAAACACACTACAACAACATTTTTAAATTGTTTTCAAAATGTTATTGTAAACTATTTTTGCAAACATTTTTTTCAAATGTTCTTAAAATATATTTTTCAAAACGTTTTAATAACATCTAACTGTCGGGTTATATAAAGGTCATGAAAACGTTTTTAAAACGTTATTGCAAATATTTTGGGCAAACATTTTTCGCAAAATATTTTGTCAACCCCAAAATAACATTCTGTTTAAAATGTTTTGTATCAAGTTTTCAAAAATGTTTTTGGAACGTTATAAAAACTTTTTTATACCCTTTATATAACCCGACATTTAAAAAAAACATTTTGGGTTTGCTGAGCAGTTTATTATCAAGAACTGTTTTTTAATGTTATGAAAACGTTTTATACCCTTAATATACCCTTTATATAACCCGACATTTAAACGCTTTCTAACAAGCTTTTATAACCTTTTGCAAATGATGTCGAAACGTTTTGTGTTTGCTGGGTGAACATTGAATGTCTGAACGTGCAATGGTAAAAAATATAGCATGATGTCAAATTTTGACTTTTTATTTCACGTGGCGAAACTCTGGGGAGAATATACAATAAATTAATGTAGACCTATAACATTATAGTGAGGTGAGGCAGGAACGTACATGAGACAAGAGACGAGGAATGTAATGTACTTTTAAAACACTATTTTCCTATGATAGTCACATAATTGCTTTAGGGCAATGGAGTCAGGAGTGTTATTTCTTTTATCTTGAAATATTAATGTTTTGTTCACATATCAGAGCTATATAAGAGATTGTTTTCAAATAATTATATTTTAATGTTGTTCTTTTATAAGACTGCTCAAGATTACTATGCCGAGTATACCACTATTTCTGGATCGCTCTACTTTTCGTTGCACACTCTGGCTTACGACGCCGTACTAGCAGCAGCACTTGCTTTAAATGGCTCTCTGCAACAACTTCGAGCAGGTATTTGTAAATTGGTTTATTCCCATATCTCTCGTTGGGCTGGTTTTCTGACACTAGACTCAGTGAGACCACCGCTGTATCCTAAATCTTGCCAATGACGATAAACCCCGGGATTTAGAAAATCTTTAGAAAATTATAATACATATAACAAGTATAAACAGAAAGAGAAGCTCGAACGAATTGGTATATAAAATGGATTTTATTTTATATATAATCCACAAGCTTCATCTATAATATTCTCTTGGGTCTGCATCCTATACTTGGGTAATTTGCAATCCTCGCATTGTCCCATATCGCCTTACACTCTGTTAGGGTATAACGCATTTGGGCCATCTTCTCCATCTTCTGAATTGAAACACATAACAACAAATTAAACTATAAGTAAGTGGGTTAATGCATGTGAGTTGTAAAGGTGCCTTTGCTTTATATCATGCATATAGAACGGTATCAAATCCCGGCCCGAGTGCAATCAATTCATCTCAAATTGTGATTGATAAGTAAAGAAGGCGCATTGCGGCAAACGCCATTTTGATATACATGATATATAAGCGCAAATGTGAAACAAGATCAAAATTGATAAAATGTTGGCAGCAAAATTATTTTTAATCATTCATTATTTTTGATAGGAATACTGTAGTATTGTTGATTTTGGTATCAAAATGTTCATTATTTAATACAGATTACAAAAATATGAATATCTCGATTTTAATATTTCCCAATCCGCCTCATTTACTCATGCTGGGTCACAATTATTAAATATTTAAACTCTGATTTTCACATAATCTCCTTCAAACTGATTTTCATAGTACATCAAAGTGCATGACATTTACATTTATAGCTGAAAATGTTCCGCTTCCGGTGTTTCATTATTAACATAACCCAATTAATATCGATAGTACATGTTTATTAATCCCTGCGGAATTGAGGGTGGAAATTAAATATGCTTTTATAAAATTCCTAAATGATTAAGCAAGTCTGATTAAAGCATTTTATCATGTAATTTTTTCGCTCTCAGTGAACAAAACATTACATGACTTCAAATTTGGGGATACAGAGACTCGAGAGATCATAGCGAAGACACTAGATAACATGTTCTTTCACGGGGCATCGGTAAGTATTCAAATAAGAATATCAAAAAATATTATATTTACAATTTATCAGAAAACCATTCTTTGTATTTTACAAGGGAATCTTTTTCGTTCGAGGGTGCTCTGTATTTTTCTTAAAATCTATATGAATATGAGAAAAACTGGTGAAAAATTATGTTTATTATTTAATATATTTAATTCCTATCGATCATGCCACTGTTTTTTCCATGACGAAAACAGTTTATAGTTGAATTCGAAGATATAAAAATATCGATAAGTTGTATTATGTACGTTTTCGCTGTCAATATATTAAGGGGGTACTACACCCCTGGCCAATTTTGTGCCTATTTTTGCATTTTTCTCAAAAATTATAGCGCATTTGTGACAGGCAAGATTTGTATATTATAGGGGCAAAGACTACAACTACTGCACTGAAAATTCAGCAACTCAAGGCAAGTAATTATTGATTTATTGATCAAATATTGGTTTTCCCTCATTTTTAACTGTAACGCCACAACTGTTGTCTGTGCTGAAATAAAATTTCCAGTGCAGAAGTTGTAGTCCTTGCCCCAATAATATACGTATCTTACTTGTCACCAATGCGCTATAATTTTTGAGAAAATGCAAAAATAGGCACAAAATTGGGCAGGGGTGTAGTACCCCCTTGAATGATCTTGCGAGATTTTCATTAATTTGCAGATAAAAAAATAACAACAACAAAACATTACAGTTTAAAAAGCCCGTCTTAGGCACATAATGCAAAATACAATCAATCAACAAAAGCTTGAAAGAAAGAAAAAATAAACATAGAGACGGAGAAACAAATTTACTATTCAATAAATGTGTATAAATTGTGTAGTTCATGTCTAACCGGTAAACGGTAAGATTACGTTAATGCTTCAGCTTGTAATGAAATCAAAAAAATGCTCTCGCTCGTACACATCTATTATGTACACTTGGGAATTCGTCGAGACTATTGCCACTTGTTCTCGAAAAAGTGGGAGTCAAGAATGATTGGTATCAAATGGCTCTTAATTGATGAATTTATAGAAAGTTAATATCTTGTGATAAAAGATGACGAATAAAGAGGTGTGGACACAAAATGGACATAGCAATCATACAGATATGGAACTAAATTACAGAACTAACTTTGTATAACATTATATTAAGCCTATCACACAAGAACAAAAACGGGGCTCCAAGAATTAGTTATCAATTGAGATTAGCTTTAAATCACATTTATTTCGAAAGTGTTTGATTGAATTTGTTACTTTATGATTAGGGTTAGCGTTAAGGGAATTCCATAACAGTGGGCCGGTAATTAAATGATCAGTGACTACTTTCTTATTTCTTATTTGATTATACTTATTACCGTTTCTTGTGTGGTTGCTATGAATATTAGATCGTTTTACAAAGAAATTATCGAATGTAATGGTAGTTGTTAAACAGAATATTTATATAATTAAATACACAAAGTTCTAGTTACTAGTATCACTTTGCACTTTGCTTGGTTCACGTTTAAACAGTCAATGGAAAGATTATATTACGCTATGCTTCCGATTGCATTAATAAAAAACGCCCTCGCCAAAAATCTATAAAGCGTGAATATTTGTTTAGCAACTAAAACCGAAGTGCACAATAACATATTTTTTTAAACAGTGCTGTTTTAGCTGGGTTTTTTTTCTATAGGACCTAATGGCTGAAACCATAGGATTCATTTGATCAAGGGGTGTCAGTGTTTGTGGAATTATCAAGGGTTAAACACCTTCGGCCTTACTCGTATCAATCGAAAAAAAAACCTAATCTTTTTTTCTTTGTTTCTTATTTTGTCTTTTCCTTATTTTTGATGGTTTATTGTGTGTCTTGATTGCAGGGTCCTGTTGGTTTTGCAGACGATGGAGATAGGCTCGGTGTATTCAATATACAACAGTTTAACATAAGTAAGATTATATTTTTGTCATTATGTTTTGTCAAATTCGCAAGCGCTTCAAACAAACTGTCGGTAACTCTTTCAATGTTTAATGAAATAACTGCAAGTTATTAAATTCAATTGCAATCCATATTTCAAATGTATTATGTAAACTTTAGTCAACCAAAAATATAGTGATCTCCCCATATCTCGCCATATAGTTGATGAAACCAATTTAATTTGCGCGTTGTGGTACATTTGAATGCAGTTATAACATTTTTTGGTCGGATGGCTATTCATCAAAACATATTCTTAAATTTTTTCTAATAAATTACAGGAAATTAAAGTGAATAACATTTATTAGTTATGTATTGTGACATGTGCATAGTGTGAAAACATACAGACGATATTAATAATTTCAATTCACTGAAATGAACATCCAACGTTGATGTTTTGATGGTGGGTCGATGACCAGTATAATAACATCTGATCATCATTTAAGTTGAAATAAATGGCGTAAAATCGCATGAAGATTTCTCAATCATGTGGTTTGTAGCATGTAATACAAATCTAATAAAATTGGCAAAGTTATCAGAATAGACGTTTTGGCGTGATAACCTGCACAAGCAACAGAAGTACACCAGTATATTGCACAGTATATTGCACTTCAGTGGTGGGCGGTATACGAAACTATAGAAAGCGATATTATATCATATGACTGAGTGAGCCAATAGTCAGCGAGTGACTAGCGTGGATAAGTACGATCACATAAAAGATTGCGTTTTTTAAATTAGAAAATCTATGACTAATTATATTGCATTACAGGAAACTTTTATATGCGTTATTCTTTAAAACACATGCTCGTATATGACGCTCACAAGAGTTATCTTAAAAGTGCACTTTTATATACTTTCAGGTGGTTTTACACAGACCGTAGGTTTTTATCAGTCTTATGATGAGAAGTTCATATGGGATGCACCACATAAATTGGTGTGGGCAAGTGAGTATAGATTTGCTGTTTTTCAGTCAGCCGCCTGGACAACCAATTCTTTAGAAATGCTTAGTCGCGCTAAAAGTCGATCGATACATGTAAAAATCAGCACAATTCAGAGATACACCTTTTTGCTATGAAATTAATTTTCTCGGTCAAATATAAAGCAATATTTTTTTTTTTTTCTTCAGTAATGTCAGTTAAAAACTTGGTGCTTGGATATACATTTTTTAAAAATCCTGGTGTTAAAATTAAGCATCAAATTGTGTCTTTTAGTGTGATATTTTTGATTTTTATAGGCCTTGAATTCGCCTGCGAGCTTTTTACGGAATTCATGTTTTAGCGTCTCAAACTAACATAGTTTGCTAAAGAAAGATATTTCCCACCTCTGTAAAGCACATCGTGTGGGTCTATATGTTATAGTTTTGTCAGAATTTCCGTTTTTGTTTTACCCTTTTTCCATTCATGCTCCGAAAATGTCAAACTAAGTAAAAGTAGGTAATGGTGAGTACTTTTATCTCGAGAGCAACCAGCAGAAATAGTCGATATTTCCTTTGTTGGTATCCAGGTCAATTTTTCATTGAAAGCAAATTGCCCGACCAGCGATTAAATCCCCAATTGGGTGTTCTGGTTAAACATGATCAGTAGGAGCGCTATAGGTCTGGGAATTTCTTTGCTATATTGAAGTTCTGGCAACACTATAGCCATGCCGGTATTCCTATTAAACCTAGGGATATCGATCCACAATGCTAGTACTAGCCTTAGATTTCACGTGTTGATTTTGAAATTTTTTCAGCCGACAGTGAAAGATGGTGAAATCAAAACGGAAATTCTGACAAAACTATGATATATCGCTCACGGTGATGTGCGTTAGAAAGTTGGGAAAAATCCTTCATTAGCGAACTATCTTACTTTGAAAAGCTAAAAGGTTGATCAAAAAAAGGCTCGCGGGCAGAGTTTAAGCCTATCAAAATCGAAAATCTTACACTAAATGACTACATTTCACGCCTAAGTTTAACACTAGGATTTGAAAAAAAATACAGTATCAAGCACTACAGTTTTTCCTGACATTTACTGAAACAATGAAAAGGATTGCTTTTCATTTGGCCGAGAAAATTAATTTTACAATGAAAAGGTGTAACGCAAAATTTAGCTCATTTCAACACCAAATTCGATCGTTTGTATTGCCTCATTAAGTGACTGAGTGAGCCTTGCAGAACAAAAGAATCGGTTGTCCAGGTTGCTAACTGTTTTAAAGATAACTACATACAAGAATAATTTTATTGAAAGTCTTCCGTGAGAAAGTGTAAACATTATGATTGGATCAGGCCAAAAAAAACCAAGTTTGTTTCCTGTAGCGCGCGCATTTCGTTTTTGACGGCTTATTGTGCGAATTTGAATTTTTTTCACTTACAAAGAAAAAAAAGAAGAAGAAAACCCGGAGAAATCACAAAAAAATAATACAAAACACTACTGGAGTAAACATTTATACATTACACAACAAACGAGCAGAGTGAAAAACTACTGCAAGTTGAAAGGGGTCATAAATATTCTTGAATATGAAGAATATGTTTTTGTGTGTGTGTTGGAGAGACCCACTGTAAATTTCCATTCCAATTTGCAACCAAAAAGGTGTTTTTTTTTTCATTTGAAGACATGGATAATAAAAAAAAATCATAAAAAACCGCATTTCGCATTTGACTTGTTTGACCTACTACATGAAACAAACATGGTTTTTTTTTTGCCTCATAAACCCGGGTCATAAACACAACACAAAAAGAAAGTCCGCACTATTGTAACCCGGCCTACACCAAAAACTGGTCAGTGTTATGACAATTTGATTGATAAGGTTGATACCAAATTTTGCTACCAAACACTCTAAATAGACAAAGATTGATACCAGCATATGAGATTTGGTGTATTTTCAAAAGTTGCAAATCAAAACGATACACGCGGTCGAAACATAGAGGGTCTGTATCCCGCTGCCCGATATTTGGTACGGTTTAGAACTTTGGGTCTATAATAAGAAATCCATGGTATTTATAACGGATGAATATTTTTGATCTTAGGGATGAAATCAAAACTCGACCGGCGGTTGACCGTCGGTTCTGTCCGGTGATTGTTCTAAACAATGGCAACCTAACGGAACCGCTGGTCAACTTTAAAGAGCTTTATATTGAATGTACGTGAAGATTTCATAAAATAATATTATGGAGCTAAACTGATATGAAATCCACTAGCCAGTTATTTGGGTGTAGAAATTAAACCAGATACATGGCCAATGGATCTCACAGTTAGACGGGGAAAGACTCGCTGAATACTCGAACAGAAATATACGGATAACAAAATATAACTTCACAATAAACTTTAATTCCGCATCATCAAATCAACAAAGTGATCACAACATAATATAGATTACGGATTGAATACGCTTGCGGTCCTTCTCCCACAGTGACTGGCCATCGACTACCTAGAATAATAGGCGAGGGTACTTGATGAGAGAAAGCCGCGGAGCGATATATTTAAATGAGGAAATATAGAAAGAAAATAGCGCCATAACAATAACAAAACACATTATTCTGATGATGGGAGAAATAAATTAAAAATAACTGAATATCCCGATCGTGACGATTAGAATAACATATAAATGTTTGAATAAACAAAGGGATCACTCGTTACCATATTAGGTCAACTTTACATAATTCTGCATTGTTGACCATCACCTTAAAGCCATAATGTACCTTTTCCATCAAATTTTACTGAATTGTTTGATTTTTTACTCAAAATGCTAACATAACTTTAATAATAACTGTCAAGAAAGGTTTCTGTTCATATAATAAGATAACGAGAAAAAAAACGGGAAAGAAACCACGCTGGCTATTTTGGCCGTTTAACTTGTGAATTATGACAGCATGTCAAATTTGCTCTAACCAACACAACGAATTTGGCTGATTCCATTTAGGTGTAAGTTGGACCATGATGTCAAAAAATAAGAATTGAAAAAAAAAAAGCAATTTCATATCATTAGAAAGATTGTATATTATGGCTTAAACGTTATACCAATAAAACATTGTGCCATGTGACATAACATGGTTAATCATGTATTTCTTTTTTATTTGCTTAGATGGTGCACCACCTCATGACGAGATCAAGACGGAAGAAAAGTTGCTGACGATGTCACCTGGCATTTTAGGCGTGGTCTTCTGTCTGTCAGTCATGGGAATTCTGTTGGCAATTGGTTTGCTAGTTTTCAATATTGTTAAACGAAATGAAAGGTACAAAATTTGAAAAATGGGTAACAAGATAATTGTTTTAATCATCAAGTAATGTGAACCTTTTTTACCATTGTAGGTCCTAATCAAAACTTCTTTTTTCTGCAAAAATATTGAAAAGAATAAGATATTCGCATTGACTCCGTGCGTAAAGAACCATTTTTGCCCTTATTGAAGGGCCAACATGGTTGGGTTTCCCATGAACCTACCAGGCAAGATCCAAGACCCATCCGGGGCTTTTGGGGCCTATCATTTAGCATTTTCCTACATAGCAATGAATATGTGAATATTAACAACCCAATAAACGATCCACTAGTTCATATCGGTATGAATTCGGCCTAATCCAAATTCGGCGTTTGGTAAATTCATGTTATGGATGATTTGAATTTAGCGAACAAGGGATCAACGATTTATCTCCAGAGGGCAGCATATCAATTGTTTAACGGTGATCAACGTCGGACGTACTACGCTGCACCGTTAGCTAACCCAGTATGTCGCCCGCTTTCGCTTACTTATCAGGCTGAACACTGTTAAAAATAATGATATGCTGCCATCTAGAGCTAAATTGGTCGATCCCATGTTCACTAATTCAAAATAATCCATGCGTAACATGAATTTATCACTCAACACTTAACACTCAATGTCCAGTGGCGTAGATTTCTTTTCGCCATTGGGGGGATGGGGTTAGAAAAAAATTCTTGAAGTCAGCACCTTTTGGCGACAAAATAAGGTTATGGTACAAATGCGCGAGAAGCGCGCGAAAAAATTTGCAATATTAAAGCTAAACTGGTGAAATATTGTACAAAAGTTGAATAAATTCGCGCGGAGCGCGAACAATTTAGCACTTTTTAGGTTGAAATGGCCAAATATGGGGTTAATTTGATTGGAAACCCATATACAGGCGTCAACATTGGGGGGGTGATTGTATGGATCATCCCCTGGCAAAATATTGGGGGATAAATCCCCCCATCCCAGGATCTACGCCTATGTCAATGTCGTATAAATACTCCGATGTTCTTTTTAGGACAATTATTTTATTATTATTTTATTTAGGACAATTAAAATGTCAAGTCCCAACATCAACAATTTAATCATAGTTGGAGGCATCGTGTCATATGTTGCTGCAATAATGTCTGGAGTCGATAGATCGCTTGTAGGAGAAAATGCTATGGACCACGTATGCCGAGTGAGTATTTAACCTCTTTTTGTCTTTGCGTTAAATTGTTTTCAAAAGTGATTGATTATTTTGCTAAAAATATGTCAAAATGTTTTAAAGGAGTATTTCGTGATCCTAGCATCCTCTTTTTCTGACATTTTTCAGTACATATCCACGAAGAAAGCATATCCCTAAAATTTCAGTTGATTCCGATATTGCGTTTGCGAGTTATGCATGATTATGTGTATTACACTGCTCCATAGACAATACGTTGTAATTTCGTTCTGGTGCACCAGAACGAAATTCAAATTTCGCGATATCTTTGCTAAACGAATTAATCTGCAAGAAATATTTTGAACATAAACATTATGTAGCCAGAGGTTTCCAGTGATATAAAAATCTCAACTTTTTTTGAGAAAAGTGGGGGGATGAGGCTGTGGATCACGAAATGCCCCTTTAAAAGCTCAAAAACCATAATTATAAGAAACCAGATTTGGTCATCTCAGATTATTAAATATAGTATCCTCATATAGGTCTGGTTGTCAAAACCAAGATGGAAGCTTTAACAGCATGCCTCGACTATATTAATACGTATTCATAAATAGGCACGTGACCACCTCCGCGCTGCCATAATAGCTTATAGACAGTAAGTCTCGAAGTGACTTTCTACATAGCGGGTGGTCTTCCTGTACATTTTGTTCAACTTTTTGATTATTGTAAACGTTTGCGTCGATAAATATTTTTCCGTCGGCAAATACTTTCAAAATGTTATTTTTGGTAACATTATACAAATTCGGAATCCCCCCATGTGTAATAATTTTGCTATTCAATTAATACTTAAATTTGATGATATTTATCTAAAGATTTCCTATCCTTTTCAATGGCATGAAGATTTGGTCACTCTTGCTGGTCTTGGTATGTCGTGCCCATGGACCACGTGCCGTATTTATAAATACGTATTTATAAATATAGTCGAAGCATACTGTTTAAGTACCTGATGAATGTGTAATTGTTCATAGTTTATATATCAGGTTCCAGATAATGAACGTTTTATTTCAGTGCATGTAAATTGTTTTGGCCATCTCTAACAAGTCTTATCAAATTCGGTTTCTTTGAACAGGCACGCTTGTGGCTTTTGGCTCTTGGCTTTACCCTGTCATTTGGCTCCATGTTTTCTAAAACCTTTCGAGTACATCGAATATTTCTAAACAAGAAAATGGAAAAGAGGGTACGTGCTTTTAGTTAATAAAAATATGCCAAAGACGAAAATAGCAGAATGAGAAGAAGGAGGAGGAGGCGGAGGGGAAGAAGAAGAAGAAGAAGAAGAATGTGAAGGAGAAGGAGGGGGAGGAGGAGGAGCTTCTAATATATCTTCGCACATTTGTAAGCTTGTACAAGATAATGCTCAAGTTACAGAAATTTTAAAGGAATACATATTATTGGTTAAGTTAACAATTCTTTCCAATCAGTAGTTTTCTACAACTTTTAGCATCTTAATGCGATCTTTATTACAGGTGGTGAAAGACTATCAATTACTTGGCATGGCAATGTCTTTTGTTGCCTTGGAAACGATATATTTGCTCATTTGGGAGGTGATGTATCCATTACATGCTGTCACCGAGACATTTTTGAGTCAGGTAGTTGTAGTGTTATAGTTGGACTATAAATGTGTATTTTTTTTTTTTTTAACGGAAAACGTATGAATTAACTATGAACTTTATCGAATGTTTGCGTATACTTTTCCTTACAACCCAATTGTGAATCATAACCCATGTGCACGAATCCTTAAATTGAACTTTAATTTCAATTTTGTTTTCCTCCAATAAAGGCCACAATAAAAGACGATTTGATGATAGTCCCGTCCATAGAATCGTGTTATAGAGCAGAATTCCGCAGCATTTCATGGCTTGTAGGTATCTACGTTTTCAATGGGGTTTTACTACTGTTTGGGTTGTTCTTAGGTAAGTTAAGTTTATTTAATAACCCCCTGAGCACTACCTGCTGAGTGCTGATCTAACATTTATACCTCTGATTGGTCAATTACATGATATCTTCATTTTAATCACCAATCAGAATGGAGCTTTGCAAATAATTCATGCGTGGTGAAATTATTCTAACAATGTTGCTGATTGGTCCAATTGATAATGAAAACTTCTTTTTGGCCAGTCGGTAGGTAGTTCTCATAGGCCCGGCCAATGGTGATGAATTTGAAAGAAACACTATGATTGTTTTTTTTCGTAGAATTTGAAACTACGACTGATCAATTTAAAAAGGCAACGATTTCCGGAATTATGGGAGAACCCGTTGATTAGAAATGACATGTGTTTGAGGAGATGTATTCTTATCAGAGACAGAAACATTTGTGTGTTTGTTTGTTTTTCTTTTCTATGTGCTCATTGGCATAGAGCTATACTAACTGATTAAAATGTTTCTCTTTCTTAATGAAAAGTTAAGTTTCAATGTCTTTGAAAAGGCATTTTTATTTTCCCTGAGCACGGATGTCTTATTTTGTTTTAAAAGCAAGGCACAATCGTAGTTTCTATTTTTAAGCATCTGAATTGCCTATGGAGTGTTATTGAAGAAAATGATTTTTTTTAAATTTAAGGAATGGAATTTTTGCTTTATAACAATAATATCGTCTTTTCAGGTATTGTAAAATAATGTCTTTCCACGATTAGGACTGTATTTTTGATAAAGAATATCATCTTTCATGGACCAGGACAAACTTTGAATAAGGATGTCCTCTTTTCAGGGCTGGAGCATTTTATAACAACTGTCTTTCCAGGACCGGGGCTACCTTTAAATAAGAATGCTGCCTTTGATCCGCGCTTTCCAGAGCTGGAACAGTATTTTGTTAAAAACGTCGTCTTTCCAGGACCGGGCTGCATTTGCGGTATAAAAATATTATCTTTCCACGATCAGGACTATATATAATATCAATTACAAAAATAGCGTCCTTCCTTCTAGGGCTAAGGCATCTTTGAATAAGATTGTATCATAAAAATCAATACAGTGAGAAGGGAAATGTAGATTCTCAACATCAACGTCACCCAACAAATGCGGGTAATATGTAAAATAGGGGGCCTACTGTAAATATTTGGCAATAAAAATGGCGTGGGGGAGTCTGTTACAACGTTTGAATAAACTGTTTCTGGGCTGGATCAAATTGTAATATAAATTTTTTTTCCAGCTGACTATATGTTTGTGTGGGAATAGTGGCCGAGGACATTATATAAGAGTGTCGTTTTTCCTAGGCCCGGGCTACCTTATAAGATGAATGATGTCTTTTATAGCTTACTTTGAAAAGGAATGTCTTATTAATGACTAGGCGAAACTGCATGCATTTCAATAAACATTTTATCATCCAAAGGCTGTGAATCATTTTAATTCAGATTTTGCTTTGTCATTTTATATTCCTCAGCGTATGAAACTCGTCATGTTCACATTAAAGCCTTAAACGACTCCAAAAACATTGGCGTGTCAGTGTACAATGTAACCATACTGTCAATAGTGGGCGCTATCTTCAGTTTACTAATGGATCCTCTTCATTCTCAACTCGTCTACATCATCACAGCTATGTGTATTATACTCAGCACTACATCTACTTTAGTTATTATATTTGCGCCCAAGGTAAAGCATTGCACAGGTACTGAATTCAATTCACTACACTACACCTCACTCACTTTTTATTAAATAAAAATCCAAACTGAGTATACCAGATTCCTATTGCTGTCGACCCTAGAGGTACATTACTGTCAATCTACTTTGTGGCTACTCTAGAGTACCAGTGCCCAGGAACCAGTGCAGTACCAATCCAGCACCAACGGTGTGTATTCTTTAGGTGTAATTCGGATAGAGACCAATGAAAAGTACTAGGGCAGTGTACCTCTGGGGCGGCAGCAATTTAGGAAATTGGTAGTGTACTGTGTATTCTTGAGGAGGAGTACTCTCTTCGTTGTGGCTTTCGTATACTGACTAAGTCTAGATTTGTATTATACTGTCTATGTTGGTGGATTTGTGCACTTCAAACAATACACTCTTAAAACCATCTACTCATTTTTGAATTGAAACTTGTCAAATTTGACAAGGGAAACTATCCAGATGGGAACATAACATATTTCTTTTCAAAATGAATCGGATCATCAAAATGACAAGAAACTACTCCAATTGGATAAAATTGCCTTGACGTTTAAAAAAAATGAATAGGTTCGTGTCAAAAATGACCCAACTTATCAAATTGGAGTAGTTTGTTTTGTCAAGAATGACAAAAAAAAAATCAAATTTGAGCAGTTTGTCTTGTCAGAGGGGGACTTAACCGAATCTTGTTCAAATGAAATGGGTCAAATAATGAGTTGGCGATCTTGCCAATTTGAATAGTTACTTGTTAAAATAAAACGGGAAATATTCATTTTGATAAGATTGTCGGTTCAAAGTGATAACATATAATCAAAATAAATAGTAAATCTCATCAAAAATATATGACTAGGGATTTTATTCAAAAAATGAATTGTACGAAATTAGAGTGTATAATTAATACCCACACTCCGCTAATCACATGAGGAACTTCACGCATTATTTACTCAGGGACTTCATATTCGTCAGTATGCGAAATTCACGATGATTTATACCATTGTGTTGGTGGTGCACTATGCCAATTACCAGAGTTGTAACAAGTCATGCCTTGTGACTTGAGATGAAATGAGGCGACTAACTCGAGTGATATTCAGGGACTTGATTCTATTGAATTTGTACAGTGACTCGAGTGACTTCACTTGACCGGTGCTAAAAATTAGCCCAAATCACTTGAATCGAATTTTTGGTGACTCGTTACAACCCTGCAAATTACCATGTCTTACACGTACTGGGTTGCACCTTGCATGCTTTCCAAACCCCCACAAAATTTTCGATTCCCACTAAAACTCCCCCTCCACCTGGCATAAATATTGAACGGTCCTTAAAAGAAGCGTCACACCAATTGTGGTAAGTATAATGTTTGGAAAACTCCGGTACAGGAAGTTACGGAAGTCTCATGTGCCGCGGCTGTACATGAATATTGCGTTGCGTGGTTTGCTTTATTTTTTAGCCTCTCCGATCCGCTTTAACTTTACGCATTGATATATTTTGTGGCATCACAATTTAACCCTTGCTTCCGTGCCCTGCCGGGCTCTAATATATTGGAACTCCATTATTTGCCAAGTTTTTACTATCGTGACTATGAAAGTCTCCGGCCTCAGCCCTGACGGGCTTGCGGCCTTCATGTTGCGGGTCTGTACCGGGTTATCCCATACATATACCACCTAATACCACACATTGGACCACTTTGCATGCATGATGTAAATTGCATTTCTCCATCCAGACACCTGCATTTGTATTACCTATATATTGCGATGTGCATTGTATATTGATTTAGTATCATTTCATTTGAGAAAGCTTCTTTATAAGGATACTAAAAATCTACTACATTATGATCTAAGATGCTAACACGTCGCCGCAAACTGTAAAATTAAGATGCAACCATGGTGAATTGCACAAATGATTCAAGCTTGATTCAGCATTATGCACGATATAGAGGTGTAAAAATATAAAATTAAACTTGTTAAATCTATTCAACTGGACTCACGGTTTTGAGAGGCAACGGTTTCACACCTTATCCTAGGTGCATCTTCAGACCGTTGCCTCTCAAAACCGTGAGTCCAGTTGAATAGATTTAACAAGTTTCATTTTATATTTGATTATACCTGGATGAATGACAACCTTCACAAACGTAGATATAGAGGTGTGTTTAATTTTTTCAAATCTGACTGTTATGCTCTTTTATCATGTTTATTCTGTCACGACTGGAACATGAATTCTCGAATACAGTGTAGCCTTTCCGTTTCCAGGTTAAACATGAACGAAATAAAGAGTGAACGAATATGCTCGTGCGTGTTAGGTATGTGAGGGTGTGCCACCCGCATGCATGTAATGTTTGTCTATGATCTATCTTCAACACTGTCCGCCCTCTATTCGCCCTAGAATTTAAAAAAAAGTGATGATGTAACAGGATTTACTACCATAGCAATAGATGAATACAATTTTTGAATATATCGCACTGCACTAAATACGTTCACGCGGTACTTATGCATTGAACCATTATCATGCTGATCACTCCCACCTGTAAGATTAGTATCTTTGAAAAGAGCGGTCTTGTATTCAATTGATGATTGCAGACATACTGAGGTGATGGGTGCAACCTGCTTGTAGTGCAGGGCGATATATTCAAAATTGTATTCATCTATAATTGCTATGGAAGTTAATCCGATCTATTACGTCATTTCTACAGCGCAGCGAAAAGAATATTAATATCGTGTTGATCACTCGGACCTTTAAGGTTAGTATCTTTGAAAAGAGCGATACTGCATTCAATCTATGATTGCAGGTGATTAGTGCAACCTACTTGTAGTGCAGGGCGATATAATCAAAAATTGTATTCACCTATTGCTATGGAAGTTAATCCTGTTATAATACATCATCACTTCTACGGCAATTACAACAAAATTTATTATTTGCTAATTCGTTGATCCATTTCTTACAGGTGTTGGAACTCACAGGTTTTACCACGGTGATGGGCATACACCTACCGGAACCCACTGAATCGTCGTTGTCATTACATGGTAATCGATCACGGGTGGAGCCCTCAAATGCAAACACGTGAAGTGAAATCGCCCTTCACGTATAAGTCACAGTTCAAAAAGCCTACAGTACCGTGCCTTTTTATAAAAAGTTTTAATACTAACAAGTACTTCTGTGTGGGATGTCGATGTCAGAGCTTCGATGATGACGTAATCCAGACATTGGCAATGAATCCTATCGGAGAGAAAGCAACAAATCTTACTACATATTATTAAATACTGAAATTTCTTGACCATCCGTACCGCTTTACCGATATCCGTGTGGATTCATGCTTCGTATACACGTTGTCCATTAAAAGTTTCATTGGACTGCCTCGAACAGTTGATCCATTTGGGTCCTAAAACATTATTGTTATCGGTCAAGTAAAAACCAAGGAAGTATAAATATAGTCTTTTCGATATTCCCGATACCTCAAGTCTTTTTCAGCATTCCCGATACCTTAAATTCCCGAAACCTTTTAAGGTTAAGACTTAAAAGTCTTTTTCGTCTTTTTGGACATTCCAGATACCATGTCTTTTTTCCGACATTCCCTATAATTGTTTAGCGTGCAGGTTTATATAATTTGGGCTATGAAGGGTAGTTCGCAAAAATAATGCACGGGAGAAGAATACATAACGATATGAATAGAAACGGGCACTAGAAGTGTATGCCTAGTTAACGTCGCTGTGTGAAAAATAACCGGCTAATATTAATAAAAGTACTCTTCTAAAATTCTAGAAAATATAGTTTTGTAACATGTCCTAAATTTTTAAGCTAATTTAGATGTTTGGAAATATTCGTACTTTGGTGTTTTAGGAACTTGAGGATATGTAAACGACAGATAACACCAAAAAATATGAAGAAATTGTTTCCAAACCGTGTTAAGTCTGCAAACCACCATGCTTCTCATTTTCAAGAACGCTGGTTAACAATAAGCACGTATTGTCTCATTTCGTAAACAAAAGCCCACACAGAATTGTTCTCTAGCGTTCGCTTTATAATCGTTCACCCAACTGAAACTGTAATACCAGCTCATTGCTCCATTGTACGTGTAAAGCAGAAACATATGTTGTGTGTATTTAACCAGAGAAGATAATTATGATTTAATCAGTTGAGCTGTTTTCAATGAGTGTTATGTTATCTTGAAAGGTGGCTGTATCGGCTACGGTGTCATGCTCAGAACTCCTTGAAAATGATATAGGATGTGTGTATTGATGAGAAAACCTTACTTGCCAAGTTTTAATTTTTTCCAACAAAGCGTTTTTGAGTTACGCAATTTTTTGACATCTCAAAATCCCATTGAATTACTACAGGGAAGGGCTTTTGGCACTTTGCCAATTTCTCAAAATAGCAACATTTTGAAAACAAAGATTTTATTAAAACTGATTTTTCTCTCCTTTATAGCAGTTGCATATAAAAGTTTTAAGTTTCATTTTGCTGCCAATATATCACAGAATAATACAAACCAAGTTTATTTTCTAACTTAGTGTTACTTAAGTATATATTTAACAGGAATGTTGGTACTTTTTATGATTTTTTTATTTTTCTAGAAACACTAAATCACCTAAATTCTAGGATTTTTTTAGCCAACAGGGAAGGGTGCTATGGTTACCAAACTTTCAGGGATGGTAAATAAGATTAATATCTAAATTCTAGCGTCAGTTTTTTCCAATTAAGTGTTTCTATTTTAAGCTACAGTGTTTTGAACATTCCCTAAAATTAAAAATGGAAAAAATAAGTTTTTTCAAAAAGTAAACACTTTATCCACAAAAACTGACGAGAGAATTTAGATATTAAGCTTATTTGCCATCCCTGAAAGTTTGGTAACCATAGCTCCTTCCTAAGTGGGCAAAAAAAATCAAAAACTGTCAAAATTAAGGGAATTTTCAAAAAATAAAGAAAAACATAAGAATTGTTACAATTTTTATAAGACTCTTAAAATAGGTGGGGAAAATACTTTTCTTTGTTATGTTAAAGATTTCAATGAATAGACCTGATTGATCAGACACAGGAGCTATTTTTCTGCAAGGGTGTTGTATCCGAGGCATGTCCTGCAAAGGTCGTGGTGAATACTACTGTAGACATGACTGCATCATGATGGCTATATGAGTTCGAAATCGTGTTTACGTCGCATTTCATTGCCACAGAATGTTGCCGATTGAATGATTGGTGTTCCGTCAAGATATGAACGCTTTTGTATTGAAAGGCGTTGGCACATAATTTCGCAAACTGCGACTCGGGTCTCCAACAAAGCAAAGGGTTTTTGATTTTAAGGAACCATTTTGAGGGTTAACACGGTCCGCAGGTTAAAGTGCAATGGCTATACCTGGGGGACAGGCATTGGGTAAAATAACGATTAATATGTAGTTGTGTTTTGTTTATTATAACCATATACCAACTGGTAAGAATAACATTCGTATCATTTAGTCCACCTTTACTGAGGATGATTTTCACTTTCTCGAGGAGTCCCAGTCGGATCCGGACTGTTAAATGAGAAAATCATATCAAGTCTATCATGACTATCACGGGTAGCCCGTTTAACTTTTGCACGAACGAGTATTTAAATGAAGTTTATAACCGGTATATCAAAGCCCCGGATCAAAGCTGATACTTATAATGCCAAGCGAATAATTGTTCGCTTTGAATTTTCTTTTTAGTTACGATTATATATCATATAATTTGTACTACAAATTGGATTAATAAAATCATTGCCGATAAAAATGCGACGGTTATCAACTGCAATTCTTTTTACATATAGGCCTAATAATCATGATAATAATTGCACCTCTTATTCACGCATTTGTAGGAAATTTGTGAACGTATAGATATTAAGTTAACTAGACCTCTGGAATAGCCTCTCCTTCGTGATGTGTATCCGTGTCTTTTAGTACTCGGTTCCTGCCGTCAAAAATCTATAAAAAATGACATTTAAAATTTAAAAATTAAGAAAAATTAAAAAGGTTGAAAATATATATTTTTTAAAGGTTACAAATCATGCAAATGATGACATTTTAATCACCCTACATAATTGATACTGCCACCCTATACAACAATTACACGCCAATTCCTCTTATATATAGCGAGAGCCAGTCATTGTGTTCAAGGTCATTTCCGTTACATGCCACAGGCTAAAAAACACTACACCACTTACGCAGATATGAGCGGTGTTTCTAGATCACTTTCACTGAAATTTGGCAGTGTTTCTGTGCTCGTGTGCGCTTTACTTATAGCTTTGGTTCCGGGTTTTCATTATTAGCTACCATTCCTTTCAAAATTACTTAGTAATGCTAACAATTAATTTTCAATTCCCAAAGTTAAACGAATTTTATTGCCGTTTTATTGCCATTTCATCATCGTCGGCTAAATTAGCTTAAATATGACATGATTTTAGTAAAATGTTGCTGACATTATATTAATTTTCAGTTATATTGTTCCCAAATTATTAAAAACCTCTCCAGTTTATCAAAAACTCAATGCACACATTTTTATGAATCTAGTAGCCCATAGTCATTGTCCATTTGCATTTTAAATATAAAAGTGTGTGTCGATGTAATTTTATAACGTTTATAAATAAAATTAAAATAAGCATTCGAAAAATTATATGGAATCCGGCTACTGCGCAAGTTTTCGTCCCAGGCTGGAGAGGTTCAAATGCCTTTTCACCACCATATCTTGTGTTTTTTGTTCACTGGCTGTTAGCTTTAGGTTGCTTACGGTACCTGTCATCGACAATTTTCCGTGGTGGTGTGTCAGTATATATGATTGTAATTCCTCGCCATTGGCAAAATCTATGTCATCATTAGTCATTGGGATGTGTACAACACGACAATGCCACAACTAATTCTAGTGTATGCCACGACCCAAAAATAATATGCAAGTCGGTTATGAAAAGATGTAGAAATTAATTATTTTAAGAGTGATACGAAAAGAGAGTGATGCATTTGGTGATAGCATGATGAGTAATGATGTATCGGTCCACTTCGATGTGACAGTTCCATTAGCATTTTTGCAGTAGACGGAAGCAGTATGGACGGTGATCGTGAGGACTATGCTAAACTAATGGTAAGTGCTGTTCTTTCAGCGTTGTGGGCATTATAAGCTAGAATACGTGATTTATAAGCTTATAGAATAATATGGAAGTACTACAGCTAAAGCAATGGGTATTTTTAGTAGGCTATTTAAATGAATGGTTTTGAATGGTTCCGGGGTCTGACTGCATGTTGGGGGTGGGTTCTACCTACCAATTTACATGTTAATAAATATTCAGATCATGATGCTTAAATATATAAAAGCTCTGCTATTTCGAGGGTTAGAATCGGCTATGACCAATTCTAATTTCTTAGGTTCACAATTTTAGCATGCAAGTAGCATAGTCTTATTTTATTTAAAGCTACGTGTACTTTCAAAATGAACTAATTTTTTACTAATTTTGGTACAGTTTTGGTTCTATACGCGTGCTGGATGGGATGCAGGCCAAAATCTTTGATCACACCCCAACAAACACAAAACATATTTGTTTTTCACGCTATGAAACTTCGTGAAATGATTGAATTTATGTAATTATTTCTTCATGTTATTTATATGTTTTCCTTATATGTAATTATTATATTTGTAGTGCAAAGGGCCAAGGGCCTATATGTACAAATAAAATCTAAACTGAAACTGAAACTGAAACACGAAACATTTTATTGTCGGGTTATATAAAGGGTATAAAACGTTTTGATGTTATAAAGAGTTGCCCAAATATTTTGCCAAAATGGTTGCCAAAATATATTTAACAATAACATTTTGACAACA